>NW_020884873.1:39871966-40225000 GCF_003945725.1 Corapipo altera
TTCTTCTTCTTCTTCTTCTTCTTCTTCTTCTTCTTCTTCTTCTTCTTATTCTTATTCTTATTATTATTATTATTATTATTATTATTATTATTATACTGTTCTTACATGAATTTTACCTTTTATTTCCAGTTCTCCCAGCTGAGGGGAGGGTGATGGAGTGAGTGAGCGGCTGCATGGTACTTAGTTGCTGACTGGGGTCAGATGACGACAAAAATCCAGCACAAAATTATTTGTTGAAGGTGTCTTAAATTCAAGATTAATAAACTAAGTTAGACAGTGAAGATTTCTACATAATTACATGCTCTCAGGTGATGTTAGTAACCTAGAGCGAAGTCCTACCAGATCTCAGCTCATGTAGGTGTTCCCACAGGTCTTTCCAGCTATAGAAACTTGGACTGGGGAACAGATTCATATCACTCTGTTAAGGAAAAAAATGGAAGAAATAATGTCTCCAGAGAGATAAATAAAGACATAAAATTCCTTGGCATATGCTGTATTGAAAAGAGAAAACCTCAAATATGCTAATAACTCTCTTATATGTGACAAGCATTACTAGATTATGCCACCAATTAAATCCATAAGAAATTATTCATATTTAACACAATTCTGTTCATAAAGTACACTAACATTATGAGACAAAAATACACACATATCCAGATCTCACAACCACTAATGTTTAATTATCTGTTTATTAGATAATCCATCTTTTGTAGGATTTTCCCAATATTTAGACTTGAGAGACTATTATTCAAATGGTTGGTAGATTACTGTGGTTATTAAGATGTTTTAGAATTAAATTTAGGACTTATCACTAGTGGGTTTATATGACAATATAGACAAGTTAAGCATATTTAGAGACTAACAAGATTTCTCATTTCTTACATACACTTTGAAGGAGAACTTTTGAAATAAAGTTTATAACGATTTCTATTAGCATGTGACAAAATAGCATATAAGGTATATAATGTTTGAAAGTGTTTACATTTCTGAATGTTTTGGGCTATCACTTCTGGGTACTTTTGGCCTCCTGTGATTCCCATACTACAATCATGCAAAACTACCAGTTAATGATAGCCTTCAGGTGGTTACAACCTAATCTAAGTCAAATCATCTAAGCCAGATCTTTTGCTGGTAAAGTTTTTTTTAATTAATACATTACTTCTCATGTCACAATAAATAAACCAGAGAACAAGGACATCTAATTTTAAAAACATATAAAAGGATATCTTTGGTTTTCCTGTCTACAAGACAAAAAGCTACATCCTAATAAAAGATCCAATGAATCTTAAAATGTCTTATCTGCTTGTACTTGAAACAAATTTCCTTATATCTCTTGAAACAAATTTCCTTATGTTTCTTGATACTGTTACCCATTCTTTGTTCCTGTCTCTGTGTCTCCTAAGCTAATGGAAAGTCAAATAACCCAATTAGCTATTAACAAGATCAGCAGTGTAAGTGACTTCAGTTTTTTAGTCTAGTTGTGACAATGTCAGGCATCACAAATAAAAAAACACACTCACATCTCCTTGGAAATTAGAAAAAAAAGTAAAACATGGAATTCATTAGCCTTCTCCTGGGGCAGTCAATGGTAATGTATCTGCCAATCATTTTAAAGCTATGACCACTGTACAGTCTCCCTAAGCAAATTTTTAATTTATATACAATTATATTACAGATGTACTTTCCATATCTTACATAAATAAATAGCTAATATCTCCCAAGATTTTTAACAAATTCTAGAAAGACTCTGTTATTAATAATTCTATTATAATTTAATGGTTCTGCTTGTCATCAGGTCATAGTTTTTGCTGTATTCCCTTAGGGAACCAGTGCTGTACAAATTCTAAGTAAATTAGTTTAAATGAAAACAAATTAATGGTGAATCATGCAAACTGACCTTTACCTGTTGTAATGCCAGATTATTATCTGTAAGTCAGTAAATACTGCAGGATAAGTGATTCATTTAAGCTTTAATCGCACTAATGAGAAATGAATTTTAATTCAGCAAAATATCCTTAGTGGATTTCCTTGTATGAATATTATTAGTAGAAAGGAGATATATGAAAGTCAAGGAGTGGAGGAGGACATGTACTAGAAAGGGTGGAAGAGATACAGTGCAGAACAAAACTGCCGTACTCAAGCTCGCAGGGGCCTATGTGGTCTTTAGGAGAAGATGTCTATGTTTACATGTCTAAAGCTTACTATTCATAGACAATGAATGATCTGTACAACACATCAGATTATCTAACCTCTACTACTGTCAGGCACTTTGTAACTACTCTGTCAAAGATGGCATACCCTAAAAATCACAGGCATTTCTGACTTTAAAATATGCCCCTAGAAATTGTGAGTCCTAGATGTGGCAGATGGAGTGCTAGGTGCTTTGTTAGTTAACTGCCATCCAGTGAATTCCGCCTCTGGATGACAATTACAGCTACCAGTGGTACTTGAAAAATACAGGAAGATTTTATATACTGGATATATGTCTTTTTCAAAAGAAAATAAGCATGTTTGTATGACAATGGTAAGTATGCTTGTAATATGAAGAAATGAAAGGCCCAATAAAAAGGTAAACCATATTCACTACAGTTCATTAATGTTTTATACCAATAAGGTTATGACATGACTGGTGTGGATGACATGAATCTGGAATGCAGCAAGTGGAATGAACTGGGGTTTGAATAGAAAATGGGGCTGAAGCTCAGCAGTTTTGGATGGAAGATTATGGCACAGCTAAACAAGTGGGGCCATTTTTTCATGTCCTGTCATACTGTGCAAAGAGTAAGAGCTTCTCTCTTTCCACTTACATGAGTTAGAAAAACTACTAGTTCTATGGAATATTAGTTTTTGATGTTTTATGATTATATAGCACCCTGCAAGTCAGAGACCTGATTATGAAGGTCTATAGATGCCATGATAAACAATAAACAAACAGTAATATCAGAAAGAATGGGTTTAATACCAAGAAGATATTTTCTTCTGGGATTCAAGAGAGAGTATATCTTCATATTTGTCAGTAGAGAAGACTGTTTTTCATAACCAATAACTCTGTTGTAATGAAAATTTGTTTCTGTGCTAGGCAAATTTTCCCCTGTGCTCCAAGATGTGCTGTTGTGATCTATTAGGCTGGCACTTCTAAGCAAATTTATAATGTTACTGAGATAACTGATTCGTTATTTAAACACACTAAAAGCTTCCTTTTTGGTGATTCTTGGATTACAAGGTGTTCTGCAAAATGTTGTAAGGTGTAGCTCTTAAAAAATAAGGCAAAAAATAAGTTATTTCATTTTTCTAGCTTATGCAGTTTTGCTAGTATAGTCAAGACAAGATTTTCTCTTAGCCTAGCTGTCCATACTTCTGTCATTTTTACTGTTTTAGTTTGTTTTGGTTTTTTTTCTGGGGAGATTTCCATGATGTTTTTAATCTTCACCTGAGGATGTCTTTTCTACTTTTTTTTCTGAGACTGTCTTTTTCACATTTGATTCATACTCATAGCTACCAAAGATCTGTTAAGTAACATCTCTTTCTCATTATGATATACAGCTGTCAATAGTGCACAACATTATGCTATTCCTTAAAATTTAGTGCTGATTAATCTGATCATGTTTACATGTCTAACTATTTCTAGTTTTTCAGAGTAACGGAGAAAACTTGCTGTTCATTTCCTCTAGGCTATTTAGCACATCAAACTCAAGGTCCAGAGAAAGATGTTTTCCAGGTTAGACCAAAAAAGAGTGGATAGACATTTCACAATGTCAGAGGCTTTAGAAATTCTTGTGTATATCCAGACCACCTAACTCAGGCTATACAACCTTTTCAGCTGTGCTTCTTTGAACAAAGAAATACACCATATATTTAGTCATGTTCAGTCATATGTACATGATATCTAGAACTTGTATGAAAAAGGGTACCTTATAAAAACCTTGGCTTGGAAAAGCATGTCTGAATGGCAGGCACTTAGTCATGACAAGATTGAGAGCCAACATCTCAAACACAGAAAGTACCTGGGCCTGTTTTGTTCTTTACAAAGTTTGTGCTCAAAATAATTTGAACAGCCTGGCAGTTGCCTATTCGTATACCTATGATTCATTTAATAGAGAGCATTTCTAGTAGAAGAAACAGATCCAGGAGTTTGCCAATTGACATGTCAGCTGTCAGCTCTACAGATGTCATTGGATACTAAACACTCATCAGCTTTCAGCTGCTATGATGAAAAAACAGACATACGAAGGTCTGTCATAGTTTTTCCCTTGCTTCATTTAACTTTAACAAGTCACTGGACAAAGTAATTGAAAGTTTATTGTGGAGTATTTTTATGTGCTGCAAATAAGTGGAAAATATAATTTCATAGCTCCTGATGCTCCCTGAAAACAAAAGAGAATAGATTCCTCCAAACACTTGAGTATTTTCATGTTAGGTAGATCATGTCACCATCTGATTTATGTCAGTCTAAGACACTGCAGTAAGGTATTTTCCAAGATGATTTATCAAACTCTGAGAGATAACACTTTTTCCTCCTCTGTTGCATTATTGTCACTATTTTCCATTAATTCTTTGCTTATTTTCTTTATTTCTTACAGGCAACTTCACTTAGTGACTGAAACAGTAAAAAAATGTAAGAAAAATGTTATAGTTAATTTATTTTAAGAATTTTCACATTAACACCACAAAGTTATACAAGAAAATAGCAATTGTCTCAATCTGAAGTCATAGCTACAGGTATAAAACTGCATTAGTAATCTTTTTGGCAATGATTACATTGAGGGGAGAAATTTGTCTTTCTTTTTGTCAGTCTAAAGCTTTAATGACTTTATGTCAGAAGACTGTAAATGAATGTCAGACAATGAGGGGTTGTGAAAAATAAAAAGACAGGTTTACAGCAGCTTTCATTTTCTTTCAAGCTTTTATTCTAGTTTGATGTCTTTGCTATTTCATAAAATCTTAGAGAGAGGGAAAGACCCTCAAAGATCATCTGGTTATAATTCCACTGCTGTAGACAGGGACATCTTCGAATGGTTGCATCCTTAGGGTAGTAGTCAACATCTTGGAGTCCCAATAGACACCAGTGACAAGCGGTGTCCCTCAGGGATCTGTTAGTGGGACCAGCCATTAGTGACATAGGCAAAAGGACTGAGCGTACACTCAGCAAATTTGTGGGAGGCACCAAGCTGAGTGATGTGTTTGATACAACTAAAGGATGGGATGCCATCCAGAGGGACCTGCACAAGCTCAAGAAGTGGGCCCATGGGAGTCTCAGGAGATTTAACAATACCAAGTGCAAGGTCCTGCATCTGGATCTGGGCAACCACCTGTATCAATACAGGCTGGGGGATGAACAGATCGAGAGCAGCCCTGCTCAGAAGGACTTGGGGCATCCACCCCCTCTCTAGGAAGTCTGTTACAGTGTTTGACCACCCTCTTGGTAAACAAATGCTTGCTAATGTCCAGTCTAAACCTCCTCTGGCACAACTTCACATCATTCCCATGCATCCTATCAATGGGTACAGGGGAGAAAAGATCAACCCCTCCCTTTCTTTTTCCCCTCCTCAGGAAGCTGTAGAGAGCAGTGAGGTCACCTCTCAGCCTCCTTTTCTCTAACCTAGACAAGCCCAAAGTCCTTAGCTGTCCTCACCTGCTTTTGTGCCCTCCTCTGGATGCATTCAAGGACCTTCACATCCTTTTTAAATTGTGGGACCCTGATCTGAACAGAGCTCTCAAGGTGAGGCCATACCAATGCCGAGTCTTAATAATTTAAAGCACAAGAGGCCTTCAAAAAATATGCTCATGAAGATTATAGAATCTGCATTGTTGAAGATTTTAAAAGGTCATCAAGACATACCATGAGCTGCATGATCTAGCTTCAGAGTTAGGCCTGCTTTTGGCAGGTGTTAGAATTGGAGGACTTTAGAAATCCCTTCCACTCCAAAATACACAACAAACCTAATTCCCTATCCCCTATCTGTTCTGGCTTGCCAAGATCATTCTTGAAGGCTGAGATACCAGTTAGATTACAATTAGCAAACTCAGCGCAGCAACTGGTACTTGTGAGATTTGGCCACTCCTTCATGCATGAATCTAGTGAGCAAATATTTTATTCTTAAAGTATCTGAATGTATGTGGGTATATCAAGAAATGGCGAGAACAGCAAATTTGAATCAATATGCAACTTCTGACCTCATTGTGCCTAGCAATGTTGGGAAAATATAAATGATCCTCTGATTTCTGATGTGCAACAAGAAATAATCTCATTTTAGTTTTTTTATCTTACGTGCTTTATATCACTTGATACTGCAGAACTGCAGCAATAAGGCATGATCATCATGGTATGAACTACAGTTAGTTATACAGAGAAGTTTATTTGAAGCTCAACTTTGATAGCAATTGCTTCTTTTGGATACTGTTTCTTTTAATTAGTGCCAATACTATTTAATCTGAAAACCTAGTCCTGCTGGCTATCAACTGATGTACAGTCACACAGAGTAGCACAGAGCTGAATATTTCACATAGAGAACAAAGCTTGAGTGTAAGTACCAAGCTGTAATTCTTTAAATCTCTGTAAGAAGAAGTTTAGGGTGCGTGCATTTGAGAATTCCCTGGGGACTGGTGTGACATTGGTGTCTGCTATGATGTAGAGTCAGAGAAGCTCAGAAAAACCTTTTTGATGGGCTAAAGCTCTTTAATACAGCAAAATTCTCAAAACTGTTAACTTCAGAGAACATAATTAAAGATTCATACTGTTAATCTAAAATATACCCAGATTTTTTAGATGCTACAATATGTCAGAGTGTGAACAAGCATATTTTATAATGATCTTAGCCATTCCAGGTTATTCTGTTGGATTCAACCACCTAAATTGTCTTTTCTTCATTGTTACCTCATTTAAAAGTGCAGTTTACTTTATTTTTTCCCTCAGCATTTTCTTTTCAAGTCTTCTGTTTGAACCATAGGGTTTTATCAGCAAGAGTAAAATGAGTGGGTTTGATCCTCTCCTACTGCTAAGAATAAAGAATATCTTAATTAAAACCAAATGTAAATAATCTACATTAGAGAACGAGACAATACAATATATTTCAAATATCTCCATCATGATTTAGAAATTATCAAGGAGGGTTTTATCTGGAGTCCAGCTGATTGATCACTACCATTTTCATCACAAAATACAGAGACCTTTGGAAGATAAACCCTGTAACCTAGCAGTTATTTTTATCCATATTAAAAAGTTTGATTTACTGCTCTTGCACTGGGGATGAACACCCTCCCCAGAGTAAAGGCAACACCAAAATGGTTGAGTGATGCAGATTATTCAACTCTACAGTTTAAGCCATGGAGTTGCAAAATAAAAGTAAAATTAAAAAAAGCATTGCAGTATGACACTCAGTTAAGACACTAAGGAGAGGAAAAGGCCTTAGTAAGCTGAACGCTCCAGGCATTTCCTGGTTGATGTTAGGAAGAATGACCTGATATTCCCTCACTGATGACGGGGAAAATCACTCTGTGATCCTCATCATCTTGGAGGTAAGTCAGACATGATTAGAATGGAAAGACTGGTTCCAGTGTCCTGCCCTAAACTGCGGTGATCAAGCACTGGGCTGGGTGGCATATACCCCTGATCAGTCCCAAGGACATGATTTACTACCCTTTTCTACAGCTCTTTTCACAGTCCGGTTTCTTCATCTTCACCACCAGCTACTCTACTTACTCTTCCCCCAGGGATCTCAGATTTGCTGACTTTTTATACCTACTTGTTATTCATGATGTGGTTGCCCTGGAAAATTCCACCTTGGTAAGCAGTTCTGTAAGGTAATGCCTCTGTTTATACATAGTTTTTCATTTCTACCATTTCTCATGCTGTTGTCATCTTAGTCAGGCTAGTCAGGCTTGGCCAACTGCATTTACTTTTACATCTACTCCTTTGCTGTCTGTAACTCCTATATTTTCTCTTTCTGTTCCCTTCTTAGTGTAGTTCAGGGTGGACCTTTTTCTATGAATATTCCAAAACAAGTAGCAGCCCATAAGCACTGCTTGTTTATTTGGCCTTTAATCAGCCCTAGCTAAATATTTGTCTTTAGAAGGGGGTACCAGAAAATAAAACACCATTTGCACAAAAAATGCTACCTACTGGCTTTTGTTCAAATTTTTCAAGAAAACTAATGAAGCCAGGAATCTGCACTAGCCTCTCATCAGCTCAAAGTCTCCCTGAGGGTATGAGCTTCTTTTGTTACTGTTTCTAGCCTACAATGTCAATGTCTTCTGCTCCTAGAGACACCTCTGAAACCAGGATTTGAACTTCCTTAGAAATCTCAGGTTCTCTTTCAGATCTCACATGTAGGTTATTTCCCTTAGGGTGCCAAAGTGCTAAAGCATCAGGATTCTTTATGTGAACTGCCACATCCTGCAAGGAAAACCCTGCCCTCACTTTAATTTTTAACTTCATCACAGTTTTCAAGAACAAATTGCTATTCAATCAGAATCATGCTGTTTTCCCTGTTTTCACCACAGAGATGTAGAAAGAAGAAAAATACTTTCTAATCTTTGTGGTGGGAGGAGTGTTTGTGTTGCAAAGTAAGGGAAAGCATGTAAAACAGTAGTGACCCTAAGAGACAATGTCTTTTATTGATGAGGACAGCTCTGAATTGCCATCCCATAGTAATAATGGTTTGTTTGTTTCCCTTTTGTACTCCTTTCCAGTTTTTAAGAACAGGGATGCATTATACATTGGTAGGTACATATTGAATGAGAGAGAGTGTTGACAGAACAGAATTGACATAGTGTCACGTGAAAAGGGGCAAAAAAGATGAATTTTCTGTCCAACGTGTACGAATTTATTTTTTTGGCTATCAGAGTCCCTTAAGAGATCAAAGCCTTTTAATGTTCAAAACAGTCTGTTAGCATCTCACCTAATGAGATCCTTCACTTATCAGATTCACTGAGACAGACAGGACATTTGATTCCTTTTTATATAAGGACTGCACCAAATACTGGTAGAAAAACCCTTCTTCAGGTTTTCCCTGTGAGTTATTTCACTGTCGATGAAACTATTGCCACCTAAATGTGGACTCACTCTAACAGTTCACAAAATAAAACGTTTATTAATACAAATTTGTGACAATTTATGGGGTTTGCTGTGTCAGGAATAGGGTCTAACTGCAAAAAACCCACACTTAAACTATTTAGTAATAACAATAATAAGGCAAAGCATAGACACATGTGCTAGAGCTAAAGAACTAACAAAGAATAAGTAAAAACTTTAAAGTACTATGGAGCAAAAGTAAATTAGTGTATATGCATAAAGCAATCGCTCATCCCACAGCATCCTTAGAAGGTGGAAGGAGAACAGGCAGCCTGTCTGTTACCTCTACAGCATTGATGGAACTTATCCCCAGTTTTTGCTTATGTCCAATCTCTTTTTATAGCTTTTTCTTTAGGCAGTTGAGTGGTTATAGTCAAGAAATTTTGGGGTGATAGATGGATGAAATAGGTCTAAAGGTCCACTTACCCTATTGCTTGCACCCAGGATTTTTGGGGGTGGGGGGCTGCGATGGGGACGGATCCTGTTATCTACAAATCACTCCTTTCTTCATTTTAATCCCTTTATCAGTTTCTGGGAATGTCTCCACAGGTACGGGTTTTTTCCAGGAAACCATCAGGAGCCTTTTTCTTTCTTTTATATGGCTTTATCTATCACCTTACACATAGTACTGAACAATTGGAATAAAGTGATTAATATATATTTCTACTTTAACTGACTATTTGAGCAGATAAAAATGAGGTAATATTAAATGACAGAGGAAAAAAAGACAGGCCTTTCATTTATATCCACTGATGGTCATCAGTCAAAAAACCCAGACTTTTGTTTTTTTTTTCAGGCAGTACTTTCATTATTGTCCAAGGCCTTCAGTGAATCAGACAGGGCAAAAATCATCTTCGTCCTCTAGTTCTTGGCAGCCTCTACTTCTGGATGTTGAACAGAGCTTCAGATGGTCTAAACACAAATCTTTCCACTGGTTCTGGTAGAGACATAATGATTTATAACCATTGAAATCCACCACTGTGTGTTTGCAAAGGATATAAATCAGAGCAGACATTGATCCATTGATTTCTCCTCCCACTTCCTTGTCAATGCCTTGTGCTTTGTTAGAACTTTCCATTCCCTCATTGGTTCTTACAGATATCATCTGCTGTAATTTTAGTCACTCCTGTTCAGAGATATAACAACTTCCAAAAAAATTCATAGTTAAACAATTCATTTAATATTTTATTTTCAATTGGAAAAATAATGTATAACAAATTTGAATAGTCAAAAATGCTTATATTAGCTAATTTTGTAAGAATTTAGTTCTATTTTGATTTATGTTTTAGACAGTGATGCTGTAATCTAAATATTTGTAGTTTAAATACTATAATCCATAATTAATTTGACATGCTAAATAATTATGATGGATTTTATAAGCCCCTGAATGAACTCGGTTTTTATTTCTAATCTGTATGAATGACCTGACATAGCTATATATCAGATCATTACTGGAGATTTATATGGATAATATGGTGATTTATTATGGTTCTCTAAGATTTCTAGATGTAGTTTATGCCCGGATTTCAAGGGTGAATGCTGTCAGTGATTTTCTTGTGCTAAATAATTTATCAATATAAATAAAAAGATTGACAAACTGGGTGTTGTAATCTGTATAAATTGATCTGTTAATGGTAGATCAGAAAAAGCCTCTATAAAAAATTCTTTCTTCAAGAAAACAATATTTGCACTAAGTTTAATAAATAATGTAGAAGATGTTGCTCAATATACATGAAAATAAAGTATGGTTATCAGCAAACTAGTGTTGAACTTGCTTTGTGTATTGTTAATTTAATATCACTTGTAAATCCATAAAATGGTTGATCTGCACTTAAGATTAGATTGACTAATTTCTTCATTTATTTACAGAGTCATGTCTTAGGAGATTTCATCTTGCATCACTTTTTAACATCTCTGACTTCTTTTTGCATGAAACAGTCAATGAAATGTAGTGTTATGTAAACAAAAACTCTATGAACATCAAATATTTACACTATCTGGGAAAAAGACTACAGGTTTGATTGGCTGATTTATACAGGGATTTTCTATGTGCCATTGTAATATTGCAAAACTGGTCACTTATTTCAAGAGGAGAAACCTTGCATGTTTACACCTTTGCAGAAAAAGTCTTAGTACTGAATGTTTTACAGTAATGTATATGGAATAAAATGGCAATGTTTTATAATTTTGAGCCATCCTCTAAGTAAGGAAAATGTTCCAGAAATTTTATTTATTTTTATTCAAATATTTTCATACTTGTGTGGTGCTTCCTGTAGATTCGCACATCTTTAACAGAGTAGTCACAAATACTAAAGCCTATTGAAGGTGCAGCATCACAGGATTCCCTTTGTGCTAATAATCACAGAAAGTATTCATGGTCCTTTATTGCTTTAATCTGCTGAATTCTTTTCTGCCCTGTCCTGAGCTGCTGCAGTTGCTATTTAAAACAACCTGGAGCGTACACTTCCAGGTGTCACACCTCTAGCATCACTATAATACCTACTATAATACTACCTTCAGAGAGACTGAGAGAACCAACACATCCTCAGATGAATATATCACATTTCAGATAAATAATGACTCTGTTCATGTTCAGTCTTTAAATTCCTTTCTTAAGATTTTGAGCAAAAGTTTGTATGATTCTGAGAGATGTGTTTTATCAGCACACAGCTATTTTCATAGCTCTAGGAAAAGGAAAAAATATTATTTCATTTGACAGGTTTGACAATGCTATGTAAATCTTTTCCATACGCAGAGGGCCTGCTCTATGACCTGGTATTGCTTTTCTCCAAAATAAGCACCATTTTGACTAGGTCAAGTAGCATCATATGATAAAATATCAGATTTTAACACACTTGTATTGGAAAATCTATCCTTTTGTAAGCTCCCAAAGCAGTATTTTCCCTGGCCTAATTTTTAACCCATCCTTTCATTTATAGATTTTTCTAGTATTTAAGGCACTGCTACTTTGCACTCAACCATTTCATAACTGCTGAATGGAATGATATTAAAGCATAGGTCATACTGCACAGCTGTGAGTAAGGAACATTTTAATGTAGTGTTGGATCCATTTTCTTTCCATTTCAGTCATTTATTTAAACAACATAACTACTATAGAAAAAATAATATGCAAGGTACAATGGGACACATTATAGTATCTCACTGGGCTTATAAAAAACTATGTGTTCTTTCATATCAATAAAAGTACATGCTTTGTAAACACTACATTCTTCACACCCACTGTACACTGACTAATGCAATGACTAAAGAATCCTTCTTAGAGTTTCCTAATGATGTATAAATTTATTTGCAATCTATGTCTGAATAACTTAAATGTATATATTGCATTTCTGCTTGTTTTACCAATACTTGCATAAGGAAAACATCAGTAATGCAGAAAAAAATGTTTAATTTCAATATTTAACTTTCTGTTGTGTTGTTAGTTGCAGCATGACATCTAAGTTACTTCAAATAATTATTTTATTATTTTATCCAGGAGGTAAAAATAATACAGCTATACATGATCAGTAAGAGAAAAGTTCATTTCACCTACATTTAATTGCTGAGCATGTGGAATTGTATACTTGACAAGTCCAGCTCCTACCTCAGTATCCATGTAATATTTCATTTTAATTAAATCTCTTTGAAAAGATGCAGAGCAAAAGCTCACAATTCTCACTATTTTAGGCAAATCAGCCCTGCTATGATACAGTACACATGTACATGTTCACATGCTTCTCACACTTATTTCCAGAGTGATATTTCTCTTTTACACCTTCTCAGTGCTTCAAGTATTTACCAGAGATTTCTTGTGAAAACTTATTATGATCCTACTAAAAGTGAAGTGAAAAATCACACCACAGCAGCTCAAATAGCTGTATAGATTTTCTCTAGACGTAAAAAAATCTGCTCCAAGTAATTTCTTCCTGGGGAATAAAGACTAAAGCTTCCAAATTATGGTTGCTCTGTTGTGATAGGTTGACGTTAGCTGGCTGCCTGACCTTCATCCGGACATGCTCTCACTACCCCTCCCAGACAGGACAGCAGAGAAAATAAGATGGAAAAGCATGAGTCAAGATGAATACAGGGAAATTACTTACATTTTACTGTCTGAAAAAGAGACTTTACTTCAGGAAAATTAACTTATTGGGAATTAAAAACAGAATAGGATGATGAAAAACCTAAAACAGCTAGAGAACAAAACAATACAAATTAAACCAAATGAAAACAACAACCTCTCCCCCAGCAACCAGGCCCAACTTCACTCCTTCATCCCAGGCTCCACCTTCTCCTACCTCGGGTGATGCAAGAGGATGAGGAATCAGGTTTGTGGTCAATCCATAAATCTTTGTCTCTACCACTCCTTCCTCCTCATGTAGTTCCCCTGCTCCAGTTTATTCAAGTTTTAATAACTGCAGATATTCAGGAAGACTATGTGAAAAAAATTTCCTCATTGCATTAGATTTTAGCTTTCCAGAGTATTAGAGGTTTATGCTTAAGGACTGGATAGACCCAAATGGCACAAAATGCTTTAATTTCTTGTGTGATTTCAGTTTGTCATCACAGTACAGACTGCACTCTCCTTACTGACCAAGTCCTTACTATTTCTCTGTTACTGTGAAAAGATCTTGATCTTCAGTTGCTAAAATTAACAACTTGGACTTAAGGACCATAACGGGTCAAATCAAACAAAGGCCAACCTATTCCAACATGTTCTACTAATAATATACTAAGAAAACACTTAAAAAGCCAAATGTGGGCAGTGCAATACTACAGTCATATATCCTCAAAACACTTCATTTCCTGTGATTTAACATTCAGCAGCTTTTTGGGCCACAGAGGACTTGGTAGTCCTTAATAACCATCAGTGGGTGGTTTCTTACACAAATTTACCCAGTTCTTTTTGAATTTTGTGTAATCATTTCACCTCTGAAGCATCCTGTGGCAAAGAAATTTCAACTTAGCTGCATAGGAAGAAGTTTTTGTTTTGTCTGCAACCTGCTAATTTTACTGGAGCTCCTTATTCTGTACTGCACAAGACAGGAAAAACTTGAGCTGATTACCTCAAATCCCTTCTGTTTCTTAATACTGTAACCAGTAATCCACTCTCCATTTTCTCTTCTGCAAACTGAAGACTGTTCATCCCTAGTTAGAGATGTCCTTCCTACTTTTTGTATGTTTTACATTAGTTATTGATTTTTCTAATTTCCTTTTACTTTTCTAATCATTACTAACATTTGACTTGCTCATTATTGTGTATAAAATAGCAGTAAAGCTAGTATTTTTTTCACATATATCACACCTATTTATATTTAATATAACTGTCATTTGATTGCTTGTGTGACCTTTCCACAACTCCTTATGGTGAGTTATACCTCAATTATACCATGCTGAATATCTTAGTGTCATTAGCACATATTGCCAGCTCACATTGTAACTGTTTTGCATATCAACTATGAATATCTTGTTGGGGAAAAAAAAAAAAGAAGGAGTTAGTATCTATTTGGGCAACTTCGTGGCACAAGTTGTGTTGAGACACAGTAGCTAGCAGGTTTCAGGAGCTATACTTTTCCTCTCTTCTTGTGAATTGTTTTGTGGTACTGGAAGCACACACTGAATCTTCTATTTTAACTTCAAAATAAAAACCCTTATGACTGAGCAATGTGCAAACAAGCACTTATTTGTTCAGATGGCCTGTTCAGTGCCAGTTCCACTAAGCACTGTATTTGGGCACAATAAAAACATCTGTTCGCAGAAGACAGAGTCTCTTATCAGAGCTATGTGCTCACCCTGCAGGACCTGAGAGATGAGATCCTCAAAGGTTTTTTACACACCACTGCACCCTGGCTGGCACAGGTCCAAATTTTTCTATTATGTAAAGGTAAGCAAATGATAAGGATACGTGGTTCCAAGAGAAGTGCAGTATTTCTTCTTATCCAAATTTACCCATTCCTCCTTACCAACTCCAGATGGTTGAATTGTACTGTAATTTCAAACCTGCAAACCAGTTTGGAGAGTACTTCTATGTCATTTGAGATTAAAGATGCTCTGCTAAAGGTAGTAACTCTATCATTCTTTTAATTCTTGCCTTAAATTAAATTAAACAAGTTCTAAAAAGAATGATCGAAGAGCTAAGAATATGAGGAAAAAATAAGACCATAAAAAATTATTTTTTTAATGTACTTTAAAGACATCAGATGAGACATGAGGTGTATAGATCAGCTGTTGTTTGGGGGAAAATAGTATCACCTGGAATTCAAATGTGAAACTTGGACCCTGTCTTTTGTTGACATAGAAACAATCAGTAACTGTGAAATACTGAGTAGTCCTACACTTTGTATCTTCTCTTTATCATTTCTCAATTTATTTATTATTGCCAGTTTCTCAAGAATTTTTTTCCACATTTTATACAATGTGTCATTGTTTTGTTTCTCCTTTTTTGATGACACCTTTTATTTTCTCTCATGTTGAAAATGCCTTGCTTCAAAATGCTATTGTCATTACCCATCCTACAAACATTATTATGCCTCAAATAAAGGACTGTGAGGTAAAGTAATAAAAAATCCATTTTATTTCCAAGTATTTATGATATTTCCTGTCACTGATAAGCCTCAAATAAATGACTGCGAGTTAAGTAATAAAAAAAAAACCATTTTATTTCCAAGTATTTATGATATTTCCTCTCACTAATAATCTGTCTTGTCAATTAAATTTAAGTATTTGAACAGCTCATAGCAATTTTATGCACTCGTGAGTAGTGGAAAAAAAAATACTTCTAAATTTAAAAGGAAAAGTGTTGACAGATTAGTAATATCTAGCAGTTTTCTTTTTAGCTAACATATACAAAACTCTAATATGTCTTATTATATGATGCTACAACACACCTACAAGATCTCTGTACATGAAAAACTACTGGTCTGAGAAGGAATTTAAAAGAGATTAAAAACTCTCTGTCGTACCTTGCCTAGAGTCTGCAGTGACAGAATATCTACAGCTGTATTGGCAGTTGCCCAGGGACAGTTATACCCTTCCACATTTTCACAGTCTCACAGTAGAGCAGTACTCAGTCTGGAGACTAGAGCTTGTATCTCTGCCTGAGAGACAGTTTGAGAAGAAAATTTGCAAATATCAAGTGGAATACCACTGGTTGAAGTTTTGGCTTTACTAAAGCGGTAATTTTTTGACTGGAATCAAAAATTCACCTGCAGTTACCAACTCAAATAATCTTAGAAAAATAATCCATTCTTGCAGATATCATTGTTCTCCCATTCCCTCAAAGGTCATTTTGCTTACTCTGCACCTATAGCAACAAATCATTGGTGTGCCTGGAGGGTACTCTATTTCTTCAGGCTTCACAACATCATGTCTTTTTCCCTCAAGCTCCCATTTTATTACCTTTTCCAAAAAAAGTCCATTCCTCAACTTTTTACATAATATTTTATCACTTTATCTGCAATGTAGATGAAATGAATCAAAATAATTTTCCTGTGTAAATGTGCTAGGTATCTACCTACCTGCGGAAGAAAAGAGTACAAGACTCTTTTCTTGTCTTGTATTGCTTTTGGAGACTGTGTTGACAGAGTTCCTTCTGTAGACTAACACTTCATTTTGTATGTCACTGATGATTCTTTTATCTCCACGTACAGATCAAAATGATTGTTTTAAATCTAAAAATAGCTGAAAATAAGAACAAAGTACTCCCACACTTCCACGTCCTTTTTATGTTGGGGGCACCGTAACTGTATTCAGAATTCTAGGTGGGGGGTCTCACAAGAACACAGTAGAGAGGGGAGAATCACCTCCTTTGACCTGCTGGCCATGCTCCTTTTGATACAGTCCAGAAATCAGTTGGCCTTCTAGGCTGTAAGTGCACACTGCCATCTCATGTTGAGTTTTATGTCAACCATCACCCCAAAGTCCTTCTCCACAGGGCTGCTCTCACTCTCCATCGAACCTGTAGGTGTGCCTGGGATTGCCATTACCCAGGTGTAGGACTTTTTATCATCTTCATTCTTTCTTTTGATTAGTCCCACTGAACACCAACCTCCAACCTCCAGTATCCTAACCCCTCAAGTTTCCAACCTTACTGGTCACAAATCCTCAATTTGCTTGCTGTTTCTTAATTTAGTGTGACTAATGAGTTTTTGATTTTGGCTTGTCTTGGTTATGTTTGTCTCTCAGGTCTGTGCCGTTTAATTATTATCTGAATTTGCATAGAAAAAGTGCTCCATCAGATAATCTTAGCAAAGCAGACACTCACCTTCTACATCTTTACAGATTCTGCATACCCTTACAGGTCCTACTGGGGTAACCATCAGAGCTCAAACTAAACGACTGTAGTGCAAAATCTGAAATAACTTTGATTTAGACAGAAGTACTAAAGTAATTCTGCTATTGTTTGATTGTAGGCATGATCCTAAATACATAATGAATTAACAATAAAAGGAAACATATTGCAATAAACGAAAGTAATCCAGAGATCTGCTTTGGGTTTTTTGTGTTGTTTTGTTTTCTTTACACAACTCAGTGTAAATCAGTGAATCGAGCTATTTTTGTAGCAATTCAGAAACAACTAGTATTACTATCATGGCTTCTGTAAGCTACAAAGGCACAATATTCAACACATGGGACTTGCAACACCCTCCTTTTTCCCCTAGGCAAACTATGTCAAAGTTGTTGATCTAAGATATGGGGCAGTTAACAAGCTTGTATCTGAAGTAAAATGGGATTCAGAAAGAATCAATATTTCTTCTAGTTAACAGGAGTCAAGGCCAGGTCATACATTAAACCAAACAATTTAAGTATAAATATCAATGTACTTCCTGACAGGATGCCAATAAATGTGCTTTAAAAGAAAAGGTATTCAGCTTGGTCATATAATTAGGAATAAAGTACCAATAAACTAAAGGCACTTCTTAGAAGAACTGAAAATATCTTAAAGCAGCAATTGACAAAGAAATTGGGAGAAACTGAAGCACAGGAAAAACCCACTTAACTCCAGCTGAAGATCACACTGCACAGGGATCTTTCAGAATCTCACAGGTTTGGTTGCAAAAGTCTTATTATCTCCGAGACAGGTACAGATCAATACTAGCAACATCCGCAAGATTGAAACAGGTCACACTTAGGAGAGGAGATGGTATCATTTTAATGAAGAAATAGAAGATCATATGCAGGATCCTAAAGAAGGAGACAGTGAAAATCATTTGCTGTACAACAGATTTAATGGTTTTCTCCTAATGAGTGTCATCAGTGTAAGACAGAGGTTTGGTTTTCCCTGGAACTAAAAGATTGTCAAGTTTTTAGGCATTCAAGTTGTCTCTGAAAAGAAAAATATGAGAAAGATCCAGTGAATTTTAGAATTATTTTCACCTAGTATACCTATATTAAATGAAAACCATATAGACACAGTTATCAGGGCAGAAGAATCACAAATCCTAACTATAATTGACTGAACATCCACAGGATGACATGAGTTTGTAGGTCTGATTGTCATGCATCTTTTCTTACTAAGGAATTAAGGGAAAGACTAAGTCCTACTACAGAGTAAGTCAAGGCAGAACAGTCTGAACTGACGACAGATAACTCGAGACAAATGTATCCACCACTGATCATTCACAATGTATCCTGCAGTGGTGCTGGAGTCGCTTTCAGACTGTAAAGAAAATTCTATCAGTCGATGAGTAAACCAAATTATTTTAAATCAAAATATTGTTTTCCTTTCAAAGATCCTTAATGAAAAAAGAAAAACTGTTTTGTTCCCTCAGCATGGTCTAATGTTTAATTACTTTGAAGGTGTAAACACAATTGTTTCTGCTTTACCTTAGCTGTGAGGGAGTCATCATCACTATTGGTGATGAGAGGGATGAAACCAATAAGGTAATGCTAATTTAGTTTCAAAGGGATTTATCCAATTAATACTCAAATACACTGAGGTGATCATATGTCTGGTTTTGATAAAGGCTTGTTTTTTCAATAAATTTCACTGAACTGTCAGATTACAGGTAGGTTCACTCATCAGAAAGTTGAAGTCTAAGCACGGGTAAAAGGGCTAAAGAGGCCTTTCAGACAAATGTTGTATTTTAGAATTCTCTTGTTTACCTCTAAGGACAATGTAATTCAAAAAATGAATATACAAATGATAAGTGTGATTATAGACACATACCAAATATCTGAAGTTCAATATCTGAGTTTCAAGAACTCCTAGTACCTCTCCACCACTTCTCTTTTGCAAAGTATAGAGAAAAATTCATTACAATCTCTTTGTGTTAGAATTAAAGATGTTGAAAGCAGTTTTGTCTCCTAAAATTTGAACTACCATGGGACGAGTTGCTTGTTCTGGCACATCTGAGCTCAGGAGCACAGACAGAGCTGTCACTCAGCTGTCACTCGGCTGCCTCTACTAGAACCACCCTCTTCAGGGCAGTCAAGAGCCCATAACTCACTGTCCTTTGAATAATGCCTCTATTGCCTCTGCATTCAGGATCTGACCTCTTTTCCCATCTTAAAATTATGTCAAGAAGAAGAATTAATATTACAACTTAAAATTATTTTCTCTTTAGGGATATGCCAGTGATTAAAACCAGGCTATAGCACTGCAATGCTTTAGTACTTTTCCTCACTGTGGAAAAATTTGTGCATTTTTGTACTCAACTCCTTGACTCTAAGATGCAAATAAAGACATTTAACTTTCTTCAGGAAAAATTTATTAGTTTTTAATTGTGAGACAGAAGGAAAGACTGCAATAGCTATAGCTGAAACAGCATAACTCTTTCTGCTTTAAATTAATTTTGCAGGTATAACACATTACAAGTTTCATCATCAAAGATCTGGTTTCTGATAAAAATTATTTATTTGCTTTTGCAGAGTAAGTTTAATATAAACTTAAAAATGAACAATTTATAGAAAAATAACCTTTTTATTGATTTTAATCATGTAGTACATGCAAATAATTTCTTGCAGAAAGATAATGAAAAATATTTTCCCATGTTTTTTAGGTAGAAGTGGAGAAAAAAAAGTAACTGATTTGTAGAAATACAAATGTTTAAAACAGCTCACAAAACAAACAAAGCTTTCTCATTTTTATTCTTACATAGAAAGATGACATATTGAAAATGTACAGAATGTTCTGTTTAATTATCTAGAATATATGTGCTTGTTCTAGTTGTTAAATTTATGGTGAAGCTTTCTCTCCACTGAAGATTTGCAGAAATTCTTGGTTTCAAGAAAAGAAAGGGACTTGCATGTGCATGATTTATTTCAAGTATATCCAAGGAAAGTGGCCCAAGATAACTTTTTTAGTATTTTTTTCCACATGTATAGCAAAAGCATAATGAACATTATGGATACACAAGACTAAAAATATGTGAGGCAAACACAGGGAAGGCTATAGTAAACAGTGTGTGGTCTCTCTCATCTTTGTAGTGCAAAACAACACATGAATTCTCTATTCTACAAAGGCTTTGGGATGGTTACCATCACACTTTCCTAGGAACTTTAAAGAATGGATCCCTCCTAAGGATCCTTTCTCTGTAGGAGCTGAAAAAGCTAGCAAAGTTTCAGATCCTGGGAGTACAGCTCAATCTTTTTATGTTTGGTCTTTCCTTTTTCTGTCTCAAAAAAACCCCAAAACCAAAACAAAACTGCAAAATTCTATGCAAGATTTACGGTAAGATAGCTATTAAATTCAGGTTAAGCTTTTAAACTTCAAGTAGTGCCAGAGATAATGGTATTCTTACCTATAATGTTCGGGAGAAAAATGATTTTATGTTTAAGAAACATTTTTATGTCTGTGGGACAGAGCTCGATTTCAGAATTCATTTAAAGCCAGGAGTAAATAACTTATGGATTTGAGTTGTGTCACTTAATTTTAGCTTGTCTAAAAGTTAGACATCCCATGCAAACTAAGGAGAACATCTTGACTCTGCCCACGGTTCAAGAGATGGATAACTAAATGTAGAGCATGATTCATACCTTCTTTAAATAGTCACTTTTCACTGACTTGATGAACGTGAAAGTCAGTTCTAAAATGACAAATTATTTTAAAATAGGTATAGTTCAGCTTATATTAGGCTAAAATCTCCCTCTCTCTCATTTACTTTACAAAATCAAGGATTGAAACATTGCCTATCCCTTGGGGAAAGGACAATGGGACCAGGAATACCTTAAGGATTTAAAAGATGTTAATATACTTGTTTCTAAGATAAATGTCTCTAAGATAAATGAGTTGTGTCCTGCTCATATGAAATTCTTTCTCAGAGAACATATATGTATGGATGTTTCTAAATATTGTGATTTCTTTAGCTGTAAAGGATTACAAGAATTCAAAACTAATTTATATCCTGCAAACCCATTAGTTCTTTTGTATCTCGCTTGAACCATCTCAGTTCCTTGTGTTCCTTCGTGCTGCATGCTACAGATTCATAATGCCATGGATCCCACATTTCACCTTCTTCTGGAGAGCAATTTTTTTTTCTCTGATCTCTTTCTTTTCACTAGGATGCCTAATCACTCAGGTGCCACTCAGGGGAATCCATGGAAACTAGAAGGGCAGACACTCCTAATAAACCCTAGTGTGTAGTGAGTCAATAACTACAATGATCCCAGCGGAGGCAGAAAACTGGAATGCTTTATTGGACTCACAAGTTCATATTTAAAGGGTTTAGGATCTACATATTCAGCAGGGGGTTGTAACTGTTACAATTTATTACAAACAGGGGTTTTCAGGGGATGACATAAGGGAAAAACCTGACTTACAAAATTTGGGGTTTTAACCATTACCTCATGGGGAAAAATTCAATTTATCTTAGGGGATTTTACAGGGGGGAACAGGTATTCAGATCTACAGAATGCAAGGATTCAGGGAACACAAAGGGAGAGATAAGGTCTTCTGCGCAGGTTTGATGAGATCAGGGCATGGTTTCTCCAGGCTTGGGCAGGACATTCTAAACTCATGACATCAATGGATCTTTGTCTGGACTCTAGATGGAGGTTTTTTCCCAGTCTCTGACTCCCAAGGCTTTTGTTAAAACCTAGCAGTTTTCTTTTTCTCGTATCCAAATTTTGGAATCCAACACTAGTGGTTCTAAAAATCTCAAAGTGTTGCAGCAGCCTGAGACTAAAGTTTTGTAGAATAGCAATATGGTAGTTCTAGTGGCTGTGCTCCTACAACTTGAAATTTGGCCATTACATTTAATTTTTTATGAGGATTCAGGAGAGTGCCAAGAATACTGAGTTCTAAAGACAGATTATGAGTGCTTTAAGTGGTCTGGGAGTTTTTTTGTGGATTTTGTTTGAAACGTATCTTTAGATCCCATCATATTCATTCAAGGATAACCAAATTTCCAGTTTGAAGCTTTTAGCTCTTTGTTAGTTAAAAAGCCTTAGGGCAAAAAAATCATCTAGAAAGAAAAACTATATTGATAATTATTCCACAGTGAATGAACTCAGTGTATTCTCATTCTTACACTCATTTACAGCTTTTGGAATTTATGAGTTTCTAATATGCAGTTTATTTCTAACCATCGCACTCACTGTTGAAAAAGTCTAGACATTTTAAATAGGAACATTTTCAAGGTATTACTTGAACATCTATTTCAGATTATTACCAGTGACTTATTCAAAAACAAGAGGCAACAAAGTGAGTGATTAATATTGTGAGAAAGCTGTCGGTCATAAGGTGCAAAATCCAGTCAGTACCTAGGCTTGCTCCTGCTTTATTTTTCTCCGTATCATGCCTTTGGCTACACTACTTGAATAGTCTTTGTTACACTGTGTCAACAATTCAAAGAAAGCATGAAGTATTTTCCTTCTTATTTTTCATTTGTTTTTTAGAGTAACAAAAGAAAGGGCTGTTGACATCTTTAGTGACAATTTCTGCATGGTTATGAAGTTTAAAAGGTGATGTATTGAAGAGATTTTTCTAATCAGGCATAAGAGAGAGAGAGACAGAGGCTGAGTGCAGGAGTGCGAACATCCTTGCTGTACAAATGGTATTAATTTTTTGCCTGTGTCACCCACAATATACCTTGTGATAGTGCTACAGCTGTAATGAAAAAAATGTATATTTTCAATTGTGTTCCTTTTAGTTTCTGCCCTTTGAAAGGTTGCAATATGTAGAGAGTAAAAGACTTGCTCAGCACTAAATATAACATTCTGGAGTGAGTTTAAATTTCTGGAAGTTAAGTCACTTTGTGACTTAATTGTTTCCAGCACAAAAGCTTCAAAAACTCGTTACTTCATTCTTTTGCCATCTTCCTCCTGAGCAGAATATGCTTTTGTGTTGTAATCCTATCTATCTTGATTCTTTAATCTATGAATATTTGCTACTTCTCCAGCCACCTTCATAGCAGAGCTACTAAACAGCATCTTAAGGTGTCCCATCAACATATGTCCCCTTGACTCCAGACATTTCATGGGTAAAAATTTTCAATGAACAATCATGTGAAAGCCTGAAATTCTCTACACTGCACACTTTCTGTTAGCTGAGGGTCAGCCTCTCAGAAGATAAAAAAATATTGATAATACCATTCTGCATGCTCCCAACTGAGCTCATATGCTCAGATTCAATTTTCCATTACTTATGAATACTGGGCTTTCAACTATTCAGAAAATGTCAGTGTCACAGAGATAGTACTACAGTTAGTGTAATCGGTAAACTACATTCATTTTGATATCTGTTTTGCACCAGCTAAGGATTTGGTCCTTAGGGGTTTAGCATATAATGGCGTCAAGAAGAATAATCTAAAGAATAGTACTAACTGTGAGATTAGATGTGTTTGAAGACATCTACTTTCAGCACTGCTAAGGCATTCCTGGAATACTATATAGAGTGACCAGCCTTCACAGTGAAAAGGTAATGATAAGCAGAAAGAGAAGGAATAAGCATAGTTAGAGCCAAAAGTTGTGAAAAGATCAGCCATCTGACAAGTCGATATACAAAGAAACATTCAGAACCTAAAATTTATCCTTTAGGGAAAACAGTTGAAAAGCAATGGAGGTATATTTAAAGAATGAGCAAACGTGGGCAAGAGTTGTAGGGCTGAACTACAGAAGGGCAAATCTAAGGTGACCGGGAGGTTTCCAAAAGCAAAGCAATAAGACAACAAGAATGTTGCCATTGAGGTTGCATGAGTAGAAAAGTTCATAAAAAATTCAGGCAAGCATTTTGAGACTGAAATACCTTGCTCTATGACTATAGATTTTATTAGAAGAGCAAAGGAAGAATATAAAATAACTTTTCGTATTCTTTCAAAGTCTCACTGCCTTGAAGTATGGGGTACTATTAAAGTCTGGAGTTTTACTGGTGAGATCTTGGACTTCAAAAATACAAACAAAAACCTACCTAATGCAATATTTCTTACATTTTACCTCTAGTAAAACCTTCTTTACTTCTACATCACATCTTGTGGGAAAACCCTCATTTCTCTTTCCCATACTGGATGAAACTGGAAATTACAGTTGATTGAAATAGGAACATTTCTTGGAAAACTATTGATGTTGATAGATTCTTTCATCAGGCTTCTGAAGTCAAAGATAAGAGTTCTGATCAAGAACAAAATCTTCTAAAAATAGTGAGTCGTTTACAAAAAAATGCAGGTTCAAATCTTTGTTCAGTTTTAGGGAAAAGTGATTCCCCAGCTATGAAGTTAGTAGCATCTCTGAGACAGACTCAATCCCCCTTCCCACAAAAAATTTAAAAAGGTCCAGAAGTCTTTTGCTCCAGAGTAGAAGAAAACAAATGTTGAAACCTCATATTTTATAATGGACTGCATCTATTTTGCCTGAGCTCTGCTACAAACATAAAGTCAATAAGATGTGAAAAAGAAAAAGAATAACTGCCGCGGTCCGAGCGGGGGAGGGGAATGGGGCCGCGACACGGCACGGATCCCAGACACAAAGGTGGGGTGCAGGTAGAATCTTTAATCCAGCGTGCACATGGGGTTTTTATCCGGAGGGAAAGGGCCAGAACATAGGGTGGAGCAGGAGACAGACAGACGGGGGGACAAACCAGGATTGAGCCGTGGGCAAAAAAGGGGGGGGGGGAGCGCAGGAGGGACCAGGGGAGAAAAGGGCGAATGGGGGCTGTCTCCTGCCGCAGCTTCTCCAGCCAGTCGGCAGAGAAGACAGAGGTGCAGGGAGGTGAGCAAGCCGGGACATGCCTGGAAGATACAAATTCGGGGGAAACACACAATGTGTGAAGTCCATTCAATCGCTGTACATATTTTTCCATTTCCGGAATCGTTCCCATTCCGATTCCTGGTCCTCGACAAATAACAGCTAAGACATCATGACCAATGACAGTTACAGAGAGAAAAATAGACAAAGGAATTGTTTGAGTCTTGGCTTTGGGCTGGATTCCATAATATCCTTCTTTAGGCAAAGCTTTTTTAACTGAACTTAACATTTGTGAATAGCTGCACATGAACAGCCCAGGACAACAAAATTCATTCCTTGGATCCAATCCAAAGCCAATTAAAACCAATGGAAAATTTCCATGTGTTCTGATGAGCTCTTTTATCCTTGAACTAGACAAAGTTTTGCCCCAAATGGTATTGGAATATCAGGTTTCAGTTCCTGAGACTTAACTCAAAGACTTCAATTGTTTTTGAAGAGATAATCTAAATCCACTGAGGGGTTTGTGTTTGTTCTTTTGTGTGTGTTTGACTTTTTTCATCTTTTATCATATAACTTAGAGATAATAGTCTTAATAGTACTTACAAAATGACTGTGCTCAAACTCACACATGATTTGCTTTAGGACTCGCTAATACATGCTTAGGAAATAAGAAAACCCAAATGCTTCTCTATCTGAAAGAGTCCATATGTATGGGTCATTCACCTGTACATACAGGTCGAGAATGTCAGCATATGAATGCTCACAAGGAAAACAGTGCTAGAAAGCCTGAGCTTTCTGTTCTTTAGAAGGTTTTGTTCTGTATATTTTTCAAATCCTATTATTCTATGGGATAAAGCAGGTTCCTCTCATCTCTGTTTACTAGACCTATAGATGCATATACCAAAAGTATAGATAAGGCATCCTCCCTGCCTCAGTCCACATAATGCTAGTATCACAGGTAGTAATAGACTTGACTAATATCCCACAGAACTGCCTCCCCAGGTGCACAAGCCCTTGCTGCCTCAACGACCTTAAATTTTGAATAAGCAACTGATTTGCTAAAGTAGTTTTATGCTTATAAATGGAAAACTATGGGACTTTTTCCTTAGTCAGAGTAATTCAGATTTTCAGGTAATAGCAAGCAGAATTTCAATATCTGTATATGTCTAATTTTCACTTCTGTCTTTATTTAATATTGTGTGTTTAACTTGATGGTGCAAAGCATTTTTATTCAGGTCTTCAGTAGGGTAATGTGGATGGCTCTTACCTGTCTACATGCTGAACACATACTATTTGGGTCTGATTTTACACTGTTTCACCTGAACCACTGTGCAAAACAAGTTTTAAATAAGGTGAGGATAAATCATTAATATTTTACACTTAAGCACATTATTTGGTGCATATTTTTCTAGATTGTACAGAGACATCAAAATAATACAACATGATATTTAGTCTCACAGTGTGTTGATTTGTAGACAATACTGGGCCAGAGCTATGCTAATTCTCCCTTAAAAGATACCATAGAGGCTATGATATGTTACCTTTTATATAGGTACAGCCAGACACACAGACATTGGCACTAAACAAGTAAACCCTGGAAAAGAATACCACTACCACCTCCAAGGATAGCTCTCTGGTTTGTTGAGGGTTTGATATGTATGATTTCCATGCAAATGTAGACTGTTGGTAGGAAAGAAAACTCTGTGAGAATGTGTGCTGTAGTTGAATGACTGTCCCAGTCTGTTCTGTGTTAATTAAAGAGCAACAGGAAAGCCACATTTTTTTAAATGTCAATGTACATTGTTAAAATGCTTATATGATGGAGCAGAAAGTGACAGAAGTAGGGAAGGTAGAAGACTGAGGGCTGTAAATACTTACTTCAAAATACAGAAGGAAGTTCAAACGTGGTATTCTAATATGTCCTTTTCAAGAACACTCTTCCTTTTTACAGAAAAACAAGTAGACAGAGGCCTAATGTCTCCTATTCTTTTATAAACATAAAGTGACACTAAGAAAAAATCTGTCCATCACTGGCAGAAAAACTCTTACTGTGTTTATTGACTTCTATATTGGTTTTCTAAGGCAAATAAGGCCATTCAACCATGAAATGTCCTCTTGGAGTTAGGAATGTGCTCTGGGAGAAATTATGGTGGAATAGAGTTTTTTTTTTGTCTCCTGAGTTGTATGGACTCACAGTGGTAACTGAGGAGCAGCAGGGCACTTCCTGCATATGTTCTACAAATTGTCCTCTTTTTCCCCATCCATGTCAGGTTGAGATAGTGCAAGCTTGCGTGGTGAACTTTCCATACCAACTCAGAACCTCATCCCCATATCTACATCCTTCCTATCCCTCTTCATGTTTGATGTCTCTAAAAATGACCATCATATGCCTAACATTACCACATTCTGTTTTGTTCCTCCTTGTCTTTTGACCTCCAAATGTTTTGGAACATTTGTTTCCCTTTCTGTGGCTGTTGTTTACTAAACCTGCTCTTTTACTCATTCTCTATGTCTGAATTACAATTTTGGGTTTAGATTTTAGGATATTTGTCTCTTCTTTCTGCTGATTTTTCCATCTTTCATTTCTACCCACAGATTATTTCCTCTTCCATTTTCTACTACGGTCTTCTTCTATACCCCATACAGCTCCTCCCTCTTCCTCTACTGTCTTCGCATTCATCTCCAATAAACTTGACTTCCCTTCATACTTTGTAAGGAACCATGTTCTTTCTTTCTCCTTGTCTCTCCCTGATTCAAATTCCTTATTTCTCCAAATTGTGTTTTTCTTTTTTCACTAGCTTAGCACATTTTCAACTTCATGGCTTTTCTAGGAGGTTTGGCATCTTTTATTTGCTGTCATAACACCAATGAAGAAGATGGAACGGATACTTTTTAGGTGGGATCAAGTGCACCATTCAGAAAAAAAAAATAGAAAAAAAGAAAAAAGTAGCTCAAACATTATTTTCATGACATTGAATGTTTAATTCTGTAAAGCTTTGGCTCTCAGCAGAAGAACATGATAAAGCATCTGGCTCTTCCTTGTATACTCCACATATAAAGAATTGAAAAACTGACTGTTTGTTGTATAATACCTCTAGTTCAAAGAGATAAAAAGGTATTTGGACACAGTTATATTAATCCTTAGTGCCATTTTGGTCTGTTTACTGTGTCGTATTTTTGTATGATTGTGGATGTTTTCACCTCAAATCTCATTAATTTATGTTACTTGATGGTGTCTCAACATTACTAATTTAGTGAGAGTTTTATTTGCAAAAGTCATTCCTCAAATTTCCATCTGTTCATCTGAATGATGGAAAGGTGCTGATATTAGCTTTACTGAAGGAAAAAACATGACTTGAAAGCCCAATGATACAGTTATCAGTAACTAACGCTTTTCTTAATCAGAAAAAAAAAGTCCCCATATCACTGATTAAAAGCTTCTTTGCTGTCAGTACCCCGACAACTTTCTTTGAGAGTACCTTGGATGAGCCAAAGATTTGAGATGGATATACCTGCAGCTATTTCTTAAAGTGAACACACTAAAACTAACAAAATTGTATTTTTAATTCTAAGTTTATGTTTTACTAGCACACAAACACAGAAGGATAAAGTAAGATTTTAAAGGTAGAACAATAATTTCTGCTGAGGAGACAGATTAAAAAAAAAAAATCTCTTTTGCTAATGATTCTACCTGGATATGGTATATTTTTTCCTCTAGTGCTGCTTTCAAGTGCCTGTTTTTCATGTACCAAAGAGATCATGCTCTAAGGACGTGCAATATTTTCTTCCTCCTGGGGACTTCAGATTGTAGCTGGCAGAACAAAGCAAATAGGTGGCCTTCCTGTCTGCCAATCAGTGTGGTAGTTTAGTCTAGACCTTCCTTGGTGATGAGTTTGTAACCAAGGAAGTGCCCAGATTTACCCAGTATTCCCTACGATTTTTATGTAAACCAGGGTATAAGAAAAAAGGAGGAAAGGCCTTCACTCTCTTTCCTTCCCGTGGTTTTGGAGGTGCAGGTTTCCCTGCTGTTGAGTCTGTCGTGTTGGAAAGTGAGGCCTGATAAGGCCTTGACAACCTTGGGAGGCCAAGGTTGCTGACAGTCACTCCAGCGTGACTCCTCGTTGTCCCAAGGAGAGTAGTAAGATATTCTTTGCTAATTCTTTTAGTTGCTAGATATTGGACTATTGATCAATATATATATATTTTATTTTGGTTTTGTTCCTTTTTTCCCTTCCCCCTTCCCTTTCCCTTTTCCTTGTGAAATTGTATATATATTTCAATTGTATATAACTGTAATATAAGTGTAAATATATTTATATATATTGCTTTAGCTGTCTCTCGTTTCGGTTTTCTTGGTTGTTTTTTTCCCTCTTCTCCCTGAGGTTTGGGGGGGGAGGACTTCTTGTGGTAAGGTTTGGAGACTTGGCAGGGAGTCAACTTCAAACCATATCACTCAGCCACAAAGTATTTAATACTGCATGATATACAATAATACATGGAAAACAAACATATTCAACAGTTCTTCGGTCAACTATGCAGGACAGTGCTGGTGCAGTGCATCTATAAGTCCATGAATTTCCTGGACTTGTTATCCACAGTTCATTCTACAATGTATACTGTGCAACATCTGTGAGGTATGCTCACAGCTCTGTTCTGCCTTCCAAAAGAGACTCAGAGGGAGTCTGGGGTTGCCACTGATATGTTTGTGCAGGGCTGAGATCCATTTCTCCTGCTGCTTTATTCCATCATCAACCAAAACTCCAGATGGAGGGGAGGCTTCACACCTCAAAAGCACAGTTTTGTTTTCTGGATCAAATATACCAGATATTATGTTCATTTAAAATTAAAGGACATGTTTCAAAAACTAAATCACTGTGAAAGTACCTTTCTTCTACTTTCTGCTAATCATCCCAACAAAGTAAAAAGGGTGAAAAAAGAGCATGGTTTTCTAGTGGGGTGCGCTGGATGAAAAAAAACCATCTCTAGTAAGCGTTAACTTGTTTATGGGTCTGTCATTATGAGTCATTAGCTCTCTGCCACATGCTCTATCTGCCATTCTGTTGTGTATGAAGCTTTCATCTGAGGGGTAAACAAAAACACAGCTGAAAATCAAGCAGAGAATAATTTTCTCATGGACAGTGTTCATGGACACTGTGGGGGGAGCCAATAGAACCTTGCAAATTATTTTTCTGAAATATGAAGGCAGATGAACTGAAAAAACAGAGTTAATCAAAATCCCAGCTATAGTAGCACATCTGTTAAGAAAATTCTCTGGTCACTGGATTTAAAATTTTAATATTGTTATTACAGTTACCGTTTGTTTTCATACTTTATGTTTCATAGAAAAGAGTCTCACACCAAAAAACCCCAACCCAAACCCCCAAATCCCAAAAATCCGAAACAGTTTCTTGGAGCTAATAAAAGAATGACAGTGTCCTATATCAGCATCAAGGTAATGAAAATATAGATATAAGAAAGAAGATGACAAGTTTATTTCCAATTCATGTATGAAAAGGAGCGGAAAAATTAGGCTAAAAGGAATAGAAGGTTTTTCCAGTCCACCATAGATGCGGACAAGGTGGCCTACTGACCAACAGTGAACCACAGGTTTGCAAAAAGAAAATGTGTAATAGATGAGAATTCTGGAGACACAAACTCTTTCTTGTGTAGCATCCATATACAGATATTACTATATTACCAGTAATATGACTGATGTCTCCTGTCTGTCTGCAGTACCTGTCTGGTCACCTCTTCAGATGATAAGTAAAAGAATGGACAATAAAGGCAATTAATAGACAAGAGGGCAGTTTGTTCAGCTGAGAACATGAAAGGGACACAGAAACTGTGCTCCAGGGAATTAAGGAGATAATTCAGGAAGAAACTGGGGCTCTGCCCTCAGTCTTCTGCATCCCAAATGATTTCCTTACAGACGTTCTTAATTGTTATGAAGATACAACTAGAGAGTACGACTTCCTTGTGAAAACAAAGGAGTAAAATATTTGAGCCTTTTTCATACTGTCTTTCATTAGGTTGACTCCTTTTCCTGGATTACTTTTTACAACTAGCATACCTTTACAATCCCTTCCTTTTACTCTACTTGTCCTTCAATCTTATTCAGCTGAATTTTGAAGTAATATTGTCCCTAAATACCCCAAAATACTACTATGCTCCTTCCTCTTCTTTACCCATTCCTGTTTCTACCTTTTTTTGTGCTCACTTTACGTTGTTCAGGTCATCAGGAAACTCCCTTTTTTGACCAACCAGGCTATCTCCTGAAATTCCCAGTCCCTCAATACGATGAAGTGGTTCTTTCTTGATAATATTTAAAATCTATTTAAAAACAAACTATATAAACTTTATGTAACAAAAGTATAAAATACTAAATGAAAAAAGAAACAGGGAGGATATTCAGCTTTGTTGGAAATCATTCAGTCAAACCATAATTCTCAAGAGAGCTGGTAGAAAAAGGTAAGTGTGGATCTGTCCTAGGGAGCAGTGGAGGCTCTTCTGATTGATTGTGTCTGGCCAATATAGACCATTCAGGTGCCTTAGCAGAAGTGATGAACATGCTAATGCTTAGGCTGATAACTTCTTAAATTTTGGACCAATATTTTTTTTGAAAGCCAGTAAATAATTGTTTTATAGTTTCTGAAACAGTTACCCAGAGAGGCTGTGGAGTCTCCCTCAAATTGAGAATTGGCTGCATGCAATTCTGTGCAGTGTACTCTAGGATGGCCCTGCTTGAGTAGGGAGGTTGGACCAGATGACCCACTGTGGTCTTCCAACATGACCCGTTCTGTGACTGTGATTCTGTGTGAAATATGCTATCAGGGCTGTTGTGGATGTGAGTACTGAAAAATGCGTTAAGGAGAAAAAGAAGAAAGACCCTAGGTCCCATTGCATATCTGTGCTGTGAATTCAATGAAATTTAAACAAATTACAGTAAAAGGTTTATTTTAAGTGGGGAATCACCTAAATAGTACACACGCATCTATAGAATAATTCCAGTGATTTTAAAAGGGTTATTTTAAGGTTTAATTGGCCACAATACATGTAACAGCTCATAACCTTTTATGAAGATTATACTCACAAGTTTAAACAGTAGAGTGCCCTGAATTTCTTGGGAGGCAACAAATGGTCCCTCAGTGCTCATTAGCAGGCTATAGTTTCCCCTAGCATGGGTTTCTGAAGAAAGAGCATTATAGTTCAATTTGCACAAAAACTGCTGATCTATTCAGTAAAACTAATATGCAGCATTAATTTATATATTCTGTAAGATGTGAGGAAGAAATATTACAAAAATATTACAAAACAAGGAAAATAAAGCGATAATAAACCAATTTTTCTGTGTAAACAACAAAAAAAATATCATCACAATATAAAAGTGCTTCCCAAATTGGCAGAAGTAGCTGCAATCATCACTGCCTAAGAAAGCATGAGGCTGAGAGAATGGCAGTACTGATGTTGCCAGTTCTGTGATACTGAATAGTCTCAGGTTCATTCTAAGAAGTTGCTAAGGTTTGCCACTCCACCGGCAGTTAATGGGTTAGAATATGAGCTGCTCATCTAGGACCTAATTTACAAGAATTAAAAGGTTGAGCATGCTGACTGTGGGTAAGAGGTGAGAGTTTAATGGAAATGCAGTAGAAACTTTGTGAATTATTTAAGAAATTGACAAAACTGGTTGGACACTACATAAATGGGATTTCCAGAGCAGGACCACAAAACGTGCAGTGCCGCTGTGGTGAGCACGTTTGACCTGACGCATCAGAGATGAGCTCAGGCGAAACCTCTGCACAGTGGGTCCATCAGCTCAGGCAACAGATCTCTCCTGCCAGTTACACACTGAGACTGCATTTTTTCATAACGTTTTCCTGTTCATACTTATTTTTTACCAAGTGGTTATCTTCATCTATTGTACTTTTTTTGGTATTATTAGAGCCATCACTATAAAATCTAAAGATTCTTGAGAACAAAGTGACTGCAATACAGAAGCATGTCCCAAGGCAATTCTTTTAAAGATAGGTAAACTGAATTCTGTTTGAGAAGTCTAAGAGTTAGTTATTGTACTCCTTTTTCAGAGGTAGGCTGGAAGCACTTAATTGCATGGAGTTGTTCACGAAAATAGCTCTTCCCTGATATGAACTGGGAGATCACTATATGACCCTTAAGGAAATATGTGTGCATATTTATGGGGTGCTATGACTGAATCCTTTAAATAGCAGCTGAGATCTGAGAAAATATTTATGATAATAGAAAATATAAATTTTATTATAATAAAAATTACGTATGTTTCAATGCAATGTTTAAATTACTTTGGACCTGACACAGAATGAGGAACAGAAAATTAGTCCCTAGTCTTGCTCTTCAGTAAACAGGAAGAGTTTAGCAGTTCAGAAAAGTCACTTAAAAACCTATGTTGAACAGCCAATCTAGATGGAAATGCTATGTAGAAGGGTATGCCTGAAATGTTTCCCTTAGCCTTAGCCACCTTATTATTTCAACTCCACTTTGCAATGGGAGCTCAGTGATCTGGACTAACTGTCAGAGAGCTGAGAATGGCTCAGTGATTTTTCTTTGACATATAAGTGATGTGTGTGTTGGCCACCATTCCCATAGTTCCCTGCTAAGGAGCTGTAACATTATTTTAGCATCATAGCTAACTATTTGGGTTGTCCTCTTCTGGGGCTTCTGCAGTAAATCTCAGCTTTGCTCTGATCAATCTATTTGTGCCTTCATCTTCACAGAGAGCTTCTCTTGCTAAACTGTAGTAAAGAAACTAAGATGGCCAAAATGTGCAGACTTCTACTGCAAAATTATAGTGGACCTTTTAATTAATTATCTTGGAAAAATGCATATGTAATACAAACTTCAAAGAAATGTTTTTTTAATTATTTTTTAAAAATATTCTTATAAAGTTCATTATTGGCATTTTCTTCCAGTGAAATTCTGCTGCATAGAATGTTCCTGACAAATTACAATCTACATCAATACATCAACAAAATAGAATCATAGAATCATAGAATCAGCCAGGTTGAAAGGGACCTCTGAGATCATCAAGTCCAACCGTTGATCCACTACCACCATGGTTACTAGACCATGGCACTAAGTGCCGCCTCCAGTCTCATCTTAAAAACCTTGAGAGACAGAGAATCCACCACTTTCCTAGGCAGCCCATTCCAATGCCTGGTTACCTCTCTGTAAAGAATTTCTTCCTAATATCCAAACTAAACCTCCTCTGGCACAATTTGAGACCACGCCCTCTTGTCTTGCTGATAGTTGCCTTGGAAAAGAGACCAAACCCCACTGGCTACAACCTCCTTTCAGGGAGTTGTAGAGAGTGATGAGGTCTTCCCTGAACCTCCTCTTCTCCAGGCTGAACAACCCCAGCTCCCTCAGCCTCTCCTCATAGGACTTGTGCTTGAGTCCCTTCACCAGCCTAGTTGCCCTCCTCTGGACCTGCTCCAGCACCTCAATATCCTTCCTGAACTGAGGGGCCCAGAACTGGACACAGTTTCACATTGAGGTGAAATTTCCTTGAAGTAAGCCCAGTGCTTCATATTATTTGGATAGTACTTGTAGTAGTGTTTTTCTTATCATTTATTTTTCTTTTTGGTACATAACATAATAACATCTTAGTGGACAACAGCAATGAGTGACCAAAAAGGTGTATTACCAAGCCCAGGAGAACTCTCTAATTTTAGGTCTTTTTTTATAACTGTTGGAGTACCAACCTTCTTTGACAAGTTGGCCACCTTATTCTACAACATAGGTAAAAAGTGTTAAGCTAATCAGAGTTGTAACATCAACTTCAATGAGTAAATCTGGAGTTATCAAGAATGACAGCTCTCAACTGTCATAAAAAGTCACTAAACGACATGGCAAACATGCTAGTGTTTACTTTTTAAAGAGAATGCTGGAGAAGTTATTCATATTTTTTATTAGAGGGAAACACAAAAGTTAAATATAGCCATATAATATTTCTTTTTAGAAAATGGCCAGCTTCATATTTAACCACTGAAACAACATCAATAATTTGGTTACAATAATCGGTGGCATTGTACTTTTTAATATACATATAGTGCATAAAGATATTATTTCCCTTCAGCTCTATTTATTTAATGTGGACTAAAAAAGAAACATATTTGAAGGTTAAGAAGAAACATTTCATTGGTAAAGGCACTTCCTATTTATTACAACTTTATTGAAGTTATTTCTGAGATATAAATATGATTTTGTCCAAGGGCAGTATGTAGTAGAACAATCTCATATATCCCATATTTTTCCTGTTGATGCCCTGTTAAATCATGGATTCTCAGCTAGAAGTACAAAGCTGGTTTGTATAGATATAGTATAAAACTCTTGATAGAAATCACAGGTAAGCAATGAGACTTAGGAAAACTAGATATTTTAAAGTGTCTCTGAAACTTCTAGATATTTTGTGAACTGTTTAGAACTTTAGAAAGAAAGGCCATTAATCTGACTGGCAAATGTTTTGAAAGCATTATGATTAATATCAAGAATAATAAATACTAATAATCATAAATAATAAGAATGCAAAATGTAAAGGAAACCAATCAAGCTTCAGTCAATCAAACTTCACACCAATTACCACTGTACGACATTGCAAACACAAGAAAATACATGACTTATTCAAATGAAGGGGCCTGATAATGGAAGGTAAACAGAAAACCCCAGTAAATTTTTAGTCAAAAATTGTCATTCCAAGACATCTCTGGAATGTCAATATCAACAGATACAACAGTTGAGCACATAAGGAATAAGGAGTCACTAAAGATGCTTATCTTGTACAACACATTCAATAGCAGAAAACTTAAGAATGAGGGAGGTCAAAAGCACCTTCAAGAAAACAAAAATCTTGCTAGCATCAAGTGTAAGTGTATTTGACTAGATAATACTTTGCATATTTTATTGTACTAGTGTCTAGAAAAATATTTTGATAGAATTTAACAAGGAGAACTTACTGCTGTATCTGTACAGCAGAACAGTAGAGTGTATGCACATACTTATTAGTTTTCCAACCTATTACATGTCTCCCAAAGATATAGAAACATCTTGCTTCTCTCAGATGAGATTCATGACCAAAAATTAATGGATATTTGTCATACTGAAAGAAAATAAATAAAAATTCCTATGATTGATTTGCAAGTTTATTATGTCAATTATTCTTTCCTGAAAAAAAAAAAAAAAAGACAAAGTTAAAACAATGTGCATAAACTACAAGATAACTTCTGATTCCATTTTCTGATTGATATAATGGGAATCAGGAACAACAAGGAATTGAAAGGCAAATTATTTTATAAATACCTCTGTGATTATGTAGAAGAGAGATCTCACTGTTCAGATAGCCAGGGTACTGTTTTCAACAATCAAGGCAGAGCTCTTTCTTGTCTGTTTTTAATCATTTGTAATTCAGCATTAGTCATCCTCTGAAGAAAAAACAAGTCTCAGCTTCACTGTGCAAACAGGTTTTTTTATATACCCCAATCTCGATGATTTTAAACTGTATGGAGAGTCAACTGAGACTCTCTCTGACAAAAAGAGTTAAGAAGTTTTCAAAGGATATCTGCATGCAGTTTGGATGAGACGTATGAGCTTCTGTACCTGTCAGTGAAGACCAAACAGTGACAGTGAAAGGTCTGTATTTAACACAAAAGGCAGTCATTGAACTCCTCCCTTTCAAGAAAATGCAATTACCTTAGTTCTTCAGTAAGTACTCCAGCACTATTGATCTACTTCAGTACTTCAGTAAGAAACAGAGAAATGAAAGCAAAGACAAGTGTATTTAGAAAAATTAAAAGACTCCTTCAGCTTCTGATTTCTAAGTTCAGTGCAAGTAAACTCTGCTATACATTCCCTTCCTGTCATTTGTCATCTTAGCTAATACTAGACTGGTCTTTTAAAGAACTGAAACACTTTTCCAGGCTCACCAGAAAACATGACGTTGGTCTTCACACCCAGACACAGAGGTTGAAAGACTGAGTGTACTTAGGCAAAAAGAAGGAAGGATATTGAAGACCTGCTTAAGGTCTACACAATTTTACGCAGGGGTACACTTTTTATGTATCTCAGGGAAAGTAGTAAATCACACTAAAAAACAATAGTAGAAAAGAGAATGGCAGAAAAAAGAGTCATGATGGAAATCCAAGTATTATAGGAAGACAAGGGACTAAATCTATGTTTAGAAAAGAACAATATTACTAACAATCTTGGTAAACTCCTTGTTTTGCTGTGGACTGCATGATTGAAAAATGAGGTGCTATTGAAGAGACGCTTGTAGGAAATCTACAGAAACAAGCAGCAGCTCTTTCAATCCTTAGCAACTAGATCAATTTTCAAGGATAGCATATATTGTTACCCACTAATTTAGGAAATGGAAAATAATTTAAGTGGCTTTGCTAAAGGGGTAGGTGCCCTTCTACTTTAACTTTGGTCCTTAAAAGTAATAAGCAGATAGTTAAATGAATATAGCAAAAGGATCAATTTATCCTCTGTTCCTTGCTCTGAACTTATCAATGAGAGTATGAGTTCTGTTTTCTCTCACAGCTACTTTTCTCATCACAAGATGTTGATTTGCTGCCTATAGCAAAGAAGAGAAAGTTAGGTAGCATGATATTGCTGTAAACACAAGACTAAGCATAAGAGGACAAAGGTAAGAATAGAGCTGAGGTAGGGGAGGCTGCAAATAGTAGCTGATATCCACAAACTACTTGCTCATTCTTATACTGTATTGTTTTGTATCATATTCTTAATGGTTTTGTTTAGAAAATCTATTAGTCATGTTCTACAGTGTCACAAAATCCAATGGATTTAAATTATCACTTTTAACTCATATTTCTCAGTGATAAAATTAGCACTATATTAATCAGAAAGATTAACACAGAATTAAAGAAATGCTTCTCTAAATTAATTTCACCAAAAGTGATAAAATATTTTATATTTGACTGTAACTCTGTCAGAGGCAATCCTAATGCAGAATAGGCTTCTGCAGCTGACATCATTCTTTATATTTGTTGCAAAGTGTGCTCTTTCAATTTACTGACTAGGAAGTTGTGAGAAATCAGCACTTTTGCTAAAGAAGGATTAGGATCAGATTTGAAGTTATGCATTCACAGTTGAGCAGAAATATTTGCTTGGTTATAATTTATGGCTGTAACTTATGCCCCACAAACAAGATGCCATCACAACCATATATACACTCAAAAACATTGACCTCATTGTGGATTTTGTTCTTGTAGATTTATGGTTTAAATTGTTCATTCTTTATTTTCAAAGTTTTAAGGAACAGAAATATGAAGCGAGGGGGAAAAATAACCCTTTTTAAAAATGTTAAGGAGGCACATTTTATTTATTATCATTAGAAAACTTTCAGACATTCTAGGTGTGCCTGCAGATTCTCATAATTTGGTAATCAGCACTTTCTGGATGCAGTTTCTTCAAGGCAATTTAAAAAATAATGCAGTACATATTTTGTATAAGTTTTGGCCCAATCTTTGTCTTATACACACAACTGTTCTCACAAAAACAATATTACTTTCTCAGAGAGAGTTAATTTTTGTACACAGAATTTTGATGGATACATTAATTTAATGCCATTAAACAAGTATAGACCAGTTCTGTGACACAACTGGTCGATATAACTGAGAATATCACAAAAGTTGACACAGGACCTATTCTCAGTTAATTTATAGTATTTATTTCAGTGTTAATTATTAAGGTAGTTTAGAATGAGGATTTAGTGGTGTGTATTGTACATAATAGTTAAGTTTACAGGTACAGAAATATAGAAGCATACGTCATAAAATGGTTTAAAACCAGAGTGAATCACCTCATACCCTGTAGTAACATTTTAATGACCAAGTGAAACATATTGCTTCTTTCTTAAAAAGCATTTCATTCTTAAGAATGTAAACTATGGTCAAAATTTATAACAACAACAACAAAATTATTAATTTCAGAAAGGATGCATGTAATGTGAGATTTTTCACAGAATTTTGCCTAGAACCAGAAGCTTATATTGGATTTTATCACTCAGTGGTGATGTCAATAAATACTTTACATTGGCTGCATATCAAATATGCCTACTGCAAGAGCATTTTCTCAGTGTAGTAATTTCAAGGATTTGTGAAGGGATTATTTAATTTTATTTTATTTTTACTGAAGGGGTGTTAGAGCATGTTAGTGCTTGGAGAAGTGAAAGCTTAATATAATAACATAGAGTTAAGAATGGTATGGATAGGTAAAGAATAAACATTTTGGCATATCTGGGCATTTGTTTTTTTCCTTCAACCAACCCTGGTATGACTGTGTGGAAAATCTCAATTTTACCTGTCTGAGATTCTAGGTCCTGAAGAAAAATTCTATAAAGCCTCTAGTAAAGCTCTTTTTGACCTGCATTCTATGTTCAAACTTAAATTAATCTGCAGAAAGAGAAAAGCAAATTGATTGGGATAGTCCTTATAATGTAGGGGTTTTTTATTATTTTAGGAGTACTAACCACCATAGTTGCTATACAGTTATGGATTGTTAATAAACATTTGGTGTCATGCATTCATGGTAATTAAACTTTAAATACATTGATGAGCAACAAGGTAACTTTTACCTCCAACTAATCTGCCCTATTTCATCTATAAAATGTAATCACACTTTTACATTATAGGATAAGTATAAACCGCACTATGTTTTATAATCTCGTTAGTATTCATGTTTTGTTAATGAAATTTGATCAGCGTATTAAAGATGTTGAGTTTTTGCATTAAACTCACATCTGTTGTCAGAAATAATTAGATCAAGTGGCAAATGACAGCACCTTTCCTGACAGATGCTTTAATGTTGTGAGTAAGAATGGTCTAAGTGTCTCTTTGAATAATGCCAAGCTTTTCAGTTAGGATTTGTTTGCCTTGAGGTTTCAGAGTGGAACTTTTGGAGCAATCTGACATAGTCCCAAATAGGAGTATGTGTGACTTTCATTTCCAGTGTTAGAGGAAAAGAGAAACTTCTTTCAAGATGATTTTTAATAAAATTTTGTCTTGGAAAGGTAAAAGATAACGATATCAAACAATATGTTTTTCTTTTAGCATATATACATATATTCCTATAAAGACAAAAAAGATATTGCATTACGCATTTAAGCATATCTCAGACAGTAAAGTTCACTCTAATGACTCCATTACACAAATAAATATACTTACAAACTGGGAAAGAGATTATTTTATGGCAGGGTTTTCATCAGACAACCATGAAATAATACTGGCTCTTGGGAAATCACAGTATCTACTAGGTACCCTCTTATTCCTGTGCTTGTGATTTAGAGAACACACTTTTCTAGTGAACTTAGTGCATAAGAAAGCACTGAAAAATACGCAATAAAAGTATCTCTTCCATCATTTATCTACAATGTAGGTATCACACAGATAACAGCAGTATGTGTTAGGTCTGTTTTGGAAAGACACATTCATGCTTCCAGATCCATATGGATTTGCATAAAACAAGAATTGTAGGAATGCCTTCAACCAATTCCCTCCATTGTTTTATCCTTAGGAACTATAGTGGATTCATGAATGCTCACCAGGATGACGGTCCCTACCCATGTACCAGCTAACCACTTGGAGGATGGATTCAACGTGGGTGCTGACATCCTCTAGGGAGGATGCTCTTTATTACTGGCACACCATGCAAAAATGTCATAGGAATTTCGGTGGTAGAAAGATTGTTCTTTGTACGTACTCAAAAACCAGAGTGTTCTTTCTCATGTCATTGCCAGGTGAATGTCAACGATGTTTCTCTTCCGGATTTTTTAGTCAAGTATCCATCACAGTATTCTCTGGGTACATACAGATAAAAATGCCCCTATTAAATTTGATAGAACAAAAAGAAACCTTCTGTAATTACTGTAATTAATCCCTTAACAATCATATTGATGAGCAGAATGAAAAAGCACTTACATGCACTCATACAACTACTTCTGATTAAAATGTTTTCTTACAATTCCCTATTTGTTTAGAAAATATTTCAACACTCCATTTCTGGTTTGTGCTAACTAGCTTATTCTATATCTCATTACCTCTGAAATTTAGAATTCCATCGTTAAGCTCTGATAACACCCCTCTGGAATCAAGAATAACTATTACACTCATACCCTTCTTTGTGTTAAGGCAGTTGAATTGGAACAACTGAATCTGATGCACATGTTCTCAACAGGTCATCTAAGTGTTCTGTATGCTAAGCAGAGAGAAAGAGGATACTTTCAGAGGTTCTAAGTGTGATAAGCACCACAAGCTTGAGTGTCTTTTTCCTCTGAAAGTAACAGGGATTGAGGCAGACACATTGTTTATGTAAAATGGAGTCCATCCCATGTAACTCCCTAAAAATTCCATAGGGTGTCTTCAGTGGGTCACAACACAAGCCTTTTGGGTCCAGCCTTCTTGATTGGTTCCTCCTTCTTTGTTCTTTTTTACACTTGTAAATTTGTAAAATAGCAGTCATATTGTTTTGGTTCACTTCCTTCTAAACTGAAAGATTCTGATCAATACAAAGTGTAGAAAGAGTAGTATCATATGGAATGATAAGGAATTGAATAATAATCTGAAGATTATACTTAGGTGACTATTTTGTCTGGTTTCTTTATCCTTATGTAAGACAGCATAAACATAAGAGTGGACGTTTTTGCAGGTCAGAAACATCCTCCATGAATGGATATTCACAGTGACAACATTTTCCTGGTCTGAAAATGGGAGTAATTCTAGCTACCCTTTAGCATTGCATGATGTCACCTCTGGTTACATGTGCAACATAATGCACCCCAACATGACACTTTAGTGCGTCATATTGGCTTAGCATGAGGAAATACAGTATAAATCAAAAGTGACTGGCTAGGAAAGTGATGCATCATGCCTTAAAACAGAACTGGAAAGAAGAAAAAACACAGGATTCATACCTAATGAAAAAATACCGAAAGATGGCCAAAATATTAACAGGTTCAATCTTAAATGTAAGAAATCAGTAGGAGTGTAATTTTTAATTGCCAACAGCATGTGGGAGCACAAACAAAATGCAATAGAGGGCTTAGATCATTAAAAACATAAGAATATAGGTGCATGGTATTCCACGCATCATTTACCTAATAAGGACAAAGGGAGGGGAAAAAAGTTCAGTACAGTGTTTGCATATAGGGATCAAAGGATCAATATGCACTTCAGTATGCTAGGTCCTGTGGAAGACTACGTGCTAGGACACTACATGTCTGGAAGAGAATATGCTGTCCAGCTTCTGCTTTGAAGTAAGTTTCATATTGATTTCCTAGTGACTTGCATTGATAGACAGCACTGCAACCCCTCCATAGCTAAGGATTTATAGCAAGAAGTAACCTGAAGTATGAGAGACACTAGAACTGCCCAAAGACGATAGAAAATATTGAGAAAATAGACAAATGTGAGGATTTCCTACTTACCTCACAGTACACACTTCTCCAAAAACTGTCAGGACTTTGTTATGGACAGCAATAGGCAAGTCCTGATTACACCAGAATTATGATTTTATTATCATACCATGTGGTGACTGAAAAGTTGTATCACATCAAGTGGCAGACCCTTATAAAGACAAAAGCAAAATTAATTGTGTAATCTCTGCATTTTTTTTCTGTTATTATTTTGGGGACTATTTATTAATGATCCAAGTTTGAAACAATTATCAAAAACTATTTCACTCCAATGAATAAATTTTTTTTCTTCAGACTTCCAGTACTTGAATATTTCAGTATCTGTGTTTATGGTGACTGAATGATCCTCTTAAAGACTCATTAATCTGGATTTTGTGTTTATTTGTTAATTTGGGTGCTTTGTGCTTGCTAATCATTTTTCTCTATCAAACACTCCAGTTGCTTGATCAGTTTGAGAAGCTTAGAATTCAAAATGAAGCAAAGCAAAACAAAAAAACCAGAAAGAATTATTCTGGGTATTTCAGTTCATACTCATTTCACACTTGCTTAGTAAAACTAGCAATTTTTCCAAATCTTTCCTATTGATGTAGTCCTAACCTTCGTTCAGCTTAGTTTGGGCATACAGCCAGTTCCTCTTGCACAGGGTAAATTTTGACCTATAGCCCACATGTTCTTTCTTTTCTTAACACAAACACAATTTATCATAGTAGAATAGTGGAATCCATACATTGTAAAGGCCAAATTTTTTATTAAATCCATTTAAAACATTCTGGAAGATACTCTCTTTATTGTTGTTCTGTACAACCTTAGTCCCTCATATGCTGTCATTTTCACTCATGAAAAAAGCCATTCTTTTTTTCCTTTCAGAAGTGCAGCAGAAATCCATTGTACCTCAGGATTATTTTTTTCCAAAGAAGTTTAAGTCATTCATTTACTAACTCTTGAAGTCAGACAAGTTGTGCAGAAGCACTTTATGCATTCAGTATGATAAATTTCAAGCTGTACTGGTAAAAGAATGTGAATAATGAAAAAATTATTCACAAATATATTATCCCAAAACTTTAAAGAAATCGCACATATTAAGTTTTCTTATCGACTCCAGGAAAGGAATAAACAATAAATAAATATTTCAAGAGTAATTCATTCAAATAATTTATTTTTAAATTTTCTATGCCCTGATTGAAAGCCTATTGAAATAATTGATCTCACTTCTGCCTTTTCAGCTCCAAAAAGAAATACACTAGAGATTCCAGTACTTAATAGAGTCAGACTATTTTCACTTCTGTCAACCTTTAACCAAATTTAAAGCATTCTTTTAGGCACTAATGATTCACTTTTTTTTTCAGCTTTCCCATACCTTCAGTTTTTCTCCCCCAAATTTTTTACAATTTAAAAATATCATAATTGCAAAATATGTGACATAATTATTTCCTAAATTATTCTGATGGTACTTTATATTTTTGTATAAATGAATTGACAGTCAATTTTATCACAATTATTTATTTTGTTGCTAGTTTAGTAATTGATTTCTGTTGAATGTAAATATGTGAAAGTTTGTCCACTTTGTTCATTCATAAATTTAGAAATTCAATACAATAAAAAACTGTGAGTTTATTTTTTTTTTAAATACACAGAGATTCAAATAAGCAATTAAATAGATCTTCTACAGAACACAACAGCAAAAGGCAGTAAAGTCCCATATAACCCAAAGCTTGAGTAACTAAACATTTATGTAGGATGTCAGAACCTGGAATTAATTTCTTCTTTGAAAGGAACAGGAGACTGTGAATGTCTCCCATCCAGTTCAGTCACTCTTTAGATCCAGATGGGTTAGGATACTGTCTTTGCCTACATGTAGATCCATTTTACTTGTGGATCTACAAACGGAACAGAGACATCACATCGCTAAGTTCTGAATCACCTAACTTTTACAACCACCAGATTAGGCACAAGCTCCTATATGAAATACATGAAGATCTTTAGGAATGGCAGCCAAAAAAGTCATTACGCAGCTCAGTCCCTTAAACTAGGAGCTAAGAAATACTAAGAAACATATTGTGTTTTCACACCTATTTTCATGTCTTTTTATTAAGTTTAAAAATTTTTTTTTTTTAAATTCAAAATCAAAGAAGGAGTAGTAATTTTTTAGGGAGGAGAAAGTTTAACTAACCAGCGCTTCAAGGGCTAGGACATTAATTTAGGATGTGGGGCACCTTTTCCTAGTGCTTTACTCCATCTGAAGTAATCTAAGCTTACTGTTTTTAGATAAACCAAGGTAGTATATGTATATTTATTCAACAAACCAAAGAACAAACATGCATTGTTTTGCATAGTCAACAGAGCATTTGCCTAAGAGAGGTAAACTTCAATCCTATTCCATATTCCAAAGGCCTATATTTTTATCCGAAGTTTTTAATGGAACCAGGGCCAGATGTAGAACCAGGGTATTCCCAAGTGGCTTTTAAATATGTTCGTATTCTCTGGTCCAACGAGTCTTGAACTACTGCATACAATGTGTAGCTACCTTCAGGAAGGTCTTCAGAATAATAAATTATTCACAAAAGAGATGTGATTTCCAATCTTTGCAGCCAGAAGAGGCAGTTTCCCCCATTTCTTCCATCTGTCCTTTCCTTGCTTCTTAACATGAAGCTATCAAAACACATATGACTAAAGAAAAGAGAGAGTTTGGAGTTTTGGATCTTGATTAGAGATGACTGTTTCTCCTCAATCCGTCTTAAGTTATTTGCAGGGCAACTCCTTCACATCTGAAGACAGAAGTCTCTAGTGCACTCAGGGCACGTAATTAGGCAGGATTGCTCTGAGCAGGCAGTGCTACTGAGCAGCACATCTGCACTGAGTACATTGACCTATTGCGCTAGTGGTAAATCTTCTTTTAACTGTGAACTTCACCTCTCTCTCTTCAAGATGGTTTCCCTCTCTGCTCTGTAGAGTGTGTCGTTTACATTCAAAAGAGTGTCAGAGGCTAAGACACAGTCCTCCACTTGGTATTCTTTGTGATATGTATTAGTGGCTATTAATTCAATACCATCTTTGCTGTTACTTCCTTTATGTGACTGTCCACATTTTTATAAAGTGCTCTGCTTAAATACTTGCTGCGTTGCTCAGTATCATGACACTGCTGTTCTTCTATAGGCTTAGCACCAGGTGTTCCAGTCAATTTAAATATTTGATGTAATTTTCAACATACGCAAAAATCCATGACTAATTTAAACCTCTCAAATTGTTCTTTCACTAGAAATATAAATCAAATTTCATATGAAATAGAATTATGCTGCTTATTTCAGACTACTTTCGCTTTTGATTTTTTTTCCGCATTAACAATTTAGGTCTCAAATGTACTAGTGGAACAAGTTGCTTAACATATTCAAAGCTTAATCAGTTCAAACTGCCTTGGAAACAAGCATGTAGTCTACAGATATTGATCATGTTACAAAGAGCCCAGGGTTAGAAACAAGAAAGATGGAAAGATTTATTTCTTCTTCAGAAATTTTTCAAGGTTTCTTGTCAATTTTAGTTCAGAAAATAGGACAGGATTCATGGAACCTTTTGTTATTATTGAACAAAATGGATAATTGTGTGAAAGTATGCTTATTACACATATAAAATTATACATAAAGATAAATAAAATTATGGATAAGTTTTCAGGCTAGAATTTGGTCAAAAGCTGACAAGTCAGTGGTTCTGATATTCCTCCAGAATATCTCTCAAGTAAGCTAAAAATTGTCACATGGGAATTTTCCTGAACCTCTGTTCAAATGTTTAAAAGTTTTGCTTGATGCCAAAGAACTTTTGCACAGCATATCTACAAAAAGATTGATAACAACTTTTAAAAATCAGGCCCTACATTTTTTTAAAAAATTTATACTTGAAATTATGTGCAATATATTTATAATCAGAAATGTAGATGCCTTTTATCCAATAAGTGCCTCATCTCATTTTTGGTTTCACCTCAAAACCATTTAGCTTTGCAATTCTCTTAGCTAACTTGCTCTCTCATTGACATACTTTTTCAGATAAGCTTTACACATAAGATATTGAACAGAATACTGTGGAAATTCCATTGCTTTTTTTTTTTAAATTTCTCCAAGATCACAGTAAAATATAATTTAACATGTTTTGATATGACATGAAGCACAGTTCTGTGGGTAAGAAATACATTGCGGTAATTTTTCAACAAATTGTAATTTTTAAATATCTATAGTTAAGTTAAAATAAAAAAAAAAATCACATTTCCCTGATTGAAATAATCTATTAACATTTTAAAATAGTTATGATTAGTTATTCTGTACAGTAAAATAAAATTTATTGGTTTTTATTCATATTCAAATTTGCTGATTTTTGTGGTATGGTTAAGGAAAAAGAATAGAACCATTAAGGTGAGATTTATGGTGGGATACAGCTTTAATAGACTTGTAGCTGAAACATTTTTAAGTCTTTCTTTTGGGGTCCTAAAGGTATTTGTAACGGTGTAAAACATTTCAGCTACTTTGTCAACCTTCACAGTTGGAATAAATCTCTCAGTTTCTCAAGACTTTGTTCTTCAGAGATGCTATAAATCAACATAAGTCCATGAAGTGCAGTAGAATAAAAGTAGGTTTATATTAGTTGCAGTTCTGACTAGTATGCTGTAAGCATGGAGTTTAAGTTTTCAGGCATCCTTATTATAACTTTTCCCTAAGATCCTCTATGTTTCACAGTTAAACATCAAGAAGTAAGATTATGCCCCAGCATCTGTGAGAGGACCTTTTAAATTGCTTTTCATGTGAATCAGGTTTTTAATCCAAGTCATTCAGTTGTCCAGGTTCAAGATAGCCCCCTTAAGAAATTAATTCCTCTTATTTGATGGCTGTCAATGGAAAGAAAGTGAAAGTTTAGTTACAGAAAAATATACTGTTCCGGGTTAGTTGAGGACAGAACTTCATAACAACATTCCTTAATAATATTATGCTAGATCACAAGCTGATGTTTAGTCCCTTGCACCTGTTAAGGATGGTATCATGTTAAAGGGAAGAAGGTGCAATGGAGTTTTTCCATTCAGAATTCGCAAATGAATTAGCACATATTATTTTTTGTCTTTAAACCTTAAACCTGAGAATAATTTTATATGCTACAAAGATATGATAAATGACTTCTTTTCATTAAAAAAAAAAAAAAGCAACAGGTTAGTGTTTGTATTCTAGAGCTCCCTCAGACATCAATAACTCCTCTCATATACAGAGATTTTTGACAGGTTTAAATTATAGTATCATGGACACATTTTTTCATAGACTTAGTTCATGGTTTAGTATTCCCACAATAAATAATTTTTCATTAGAAGTGTTCTTCATAAAAATTTTCATAAAGAGGTGAGAATAATTATATCTTAATGAAAACAGATAAATGTGCACAGTGGTGGGATACAAAAGTACACACAAACTAGATATCCTCTGTTGACTCCATCCATCTCTTCTTTCCTCAATGATGAAAATGAGAAAGGAACCAAACGTAGCTTTAGAAAAATGTGACAAGCACCTGTTTCATCCTTACAGCTTTTGAGTATAAGATACTAAAGATGTTCTTTTGGGAACTGTTGTGCATTTTGAAGTAGTAATTTATAGATTCAATTATACAGTAATGAAAAATGCAGTGTCCAAACCTGCTTCAGTATGAAGCCTTTTTAAAGTCAAAGTCTGTTATATGTATGATCTCAGTCCAATTAACATTAAAAAGTGAATCCATTTTAATCAACGGTTTCCATCTGTTGGCCAGAAATGGTAAAATTTTATGTATTGAGTAGTTTCATACACTTTGCTCCTGATTTTGTTTAAAAGTGCAGTCAAAAAATATTGCACATTTCATAATAAGGGCAGAACATAATGAAGAGCCAGAAAGACTGTCAAATGAGACAAACCTCATTATTTGTGTTGGAATCAAGAAGCGACCTCATTTTAATGTTGATTCAGATGCTTCAGTACATGCAAAATACACATTAGTGCTCCCTCTCCAACCTTCATTTGAATATAACTTAATTACAAGAAAATAATTAGTGCTGAAACATAGAAAGCCAACCCGCTGACACCAAGTAGCCAAAACCATAAACAGGGAGAAGAGCCTGAGGGGAGAGTCACAATGGTTTGTGCAGGAGGGTGTGAGAACTTGTGCTGCTTTTGGTTTGGGTAAGGCTAATTTTCTTCACAGTGACTAAAACTGGTGCTTTTTCCAAGATGGGAGCAAGCATTAAAAGTCCTACCACTTTTTAAGAAATTTAGACAAGTAGCATTTTGAGATACGTATTTTAGACTTAAGGCTCCTGACCTGTGGATTTGTACATTCTGTTAAATCTGTGAGTATGAAAAGTTTCAGTTAAGAATATATACTTCATCTGTTTATATTTTCAAAAATGGTTGCCATTTTTTTAAAACAACCTAACTGGTTCTAATTTATTTAGTTGTTTCTTGAATGCAAGAAGTTCCACCCTTGTGATTGATATAGAGACCTTCTTGAACCTTACCTTTCAAACTGTTGTTATACCTCTGAGATAGGGAACCAGTATTTAAGAAGCAAGTGAAACATAAATTTATTCAATGACAATAATTTTTTTGTGTTTTGCACTTCATTTGTCTCTTAATTCCTGACATACAATTTACATTTTTGTTTTACTCAATTTTTATTCTCTAGGACTACTTGGAGAAATGTTGACAAAGAATAAAGTTACTGAAAAGATACGGAAGAGCATGAGGTCTTTGAGGCTTAGCAAAGGTTTTGTTGGCTAGCAGACAATGACATGTATAAATATGGAATTTTTAGGTTTTCTGACAGAGAAGGAACTATTTGTTTTGAGGACATCACATCATATTCAAACTTTCGCATTATGGGTTGTAACCATGTTTCATTCATCCTGTTGTAGAATTGACAATTTGCTGCAGCATTTGAATTCAGAAACAAGAAGACTGCTATATCTGGCCTGACCCTGACAGTCCCATGGATCAGTTGTAGAGCAGGACCCTTAATGCTTACTTCATGGATGATATGGCTTCAGAAGCTATCCCATTCTCACAAATTGCAAAGTAGTCTAGACAAAATATTGCAAAGCTATTGCATTCTAGGGAGTTCAAGCCTGTTGACAACCTGATATTATCCAAACAGCATCAGAGCTGAATCAGCAGCAATCCACTTTCTTAGAAAGGATGCTGCAGTATTGCTAGCAGGTGTTTTGAAAAACACCTCATTATAGTTGTTAAGCTTCAACCAATATTTACAGCTGTTTTCTTCTCCTCACCAGTAAAGAAGGTGCACGATTTAATAATATTTTGATTAATAGATTACCAACGCTTCTTTCTTGCCCTAAAATTACTCAATCATTATAAGCAAAATTTAAAATACTGTCCTTGGAATGCAGTGTTTTTTATAACTGCTGGTCTTGGAACAGTTGTCTAAAGCTTGCTGTATAGAGCTCTCTCCACTTGTATTGCTCCTAAGGTAACTTTCCTTAGGTGTCCAAAAGGACACCTGAAAAATGCATAGATTGAGAACTGTGATGCATAAGGCAATGTTAAAGCAAGAGTTTAACTAGCTGGTTCTGCTATCATAGCTTTTGCAGATTTGAAAACTCAACTTGAAATATGATCTAGTAGCAGCCAATAACCTAGCCCTGACCGCTGAAGAATTGGTATTATGTAAGGTCTTCTTGTCAGACGGATTAAACATCTGTAGACATAAGAGGACTCGATTACAATAATTGCCCACACAAATTGATTGTAGAAGTGGAACTCTAGGTGGTACTTAGAAACTCATTCCCCGGGCTTCTGTGGGTACTTACCAACCAATGACCGTTTGGGTCAAATGATACACACACTGCTTTGGACCTCCTCTAATGCAATTCTCTATGGCCTGGGTGCAGCACTGTGCCTTTGTACACTTGCAATTACACATTGCAATGGGATGTTAACAATGGAAAGAAAAAAAAATCTAAAGGGATGCTTACATACTTCAAAGAAGTTCTGTAAGATTTTAATCCTCCAAAGATTCAAAGTGTTACTGTTTTTAAATATTTGCAAACAAATACGATTGCACATATATTCATCAAAATGTTTTGTTATGGCTTCTGTGTAAGTAAACTTTTTGGTATATATTGCCTTCATGCTGCTTTTCTTAGGGGAAAACTAGTCTCAGAATATTCAGTTGGAGTTGGATAGGTCAAGATAGTTTTTTAGTCCTAAATGAGGAGTTGAATTCTGGGTACTCAGAATTCTTGGAAGGTCTGGCAGTGGGGATGTTTGACATGAGACTACTTATGGAAGAAGGAACTATCATGAGAGCACCAGCTATCTGTATTTGCTAATGACAAATTCATGTGAATGAGCTACAGTAAATGGATATGCCACTGGCTCTCCCCATGAACAATCTGACTTGATTAGCTAGAATATTGAAGAAAGAAGTCTATTTCTTTCAGAGCCACGTGTGATAGACTACTCCCAGGTCAATCAGAAGGGCCCTGAGCCTGGTGGGGAGCTTTCAGAAAAGTCATCTTTCTACAAAGTGATTGGCCATTTAGGGGAAAGTAGTTAATAGCAATCTCTTCAACAACACTGGAAAATGACTTTTTAAAGCTTGATTTGGTTAGAATTATATTTTATTTATTATTTTCCTTTATTTATGTTTATTATTTACAACTTTATGAGGTTGGAAAATCTGACATGAAAATCAGGGTTCCACTTCAGGGAGAGGAATAATGATTATTTTCAGATTACAACTTAGCATTTAGCTCCTGCTGCTGCTGCTGTTTTCCATCTTGTTAGGTTCTCTGGGAAATTTTTGTATGAGAAAATACTTGAACATTTCACATTTAGACAAACATTACTTGACAGAACTTTAAGACATTATGCATTTGTAGGAAGTTTCCACTTTCCTTATTTCTCAATCTGCCCTAGGAGAAGATATCAGCATCTGTTAATAAAATAACCATGCTAAGTAGAACACACAGTTGACACTGAAATCAAATTGTTTTTTTATTGGCACTACAGAGGTGTTTTAGTATAACAGAAATATATTATAATAATAAGGGTTATATTACTGAAGTGCTTTAGTTTTCTTTCATCCTGAAGAGAATTTCTTCAGTGTTCCCTGTGAATGGGGAACCTTTTTATGAGACCTTTTTATTCAAGACCTCATAAATTGCATATTTTTGCTAATCCAAACTAAGTAATTTGTGGCTTGGCTTTCCACAGGAAACTGCTCAAGAGCATCACTGCCACTGCCACCCCATTCTGAAGTATTGAATCAGGGTTGTGTACAGAGTATCTAGTACATACACATTATCTGGGTCCATATACTGAGGATTTTGAGGAAGTTTCTAGCTCTATGGTTTGACACATGTTAGTAATCACAACAACTTTTGGTGTAATCTTTTTATGAGCATTTTCACCATTATCATCTAAACAAGCTCAAAATATTCAGAACAAGGGGAATTCAGGTCCTTTATCTAAGAAAAAGTGAGCTCAACATGGAATTATTTGGGATTAATACACCTTTCTAATTAGCCCAGTAGAGGATTTATTTTAAATTAGCACTGTTCATCAAAAGACAAGCTTTGTGGTTATGGTTTTATAAATGGTGTACAGTCATTAGCTAGATCTGTTAGTGGCATGAAAAAAACACTTCTGCTTTGCAAAAATATTAACCAACTAAGCCTCACAACTCTGTCTGATTTTGTTAGAAAAAATAGAAATTAAGACAGTCATTAATCTCGAACAATTAAAATGATTTCTCTTAAACACAACTGCCATAATCTAGACTATTTTCAAATAAGTGATGAGAGTGAAGTTGTGGGTGATGCTTTGCGTAGTTTTTATTAAATAGATTTAGATACTGGAATCAACAGCTACTAGTGCATGCTGTGAAGTCCAGTCCTTTATGAGAGACATATTCCCATAGCAGAAGAAGGTTCAACATAGTATAGCTCTGTAGTAATTGTGCTGTTCCCATTGCTATTAGCAGACCACAACCTTTTACTAACTTAGGTATGTAAAGGCCAAACGATTTGCTTGGCCTTGTCTAGACTCCTCTGGTCTTATTTTAGCTATTTGTAGCTGAAGCAGCAAATTGTGCAATAGTTAGGTGACTAGAGTTTAACTTGCCTTAACTGGTTTTATTTCAGATTTATATAACTAAATAGTTTTACTCTGAAAAAATTATACCATACAATGTAAATGTCTAAAAAGGCCAAAGTTTTGAGTCTAACAACTGTTAGGTACAACCCTCAGAATAGCGATCACAGTTCTTCTCTGAGCAGATGTCTTAAAGTTAAAAAATATTTCTCCTGTTCACAGGAACAACTTTGGTTTACAGAACAGTTTGCTAGCAAAGGTACACAGGTGAAGCTGCTGTGATGACTGAACTTCACTAGGGCACATGTGTTCACCAGACATGGTTGATAATGCTTTAAAACTGTGACTGTTGCTGAAATGAAATTGCAAAACTGCACAGCTGCTTCTGCATCCTGCCAAAAATACCACAGGGTGGGAACAGTGGGTCTTCTGGGCAGATCTTGACTTATTCTGAATCAGTACATCCTCTTCCTCACCTGAACTTTGATATTTTTTTTCTGTGTTCTGGAGACAGCTGCAAGTGGCCAAACATATTGGAATTCCCCGATACTGAAGAGAGAAATAGAAAACAGCGTTCCTGTGGGAGAAGGACAGGGGACAATGGGCAAAACTAGATATTACTTTAATAGATTTTTCACAGCCATGAAGGACTGAGAGGGAGAGAAGGAAGTAATTGCCTTTGCTCTGAGCAGGTGGGTTAAATCACATTGCCTTGCTCCCACATTTTTCAGCTAGGAAAACAAAATCCTGGACAGCGCTGATAGTCCTGTAGTGCCAGCCCTAGCCAAAACACACACTGAGGGTTATTTGCTGCATGCACAGGAGCACATTGTGCCCAAAGCAAACTAAATGCATCCTCCCTGCCCCAGGTGCACACAATGAGTCTCTTCTGGTGAGGTCTGAGAGGAAGGACAGGTGATATAGAACACCTACGGCAGATTAAACGTTAAATCAGGAAGGAGGTTATAGGTATATTTCGACCTCTTTTCTTACTGATTTAAAAACCCCAAATAAACACCACTTATTTTGAACAAGGTTATTTTAGATTTAATGAGATTTCCTTGCTCAGATCTCCCCAAAGCACTGTATGCCATCCAGTAATCAAGGACTGACACAGATGTGTTGGCAAGCAACCTGAGCTGGTCAACCAGAAATCCTCATGCAGGCTCCTTCCTCTACCTTTGGACAGCTGTTACCTACACAGGCAGTCCTGTACCACTGCTGCAGCCTGAAAAGTGAACAACTGTTTGCTCTCTGGCCACACAGGACTTGGGAGCAGCCAGATGTGCCCTTTAGCTCTCATTAATTTTTGGTTCTTAAGACCTTGATAGGGAGTGTAAATAAAACACATGTAATATAGACTGTTCAGCAAGTGGTTGAGTTTTAAGCATCTGAGGAAGCTTCTCTGACTTTTAGTCATGAGAGAGACAAAAGTACTTACATTCTTTGTTACTTTTCTTCCTGGCTATTCTTTTAAGTGGTGTACATCGTACTCCTCAACCAAGATAGGTCACCTGCATCTCCCTGTAGTACAAGGACAGAGACAATTTGGACCCTGTCATAGCTATAGCAGGACTCTAAGGATATGCAGTATCTTACAAAGTATATCTGAGGCCAGGTCTTCAAATCTGCAGTAACCATCTCCTTTGGCAGGAACAATTAACCAATTATTTCAAATTATATTTCGGGCCATAATAATGGAGAACCCTATATCCCATGATGTGTTGATGAGGTCTTGGTTTTTCAGAGAACTTTTCTTCATTTTAAGAATTTCTATTAATAATAATTGTTATTAATCAATAACATATGAACCCCTTCTGATTTTTTTCTATGTCTTGCCTTCTGAAAAAAAAAAAAAAAGGAAAAAATTTGAAGTAAAAATTTTTAGCATTTACCTTGTTCCTTTCCATCTGTCTTTTTAATATAATGGATAGCAGAAGAAAAGGGTCATTTAAGAGACAGGTGATTTCTTCAGCTTTAGCGAGCTGAAATGAAATCTGTGCGGTGACCAGGTAACAAAACCCTGCTCGACCTGCAGCTACAACACTGGGGGTATTGAACAATTCTCAGCCTTGTATTTAGGAACTTCTCTGTGTCAAACATCACAGAGAACCTTCTGTTAAATATGTCTGAACCTGACTTTTAATTGTGAGAGTAGCAGTCAGAGACCGGATTCGTGTCTCACCAGATTGTTTGATTGATGGGTCAAATAAACCATGTTGTCTGGGAGGGGGAGGACAGGTGGGAGGGCTAGGCCTAGGCCTGTAGCCAATAGGGCCACATCCATGTGAAGCATATGGCAGGGAAAGCCGTGTGGCTGGGCTGTCAACAAGGTCCGCCTGGTGGCCCACCCACACCACACCCCCTGGAGCCTCTAAGTGGCTGTGGCACCCCTCGCTTTGGTTTGGGGGTACAGGCAATGGCAGTGAGCCAAAGGTCCCACCTATGGGGAGTGACCACTATAGCTAAAGTCTATAAACATCCCCCCTTGGCTTCTGCCCTCCTGACCTATCAACGTATGACCTCCAAAGTGGTAAATATGTCTCTCTCCTTTCTTTCTGTCTTTATTCTTTCCTCTCTTAATCTCTCTTTCCTTCCTCTTGTGGGCAACTTGTCTGTATTTCTGTTAAGTTGTGGTGTTTCACTTAGGCTTGGGTTAGTGTTTGTCTAATATTAGGTGTAAGTTGCATGTTAAGCCCATTTTGCCAAAACCCCTATTTTCTCACCAAATTAAAAGAAATCTCATAGAGAAAAATGTGTAGTTTTTCTCTGGGTGTGACCTCAAGGTACTAAAGACTCAAAAGGCTTTGGAAGAGTTTGCATGGGCAAAATCTCTTGAAGCCTGAAATAAAAGTGTAACACCCGGTAAAGCGTGGAGCTTCTGGACCAGGGTATAACAGCAGCTGGGAATTAATCTCTTACTTGTTCTGCTTAGACAATCTCTGTACATAAGCAGAAGCAGCATAAACTTCCCTGAAAGACTTTACTAAGCTGAAATATGTAATGACAGGAACCTTGACAAAAAACTCAAACCTAAGCTAGTAATTTGGATATAGTCTTACTCAAGGATGCTCTCTTTAGATTATGATTTGAAAATAATGCTGTTTTCATGATGTCAAACCTTTCTATTCTCATCTGTAAAGTTTTTTTTGTGGTGTAGAAGCACATCCCAATTAGTTTCAAGAAATCATTCTTCTCTTTTGTTTCCTGAGAACAGGGAAGAAAGGATAGGAAGCACAGCTTTAGAATGGTGAATGTGCACTTATTTACACATTGTCCCAAAGTATAGACCATGTTTTTGAACTTTGCTTTACTATAGAAAAAAAAAATCTTTCAAAACTACTGAAGCTACTCTTGAAAATGCAGCTTGGTTATAACAACTGGAAAACACCTAAACTATTAAATATGTGAGTTTTTTCTGTGATAACAAATGCATAGAAGTACCCTGGATATGCTTCAAGTTTCATTTGAGTAAAAGGTAACAAAGGCATTCCTTCCTCCTCTGGAAAGGAAAAAAACTATATCTATCTGCCACAAAAGTAATACAGCACTGACCTGCGATTTTGGCATCTTCTTTCAGCAGCTGTCTCTTCTTCTGTTATTAGAGTTTTTTCTTGTCTTGTTTCCCATATATCAATTATAATAACTTCCTGCACTCCAACATGCTGTCAAGTTGCCTAATGCTTTTCTGAGTAGCTGCTCAGTGGGGATACCTGTTTTGAACATCTTAGATCCTGAAGTTCTCTGAGTCATCCTCAAAACACAGCTGGAGTTGGTAGCTATGCTATTGTCCTAAATAAAGATATTGGAATAGAGTGCAATCTGAAATATATATGAGTGAACAAAAGAAGATAAGGTGAAAATCTATAGAGAGTCATACTGCACAGGCTGTATTACAGTACAAGTATGTTGTGAATTACAATATTTAGGGTATTGCACTAAATTTTAATGTTCAGCCTTCTTAATTCTGTGTTTGTTTCTGCCATGTAGAAAACCTGAAAAAAGAAATATGAAAACACTAATTTTATTAGTGTCATCTTCCTCTTGCTGTGTATATGGCAATAAACCAGAACTTATTCTGATGGCATTATCAGCCATAAGCATCACAAATTGACACATTTCCTAGTATGCTCAGCATTATAATGAACCTTGCATACTGCACATTGATATTCAACCACTGTAAAATACTTTCATTAAAGGACATTTTAGTGTGCCTTCAGTCATGCAGAAATCTAATAAAGAACAATATGCAGACTTAAGTTTTAGTTTGAAATGTCAGTTTCTATTCATAAACATCAATAAAAAGTATTTGTCCTAATAACATTTGGAGGCAACAAAAATAAGCCAATCTGTGCTCCAGAATGGCATAAAAAATGATTGCCTAAAGAACACAATGAACACTCTATATACTGTACACTTGCTCTCTATTTTAAGAGATGCTTAAAAAGCCCAAACTTTGTTATTTCTCAAGACTCATAAAAATTGTTTGTATATAAAAACCGTCTAGCATTATTTCAGTGAATTGATAAACCAAAACTCCAAGTATATCTCATAGTCTTGGTCTTCTTACCCCTCATCTAATAAAGATTTTTAATTCATCTTTCATGGTAGCATAGTAAGTTCAATTTTTATAAACTTGAGTTTTATTCTACAGTTGGATGTTTTGAACTGGTATAGTAACAAACTGATCTAGCAGGGAGTTTGTGCCCTAGCCCCAAGGCTTCTGAAAACAATGGGCTGATGAAGATGTCTAAGTTTGACACTTACTAAAGTAAATAGCTGTTGCTAAATTGAAAGGTATGCTTATTTATTTAATTACTAGCTCATAATCTAAACTAAATTTGAAGTTTAAGGAGAAAAGGTAAGAGTAACCATTTTTTATTGTTGTGTCCTTGAGAACACTAACAACTGACAAGTACAGTTGACTTCTTTAAAATAGAAGGGCTTTTGCCTTTAAAAAATATTTTAATTGCACTTACAAACAGACACTGATTTCACATGCATCTACAGGGTTGCGCCAAGAATATAAATTATGAAATTTTTGTACTAGCTTCATCTTCAGTTCAAAACTGAATAAGATGGTGTTAAACAAGACTGTCCTGCAATGAATCTGTGCAAAGAACTAGATTCCTGTGGAGGGATAAGCATGAAAGTAAGAATAGTCCTTCGGCTGATGGGCCAGAAAGAACTGTGCTGGGAGTGGAGGTGTAAAGGACAGAGATAAAGAACAATGGTCTCACCATTCTGTCTTCTCTAAATCTTTATTCTTTTACTGTCAACAGTAAAGCACTTCCTTTTCTCATGCTGCTGCTTCAAAGGGAGATGTTAAACACCTACTCCCATCACCTGTTTCTGTGTAGTGCAGACAGCAGAAATCCCTGCGGTAGGTCAGAAGCAGGGAGAATTTTTAGCTATAGAAAGAATGCCTCATAGGGGCCTAACCCTTGCATTGTTTAAATGTATAAATAGAACAAGAAGCAGAAACCGTGACTTCCAGTGGGATCTCTTCACTACAGACACTTACTTTTCTTTGCTTGTCTAGCCCTAGTAGTTTTCTAAATGCTTCTCTTCAAGACATAGAGTAGAACATACTTTGATGACTTCATGATAAAGATATTCTGCTGGCTTGAAAGACATACAAGGTTGAAATCCCCGAAGATAAAGAAGACCAAGAGCTGAAATTTGCCCAGATGCCAAACTACTTTAGAAATAACACACAACAATATTGTCTTTATCACCATTTTCATCACAAATGATTGGTGCCAGTCAAGTTCATGCAAGAATATTAGTCTTTCTGTGACTTCAGGGTATAATACAGAGGAACCTCCATAGACTGATAGATCTTCCTCACATTTCTGCTGCAGGCAGGAAGAAAACAGGAAGTTAAGCCAGACAACCACATTAAGCCTTTTTCTTTGTTTTGGTTTGTCTGGGGTTTTTTTTATTGCCTTTTGTGATCATGGGAGTTTTAGCATTCTCTTTTTGAGACAATTGGTTCTCTATCTACTGTAGAGGAAGTAGAACTTTTGAACTCTGATTCTAGACCCCTGTGTAATGTCCGTGCTGAGTTCCTTAGACTGAGATGTTGTGGTGCTTTACTTAATGCAAAGCACTGAGAAAAGCACCTAAATAAATCACTTTTGAAAAATATTAGAATTAAACAACTTTGCAGAAAGCTACCACTATAATGTTTAACTACATATATTAATAAAGTAGTCAGAAAGAAACTGAAAGGAGTTATTGTGTCTAAATTCTCTCAGATAGGCTGTATAAAAAAACCAAACAAACCATAAGTGAAGCAAAGTCTCTAAAGAATACCTGTTTAAAGTCTAAAAAGAGCTAGTAAACAGCTGAGTGTAGGGAATTTTTAGAAATACCCCCTCCCAAACCAATGACAGCAACAACAACAAAAAAAAACCCAGAAAAAAACAGCAACACACAAACCCCCAACAAAACAAAAAAAACCCCAACAGTCATTCCCAAAGATAAAATTTGGCTGCAAATGAAGAAAGCCGAAGAAAAGAGAATATATGATAGTGAGTTAAATGTTGCAGTTTTGACGAAGTGTTTAAGAGTGACTTACTAACAGCATTAAAACTTCTAATAGAGAATTTTTAGGCACGGGAAGTCAGGAAGACAGTCAAAGGTTTAATGGGGGTCCAAAGATGATGCAGGTGCTAAAGAAACATTTAAGGGAGAAATGACTGTAGCAGAACAGCTAAAATGAAGTGTATTTGTTCTCCCAGTATGTCTCCATAATGGTTTTCTATTTTTTAATGAAGGAACACTTTAAGGAACTGTCTCAAATTAAAGTGATAGTAAATGGCTATTAAGATCAACCAATAAAGAGATTAATGAGAAATTGACATGAAGAGAAGATATTTAGCCAAGAAAGTTAAAGGTAATCGAATAGGAAATTGCTAACTACCAGTTCAAATCAGAAGGATGGAAAGGATCAAATAGGACATCAATTTTAAAAGAGTCCAGGAGAGAACCAAGAAATGAACTGGTAAATCTGGCTTAACTTCAGGCAAACTGTGATGACTGGAACTGGCAGAGGGAAAGGAAAAGAGAGGGAGGGAGAGAGAGAGGTGGAAAAGCAGAAAGAATCAATGAAGATTCTATACAGAACAGTCTTTCCAGCCAAAAGCAGTACAGTACTCTAAAAAAAATCAATGGCTACTTTGTGAAAGTTTCCAGACAGTGGAACTTGATTCCATTTACCAAATTTATTCTAACAAAATAAATGTTTAGAATATTCTATGAAAAGCTTTTGACTCATGCCAACTATCACTGTCCTGTTTACAACTAGAAAGGTAATTCAATACAAAGACCATTCTCAACATGGAGCTATGTGTTTTGGAGAATATAAAACATAAACTGGACCCTAATACTGGGCTCAAGCGTCAGAGAACAGTTGTAAGCACATTAAATATGTTGGTATTAATATATCCTTCAAGTTTGAGGAGAATAAAGATCTAATCATTGGAATGTACATGCATTTCCAGTGTTTTAGTAAGGTCTTCCATCAAGGTACCCTAAAGCAATGGCACCATTTAGAGGTTCCGAAAAATGAAAATCTGTGCCTGGAGTTAATAGACAGGAAGGGAAAAGGGAACTGGTCCTAACTGGACACACATAGTGACAAAAGCAATTTCACTTCAACTGATGTAGGAAATATTTTGTTATATGGGATAGTTTAATAAGGGTAAAAACTTTCTGAGAACAGCCAAGAAGGTAGGACAAGCCTTTGGTTTTACTGTAAATCAGTGAATGATAGAATTATTTAGGTTGGAAAAGACCCCTTTCTCCAAAGAATCCTCAAGTCATTGATGCCCTTAAGAATGTTTTTAGGCTTTTGCATCTTTAACGTTAACTTTACATACAAGGATCATCAAGAAGGAAATTATGTTTGCTGTTTTCAATATAACATTTTCAATAAACATTAATGATGAAATGTCACTTTGGCTTAAAGCACAGTTAGTACTCTGCTTGCTATGAAAGCCTCAAAATAAAGGAAGATGAAAAAGACTGTTATGTGTCAATACTTGAAGTATAGCTGAATTTTGTAACATGAAATTGAACTAAAATTGAGAAGGAACAGTGATGCACAAAATAGTACAAGAAAATTTCACAATCACTATTAAATCTTGTGATTATATGCAGAAGTATAAAACTTTTAATAAACCAGTAAAAATTCCTATTAAATTATTAATAAATATTTAACATTCTAGAAATAAAAATCAAATTTAAAACATATATAATCTCTCATCCAAAAATTATGGTGGAAAATAGAATAAAATAGTTCTGAATTCAAACACAAAATTCCTAGGGCTTTTTTTTTTTCCCTTTGGAGCCCCAGAGCATTACACAATTAGCGAAGACCCTGCTGACCCAAAAACCCTCTGTTTCTTCCGGTATGTTTCTTCAAAATGTACTTGTATGCCGGGGTAGAAGCATGAGGAAGAGGCCATACATAATTCGACTTTACTCGTTAGGTTTTGTCAGCTACCACTGTAGGGATTGCTTTGAGGTCACACCTGGACAAAAGCCTTCTAAGACACATTGATGATCCTAGTTTGTCTCAACTCTTTTTAATTCTACAAATTTCTTCTAGTTTTGTTTTTTCTATGTGAATAAATTCCATGGTTAAATTCTGAGTTTTGAGAAAACAATTCTTTCTCTGTGAATTAAACCTTTTGCCTGATGTTATAACATTAGATTCTTGTATTCTAAGAAGTGGTATTCCCTCAGGTATCCCATTCATTTTATTATATCTCTGTTGTTTCCCTTTGATGATTTTCATCTCTTCAGGCTGAAAACACCAATCCATCTTGTGCTTTTCTATTCATCTTTTTTTGAGGTGGTCAAAAATTAAAAATGTACCTCTTTCTTATGATTGATGAAAAATATAAGATTTAAAGATATTTATACACTTACAACTATTCTGCTGTAATTTGTCTGGTTAAAAAAACTGGATGGATGGCCAGGCCCAGAGAGTGGTGGTGGACGGTGCTACATCCAGTTGGGAACTGGTCACCAGGGATGTTCCCCAGGGCTCAGTATTGGGGCCAGTTCTGTTTAATATCTTTATTGGTGATGTGGATGATGGGATTGAGTGCACCCTCAGTCAGTTTGCAGATGACAAGAAGTTGGGTGGGAGAGTTGATCTACTGGAGAGTAGAAAGGCTCTGCAGAGGGCTGAAGCTGATTGCGTGAACTTCAGTAAAATGAAGTCCTGAGTCCTGCACTTGCATCACAAAAGCCCCGTGGAGAGCTACAGGCTTGAGGAAGGGTGGCTGGAAAACTGTGTGGCACAAAAGGGTATGGGAATGCTGGTTGACAGGAGCTGAACATGAGCCAGCAGTGTTCCCAGGTGGCCAAGAACACCAATGGTATCTTGGTTTGTATCAGAAATAGTGTGGCCAGTGGGACCAGGGCACTGATTGTCCCCCTGTACTTGGCACTGGTGAGGCCGCACCCTGAATACTGTGTCCAGTTTTGTGACTCTCACTACAAGAAGTCATTGAGGTGCTGAAGCTTGACCAGAGAAGGGCAACGAAGCTGGTGAAGGGTCTGAAGCACAGGTCTTCTGAGGAGCATACGAAATACGCCTAATTTCGTAAAAGTTACTAACATATCTTATACTGACTGAATTAAAACCACAAGCATTTGCTGTTCTTTAAAATAAGAGATCTAGCAACTGATCCATGTGGCTAATTACATTCTCTTATTTTCTTGGTCTATCAGCCACTTTTTGTGTAGGAATATAGGAATATTTTAATCTCTTTTATTGTTTTTGTCACCATTCAGGTGGTAACTGAACTGTCACAAGCAGTCAGTGCTGGAGTTTAATAATCCCAGGACGGAAAAAATAATAATTTGCAATGCCTACACAAGTAGTATTTTGTTTTCCTATGTTTAATCACTTTCCTGAATCCAAAGACAGTTGCTTTTACTTCCTTTCTTGTTTTTTCGTCTTACTGCAACAATTATTTTCTTACTTCATTACTGCATCTGTAACTGATCAGTGTGATCAATCCGTAATCCAATTCAACCATAGGTCTTGATCTCAGAAATATTTTATTAGTAGTAGATCTGGTATTATTTTGCTTAATAAGTTGATGGTGGCAGTCTTTCTCCAGTACATAACTTACCTTCACTTCATCTTCTTGGAAGCAGCTTCTGACTTCTTTTATTTAGTATAGCACTTCAATAAAGGAAGAGTGGTTTCCAAAAATCACAGACGGAAGTAAGAAAAATGGAAACTAAATAGACTAAATGGTAATACCTCTCAGACATGAAAGACAATGCAAGACTTGTCAAAGGGCATATTACAGATCATTACCCTCATCTTACCATAACCCTCTGTCATATGTTCCACAAAAATTAGCTTTAAAACTTTCATATGTTAACAATTCAACTTATTCTTTAATGCTATGCAATGAAATTGCCTGAAATTTTTTCACAGATAAGAAACCTTGGGCTCATATCCTCTCTACTAATAATTTGTGCCTTCTGAAGATATTGCATAAAAAGCCTGTTTGGCCCATTCTGTTTTTTCTTCTCCAGGAAATGACATCTGTAATTTTGCTAGAATTCAAAGCTAAGTCAAACTGAGTCAAGCTAAGGTACCTACAAACTGCCTTGTAACAGCAACTTTTGTAATGAGAACAGGAGGATATTTTGCAGTGATAAAAAATGACAGACAAATTACAGTGAGCTTTAACTGTATAGGTAAATTACACACAATACATTTTACTAGTTCTAAATTAATGATTGTTTATAAATACCTCCCAACTTCCACAGACAGCTATAATATAAAACATAACAGGAGAAACAGAAATTGTATTATAAATGCAAATCTAGTTCTAATAGAAGATGCTAAATTCATTACTTATACAATTTTTCAGTATTAAGACACTCACTCCGTGGTATAAATTACTACTAGAGCAAATCTTATTTTATTGTTGATGTAATAATAAATTAAGTTTAGCAATTATTTCATAGGTCACAAAGTCCAACCTTTGCCGATGACAGATTGCTCTCTACAGGAATTTTTTTTTCCCGCAATTTAAATTACAAAAGTTCTTGAAATATTTCCTTAATTTCTACAGAAACAATTTTAAAACACAGGTGACTGATCAAGCAGCAAGATAAACTGTACTCCCTAATCTGGTGTAGTTCAGATGGTAATAAGAAAATGTACATTCTCCATTAAGGCTTCATTTGACTCAGTTCAAATAGTCCACTATTAAGTATCTGATTAGTAGGAATACAGAATCAAGGACAAATTGAGGTCCATGGACACCATGAAGTCCAACTACCTTGCTCAGAGCAGCATCAACTAGAGCAGGTTGCCCAGGTGTCTGTCCTCTCAAGTTTGGAATATTTTGAGGGATGCAAACTCTCTCGATAACCTCTTCCAGTGTTGAACTAATTTATTCTTATAGTCATATGAAATTTTAGTGCTTTGCAGTTTGTGTTTGTTGCTGCTTGTCCTGTCAGTGGGCTGAGAAGAATCTGGCTCCCATCTCTTCATTCCCTCCCATCAGATATTTATAAACATTGGCAAGATCTGCATCCCCTTGCCAGGCCCCCAAACCTTCTCTTCTCCAGATTGAACTGTCACAGCTTTCTCAGGCTCCCTGTACATGAAAGGTGGTCCAGTCCCATAATCATCTCTGTGGTGCTGCACTGGATTGTCTCCAGTATGTCCATGACTCTCTTCTGTTGGAGAGCACAGAAATAGACACACTTGTTAGTGCTGAGCAGAGGAGAAGAATCACCTCACTGTACCTGCCAACAATGTCATTCCTGCTGCTTTCCAGGATACTGTAGCCCTTTTTTGAAGTCGCAGTATACTTGGGGTTCATGACCAAATTCTCTTTTGCAAAGCTGCTGGTTTTATTCCTCTTCAGATACAGGACTTAGAATTTTTCTTTAGTTGACTTCACGGGGTCCCTCTTTGCCCATTTCTGCAGCCTGTTAGGATTCCTCTGAATGGCAGTGCAAGCCTCTGGTATTTGAGCCGCTCCTTGACATTTTTTTATCATCTGCAGACTTGCTGAAGGTGAATAAAAAGATAGATTTTCAAATACGCAGGACACTTAGTGATTCAGTAAGGACCTGATGCAAATTTGCACTCTTTTTAATTTAAGTGTTAATAAGGTAGGTATGATTTAAGCAAGTTTGTTCCTTTGGGCTTAGATCCTTGGATAACTGTAATCAAAATGATCAACTGCTTAGCAAATATCAAGACATACTGTACAATCCTACTAATACAATTTCATGTGCTCAGAGAAATTCCCTGGACAAATATTCATCTCCCATTTTCTGATGTCCGGTTCTCCACGGTGTTGTCTTAGGGCTGGCAGAGATGATACATGCTATCAGCTACAAGAGTTCAATGCAGCTTTAGAAAGGCAAATAGAAATCAAGTGGGGCACTCTAGCCTACCTAAATCAGCACTAAATACAAATAAACAGGCAAATAAATCCTATTTCAAGCATCCAAAGTATTTCAAACTCCATGGTAGGTTAACTGGTATTTTCTCAAATCAGTCTTGAACTAGGCTTTGAAGCTCTGCTTAACTGCTTTGATGAAAGATGGTCTTGTATTTTGGAATGAAATCTAAAGCCTTGAAGTTTCCTGTAGAAAAGAAAAAATATGTTTAAGGATCTCAACATGGTGTTTTATGAAACTTTTCAATGAACGTAACCTTCATCTTGGAAAAAGGGTTCTGAGTTCTTATCTCCAAATGTCTTGAGGTAAGATGGAGTAGACAGAAGCCAGTTGAGTTCTTCACTTACTGGGTTATATCATGCTCCCTTTTTTTGATTTATCTCTTACTCAGTGAATCCTAAATTCTAATCTGGGATGCTGGTGTAAGAGGCAAGTGATAAAATAAGCAAGTAGTGAGCGCTTTAAATCAATTTTTTTTACATGATTCTACGTAAGATGTTCTTCTAAGGAGTTAAGCGTATGAACTGAACTTGCTTTATGGCAAGAAGACCATTAAAACCAAGTTTGCCACACTCTCTGGATAAGTGCATGTAACCAGAAATTAAGGGACTAAAGCTTTCTAAAGGAGAATGAGAGAGCTTTTCTTTCTGTGGTAGGTTGTTCTTGACTGGACATCAGGTGCCCACCAAGCCACCCTATCACTCCTCCTCCAGCAGCAACAAAAGTCAATAATAAGCTCATGAGTTATCAGTTACTGTCACAGGTGAAACAAACTTGACATGGGGAAATTAATTTATTTCAAATTATTTGTAAACAGAATAGGATAGAGAGAAATAAGAACTAAACTAAAAACTCCTTTCCCCCACCCCTCCCTTCTTCCTGGGCTCAACTCCATTTTTAACTCTTCTACCTCCTATCCCTGAACAGCGCGGGGGATGCAGAATGGGTGTTGTGGTCAGTTCGTAACACTTTGTCTCTCCTGCTCCTTCCTCCTCATGCTATTCCCTTGCTCCTGCATTGGGTCTCTCCCATGGGATACAGTCCTTCATGAACTGCTCCAACATTAGTCCTTCAAGAACTGCTCCATTGTGGGTCCCTTCCACATGGTGCTGCTTTTCACAAACAGACTGCTACATTGTGGGTCCCCCATGGTTTCACAAGTCCTGCCAGCAAGCTTCTTTCAATGGGACTACAGGTCCTGCCATGAGCCTGCTCCAGTGCAGGCTTCACTCAGGGTCACAGCCTCCTTCAGGCACCCTCCATAGGCTGCAGTTGGATCTCTGCTCCAGTGTGGACCTCCATGTGCTGCAGAGGGACAGCCTGTCTCAACATGGTGTTCGCCATGGGCTGCAGGGGAATCTGCTCTGGCACTTGGAGAACCTCCTCCCCCTCCTTCTGCACTTGCTTTGGTATCTGCAGAGCTGTTTCTCTCACATAATCTCGCTTCTCTCTTCCAGCTACTGTATAATGTAGTTTACCCTTTTTAAAATATGTTATTACTGGGGCACAAGCACTGTTGCTAATTGGCGTAGCATTGGCCAGTTACAGGTTCCTAGTGGAGTCCAATGGAACTGGCTCCTTCCAACACAGGGGCCTCTTCTCACAGAAGCCACCCCAGCAATCTATCCTGCTAATAAAACCTCGTTACGTAAATGCAATATGCTCTGTTTAGTCATATCCCTACGTAGAAGTGAGAGCCTGCTTTTTATTTAAGATCTTTTAACACTCTAGTTAAGAAAATAAACATAATTTTTGTAGTATGGGTCATACATTTATCCTAACATACATCATCTTCTAATATCCTTTTAGGAACAGAAATTCAGCTTTTGACATACTGTAGACCACAAACGTATTTGACTTTGCCAAAGTAATAGAATTCTGTTAGCACTGGCAAAGAAATTAATCAAGTGAGATGAATCCTATGATACAAGCTTGGATATTGTTTATAAAGGAATACTTGCCCCCAGGGAAGCTAACCCATATTTGAAGACAAGTGGGCCCCACTGTTTTAGTCTTATACAGGCTATCTCATCTCCTTTGTTCATACAGAACCTGTTTGTTCTTCCTTGTGCCTCGCAGGCTGCAGTGTGTGGTCTGTCATATTTATTACACACCTCAACAATAAAAATGTGTGTATTAAAGCAAACTATAAAGCAGATGTATGAAGCCTAGAGAGAGAGCAACACATTTTATGGTGTTACTTTGAACTCATTCTCTATGAATGAATCAAGCTGGAAAGCCATTTGAATACAGTTCATGCTAAGACTCTAAACCAGTAACATGCAAGATGCATGAAAATGCATTTTGTTTTCATTTCAGTTGTAATAGCTTCATAGTAATTCTGTTAACCTTGCTTTATTTCAGAGTAACTAAATTAAAAGTTCATCTACATACATAATTAGTTTGTTTATATTTGAATACTGGTCTTGTCTCATTGTGTATTAATGACATAGTAAGCTAAGGAGCAGCTTAAGGACTTTACCTACTGTGTAAATTTATTTCAGAGCAAAATAATCAACTTATTAATACTATGTGTGTATCAGAGCCACTCATATAATTTTGTCTGAAACTCAGCCCTGGTAGTCTCCAAACCTTGAGGGACACCATGTTTGAGTGGTAACTATAAGAAAAGTGTCAGGACATATGCAAATGCTAGTGCAGCTGCAAGCAGGTCTACTTAAAATGTCTGAATGTCTAATGAGTTTTTGCTTATGTGGTGTATGTCTTCTAGCTATGCACCTTAATAGAATATTTCTGAATTTTACTTGCATGAGGTCAATTGAAGAAATAAATTTTTGTCCTTGAATTCAAAGGGAGTAGGATTCTAAATCTTAATAAGGAAGTAGAGAGACGAGCAGTATAAAACATTGGGGAAAGAACATCTTTTGCCAGAGAAGGGGACTTGAAATTCTCAGGTCATTAACCTTTATCTGGACTCAGAGAAAAACAAGGCAGAAACGTGACCAGAACAGATTCGCTTAATGCCAGCTGATCATGTTTCCAGTTATATTTCCAGTGATGTGATGATGACAAAGAAATTACGCAAGAGTAAATTAAATAGTATTGGTCACTTCTTGGACATAGCCGTTGCTTGTGAATGTAGTCGGGTCTGAGCGGTGAGGTCATCAAAGGGGGAATTAAATGAGTCAAATAGAGACTTGGCTGGTCATTTACAATCAGGACATCTTCAATACAATAAGAAGCCAAAATACATAACCAGAAAGGGTATAAAGCAAGAAATTTGATTAAAGCCATTTGCCTTGCCAGTGGAGACAGAAGTATTAACTGTACTTGGAGAGTTCACTCAGAATGGAAATTAACTGAGGCAGAAGAGGAAGAGTAAGAATTGGTTCTCATATTTACAGCCCTGTAGAGCTAAAAAGAGCACTGTTTCTGCTTCCATCGTCTCTTGTGGGTTTAAGAATGCCTCTCAAACCTGGGTCAGAGGATCACAAGTTTTGCTTTAGAAATTCCAAACAGTATTAAAGTATCTTCACTAATAAGTTATATCATCACTACTAGGAATTTTTGTGTTATTTAAAGCTGAATTTTCTATAATCCATTTTCAACTACTTGCTATTTTTACTCCTTTCTCAGTAACGTAAACTCAGTAAAAAACGACTTTGTCTTTCTGTCTTAACTTTTGCTCTGTATTTATGCACCCACACTCTTGAACCCAGTCAACTTCTTCAACCTCTTTTCTCGTAGATCACTCTATTAGCTTATTAAGCTGTGCAGACAAAGTCTTTCTCACAGCTCTCTGGATCATTTCAGAACTAATTTGAATTCTTGTTAATGATTTGTTGAGGGGTGAATATGATAAGAATACATGGTATTCCACCAGAACACTTACTTACATTGTGGAGCAAGATAATTTCACTTCTGTAGGATTTTCTGTGGTGAATTTCAGCAAGCATTGCATTAAGATTACATAATGAGACAATCATCTAGCATAACCACCAAATACCTCTTCGACTCACTCATTTTCAAAGCTAAACATCCAGCTGGGTAAATATAGACTCTTTAATATGCTCTCAGATACAACCTAACAGGGTACTTTCTAATAGAAATGAAGTAACCATTTCTTCAAGAGCTTCAATCACTTTTGTAGCTGCGGTGTACTTCATTATTCATTGAACCTGCAATCTGTTATCTGTACATTTTGCCATAATGATTTCAGCATCATTGCCTAGATTATTTATAAAAAAAGATTTATTGAGTTTGGGAGAGGCCACTTAACTAGAAGTACTTATGAATAGCTCCCTTGTAACACAGCTTTAGATCCTCCAGTAAGTTGTTTTAAAGATATATTAATTATACCTTCCTGATTTCAAATACTATGAGTTTAAACCAAGTGTCCTTTTGTGCTAGGTCAGATACTCTAGAGATACTGAAATATTATGCACCATAACAGTAGCATTTTGTAACCAGACCTATATTCCTTAGAAAATATAGAACAAATATCTTGGATGATATTTAAACCTTCCAGAACTGGTAAAGTAGATGGTAATTTTAGTCTCTAAATATTTTTTGGCAGAGCCCTGGTTCAATCATAAGATGAAATTCCTTGGGCTTGATATCATATGTGCTGGTTTTATTGTATGGATTCCAGGTGTGAAGAATTCACCAGAAAAAATTAAAAAAAAAAAGAAAGTAACATGTTATTGCCTCATACTGCAAACTTACCACAGAATGTTCTCATTAGTGGAGATCTGTGCTCAAAAATCATCTTTCATTAAAGAATATGTTTTCTTCCTATTCTGGTTATGAATTATTGGGTTTCGGGTTTGGATTTTTTGGAGTCCTTTTTCCAAAACATCTGACCTGAAGACTGTCTGTTGGAATTATGTCTTGTTTGATTCCAGAGCTCTCTTCTGCCATGATGCTTGTCATAGGGAAAAGTAGGACAAAGGAGGGAAGAAAGGAAGTGGTGTGGTAATCAACTTCATGAATTGTCTTCTTGAGTTAGTTATTCCCTTGTATTGCCTTAAGCGGCACAGCTACATAGGCTACACTTCCAGCTCCCTTTTTTTTTGTTTCAAGTTCAGGTGCATTTCTGAGCCCATTTGCTTTACAGAGGAAACAATGTACTGTAATCCAGTTACTTTTCTCTCGTGAAAGAAGACAGAGGGATAGACAGCAAGAAAAGGGACTACAAGGGTATCACTTCAAGGCAGAGAGAGGCAAAATCAAAAGTGGAGTGTCCAGTTGCTACAAGCATGTTCCTTGCTCTGGTGACTTAATGTATGAGTATGCAATAAAAACAAGTTGCTACACTTTGATAAATTGTATGAGCTCTCTGTGCCTGCTCCTATCTTATCCTACATGTGAAATAAAAGGTATGGGCTTAGACTATCCTCATCATGTTTCAACAGTAGTTAAATGTTGAAGTTAACTTATGCATTATAGTTTATCAGGCTAGGAATACATGCATCATCAATGGATTGAAAATAATTGTCTTTGAATCACATGACCATGCTTTTCAGAAAAATAACATTTTTAAACAGCATGGAAACATTTCACTACTTCAGAATCATCTATTCTGTGGATATCTCCATACTGTACCTAATGCAAAGACTTCAGATATGCTCTGAATAAGAGGGTGTTGTACGCATTTTGCATCCAGTGTATCTTTTATCTGCAGCATAATCTAAGGCTGCCAGACATCCCTGTTGCCCTTAAGACAGCAAACATTTTGAGTCCTCTTGGGGAGAACCTGAGAGCTCCTTCAAGGAATAATCTCTAAACTATTTTCTTTTTTTCCCTGCTTGATGTCACTGAAATGGCAAATAGAATAGCTAAAGGATATATACAAATATTGTTGATTCTGATGGTTTGGTGCATCACCAATTCCCATCACCATCCAGGAGTATCAGCAGGTTTGCCCCAGAGCTTGCCTTTGGGATGACTGAACAAGCAAACAAGGTAGATGAGAAGCTCTTTTGGCCTTGAGGCTACCCTAAGGGCTTCTCTACATAGCAACATTGAGCCACCATCTGGGACTCTGCAAGTACTCAGTGAAGCAGCCTGTGCTTTCAGAGCTGATGCTTCAGGCTCTTGGCACACCACTTATGTCTTGCTAAACAGTCAGTTCACACTTTCAAAGTACTCAGAAACTGTAAACCAATAAGCCTGTTCAGCTGTGATCTACAATGGAGATGTGAACTTACTGGGTGCAAGTGAGACAGTACTGATGACTGTTTTAAAGTGAAAAAAAACCCAGATACAGAGACAACAACTGAAAGACTTTGACACAGAGTATAAAGCTGAATGAGAAAGATCTGATTCCTTTGTCCTCTACCCATGCTACATATGATTGGTATTGTCTTTGATTTTGACTTGTACTTTTCTTTCATTCTTTTACTTTCTAACAACTAGAAAATTATCTCCTGTTTTTTTAAGTCCTAGATGTCACAACTAGTGTCTCAATATTTTTCCTACATATGTAACTTTAAGAAGATGTGGAAGCAAAAAGCATAATTGTAGTTTTGCCCCAGTAGATACTATTGTTCAACAGAATCTTCTCTAGTTAGTCTTATTTGCATGCAACATATGTAAAAGAAAAGTATGCAGTGAATTTAATGGTTTATTTTCTTACTGGACATACTAATTTATGGACTTATAAGCACAACATAATTTGTTGAATAGTGCTGGAGAATATGTTTATCTGCTCATTAAAATCTTGGCTATATAAACTGCAGTAACGAAAGAGAAGGCATTGTGTTACAGACTTTGTCATTTAGCTAAAGGTTTCTAAATATTTGCAATAATTTAAAATGCCACACTGCAAGAGTTTAATTAGCTTAATTGCAGTTCTTGGTGTTCTAGATGAGGCATTCTAAATATTTAAAATTCTTCTGGAGAACTGAATGGCATCAAGTTGCTGCTGGAAAGGAAGAAGAAGTGACAATGCTATGCAGTGGTATGTGATGGGGGATTTTAAAAAATCGGGGAAAAATAACACCAACACACTTTAAATTAAAAACTCACTTTTGGCAAGTCTCAAAGCAGGCTTTCTTGAATAGCATTTCCAACTAGTCCATTACGAATAGCCTTAGAAGTGTATTAGGCTAAATTGTTTCCCATATAATTATGAGAATTAAGAATGGATTGAAAGCAGCCCTGAGAAGAGAGACTTGGAAGTGTTGCTGGACAGGAAGTTCAACATGACCAGCAACGTGTGCTTGCGCCCTGAAAGCCAAATGTGTCCTGGGCTGCATGAAAAGCAGCGTGGCCAGCGGGTCGAGGGAAGGAATTCTGCCCTTCTGTTCCACTCGGGTGAGACCCCACCTGGAGTGCTGTGTCCAGCTCTGGGGTTCCCAACATAAGGAGGACACGCGTCTGTTGCACTGAGTCCAGAGGAGGGCCACCAAGATGATCAGAGGGCTGGAGCACCTCTCCTGTGAAGTCAGGTTGAGAGTTGGGGTTATTCAGCCTGGAGAAGAAAAGGCTTTGGGGAGACCTAAGAGCAGCCTTCCAGAACCTAAAGGGAGTTTATGAGAAGGTTGGAGAGGGATTTTTTATGAGGGAATATAGCGATAGAATAGGAGGGAACAGCTTCAAACTGAGAAAGAGTGGGTTTAGATTTGATATTAGTAAGAAATTTTTTACTGTGAGGGTGGTGAAGCACTGAAACAGATTTGTCAGAGAGGCTGCAGATGCCCTAACCCTGGAAGTGTTTAAGGCCAGGTTAGATGGGGCTCTGAGCAACATGGTCTAGTGGAATGTGTTTCTGCTCATGGCCGGGAGGTTGGAATAAGATGATCTTTAAGGTCCCTTCCAACCCAATCTATTCTATGATTCTATGATAATTATCTTGTTTAAGCAAGACCATTGCTTAAAATCCTCGGCAAGTATATATTTTAAATATAAACCACCTTTGATATCTGTGTTAAGGTTTATGACTTCATGAAACAAAGAAATTAAATTCTCAGGGTCTATTAGTCTGTACAGTACTATGAGACATAAATGCATTCCTGCAAGCATCAGGCCACAACTTTTAAATACAGAACTTAATAGGAATGAACTTTACCTTCCCTTGCCTCATTCCACAATACTGTATGTATACAGTCACATAGTCTTTTCCCAGATAGGTAGTACTAATGGCTGATTTTTTCCTATGTGAACACTGAATTCTGTTTGCCTGTGAATTCTAATCTTTCTTACTTGTGAAGAAAAATAAGTGTAGAAACTTACTTCAATTTGTGAAAGTTCTCTATTCCTCTTGCAGATTCATTTACTCCTGAATCGTGTTCCTAGTTACCCTAAAGAGATAGAAATAGAGAGTGATTCTTTTCCTCATTTGTATACAATTAGAAACTTGTATCTAACTTGTATGTAACTACTCAGTTGCCATGCTTGTTACAATATGCACCCATGAGAATACTGGTAAATTTACAGTTCATATGTGGCCTGTATTCAGAATGCAAATTACACAAATTTTGACTAGCAACTTGCAAGCCTTAATCTCGTGCAAGGGTGGACATGTTTAGTATATGTTTATTCAGTGTTTCTGTTTTTAGCACTTGAAGATTACACTATTCCTTCATTGTTTACCAAAAAACAAACCCACAAAAATTATGTGCTTTTGTAGCACTAACCCTGAGAGTAGCTTAGCTGGTTAGAGCATTTGCTAATAACACCAGGGTTGTGGGTTTGATTCCCATATGGGCCATTCACTTAAGAGTTGGACTTGATGATCCTTACGGGTCCCTTCCAACTCAGAATATTCTGTGATTCTGTGATATTTTCTAGGAGTAAATACATTTTCATTCAATCTGAAAAGTTTCAATCGAGGTTTCTCTCAAATCAAGTACTCAGAGTGGGAAGGTTTCAAGAATAAAATGAATTTGTAAGCTGTGTTCTCCCTTCCATTTGCTCAATTTTATGGATGTTCTGTCAGCTGAGTACACTATAGAAGCAAAGATATATTTTCTGCAAATGTTAAAGAAAACGCATAGAAGACAATTTCAAAATTCATAATGGCAATTACACATACAGTAATTTATGTTCATTAAGTCAGAAAGAGAAACTTATCAAACACAAACTCCTTGTCCAACTAAAGCAGTTTGATCTTCAGCCACAAAATACTTCCAGTTGTAGCAAGGGATCATGGGAGTTGTAGTTATCTGGGTTCTCACGCATGCTCAATCAATACTTGATTGTCATTGGTTGAAAGATCATGTGACATGTTAAGGGCTGTATTTAAACCTAAGTGTTTTGAAATAAACCTGAATTCTGCTCTGGCACTGGTTCGTGTGTGAGTGGGGTTCATGCCCTAAACAACACCTCATCCAGTGACTGACTTATGCATAATAAATATATAGAATTATGTTTATGTCACTGAACTGTTTGTTAAAGCTGTAGGCTTAACACCCAATTCACTATATTCTCTCACGTCATCTGTTTTCATCATCTTGCCTCAGTCTCATGAAGTCACATGGTTTCTCCTTTTTGTCTTACTTTACCGTACCAGAAAACAGATAAATACTTACTTTTGGTTTGGTTTGGTTTGGTTTTGTTAAGAAATTTCCATGGGAGAGACTACTGAAATACAAGTCATGACAATGAAGATATGACATGGAGTTTCTTATGGTAAATAATTTCAAATATCAAATGCACTCAAATTGTAATATGATCTGTGAGGAGATAACAGTAAGCAGTATATTGTCAGTTTTATTGCTATATTTAGCTACAATTAGTAAAATATTTTTCTACATAACAGAAAACTCAATTGTAATCCCACAGAAAACTAAGAATATATTTCCTTTTCCTAGGGGAGGTTTTTCAATTTAAGAACAAGCTGACTTTTTTGGTACTACAATTCTTATAAAATTCTATTGCTATCAGCTGTTAAGGTGATGTCACCTGCATTTCAAATAAGTCTAGTCTTTTTTCTGAGAAAAATGCTTGGAGTTACATATCAGGTTTTTAAGTTCATGTGAAGTAGACATTTGTCTTTTCTCACTGTCTACAATAAAGCTGGTATAAATTAATATCTTTCTAACTGATTAACTCTTTTCTCTTTTTAATATCTTTGATTTATGTGTCAAGATCTTCAAAAGGGTGGTATTGATCTTCTTGTAACAAAGTGAATATCAAAATTAGAAACATAAGGAAATGGAAAAAAGTTGAAAGGGATGGTTAAATTTTTTAATAAAGAGGTAGATCTTTATCACTTCTGTAAGTTCAGACAAAAGTGGTAAGTGGGTAGAAGAGACTTACATGGACTTTTTAGTGCAGTTTGACAGGAAACTAAGCACCTCTAGATCTGCTCATCTATCATGCATTCACCTTTATCTCTTGACATGTCCTTAGTAAATGGTGACATTTGGAAAGAGTTCAATTAAAGTCACTGTGTTCTGGGTAATGCTACGATCTCTCTGTGTGAAATAAATAACTAGCAAATTGCTTTGTGTGAATATCACTTCTCAAACAGCAAGTAGTATCATAGGAATGGGTATGTATAACGAAGTTGAATGAATACTCATCAGTCACTTATTTTATGATTATTCCATGGTCAAAGACCATTGCAACCTTACAGTTCAAGACATAGAATTATGTCTACATTAGAAAGAAGACTGGAAAGATTAAACTTTTCTGTTAGGTGAAATGTGTTGAGAGGAAAAGAAAAAAAAATAATAAATTCTGTTCTCATAGCTTCATCTCATAGTTAAAGGCAGAATTTTCCTTTATTTTAGTGTTAATTTTTTTAAAGGTAACGTCTCTACTAGGAGAAAGTATCTCACTCTTCCTCCTTTTCCTGCAACTGCCTGTGAAATATAATTAGAACAATGCTGGGGGAGGAGGGAACTTTTAAATGTTAGTAATAGTATGTACATTCTACTCCTCCACCAGATTTCCTTTTCTGTTATAAAGGTAAGGCCATGGCACCTGTTACACTCCGTGAAGAGAAAACACATAAAAACATTATATACAGTAGTCTGCTCAAGGGAATAAGATGGAAATTAAAACATGGAGTACATCAAACTAAAAGTCCAAGATGACATAGCTGTGGAATTTCTAGATCACAGTATTTTGTTTTTCAGTTCTTTATAAAAGACTTGTAAAGCCTTCTTGGTTGAGTGGAGGAGAGTATAGGGTGGTGGGGAAAGAGATAAAGCATTTTTAAGACAATAAAACTGGAAGTGACATTTTCCAACTGGCTTACGCCTTAAGCATGTATGCAAATGCATAAACAAGACTTTTTTTTTCTTCTTCATTTGTCATATATCAAGCAACTGAGTTTGTTGAATGCTGAGTGTAATGGATTACACTCAAAAATTTTTGCTAGGTTTTCGAGGGTTTTGTAACAGATATAGCAAAAAGTCCATACCAGTCCTATGTGTCCAGCTTTTTTTCTGGTAGGAAGATAATGCCCATTGTAACATTTCTTATAAGTGTGGTAAATTACAGAAAATACTAATTAGAAAAAGGAAAATCTGAATCTTTATGGTTTTGTGTATGTTTCTGGTATGCATTTCTTATTAAACTGGTTCTGCCAATCTTTTTTCCTTCCAGTACTTTTCCTTGTATGGAATGTTCCCTCCTTCTTACATCTGTATATGCACACTGCAAATCGTTTTTGGAGTGGACTGTTTTTCGAAGGCATATAATGAAATTGGGACTGACAGGTTTTTGTTTTGGATAACTGCCTGAAAGGGAGAGAAATGGCAATTCAGGATGCCACAAAAACATGGATGAAGATAACATAGAGGCCACATTTTTAACCTTCAGTCTAGAGGAAAGTATGTGGAAAATAACCTACAACAACACTGTGAGCAGAATTCTTGCAGGAAAATTACAAAACTTGTGTATTTTTTTTTATATTAGTGTAATTTTTTTCTCCTTCAATCCTTCTCCCCTTATTCAGTTCTTATAACTTGCAGTGAGTTTAAAATTAGACTATCTTCTAAAGTCTGAGAAAATGTCATTGCATTTGATCTACAAAGCATCCAGCATGCTTCAGAGTGCTGTATAAATAACATGGAGGTCTAATTCTTTGCTCAACATTGAGAGGTGTCAGAAGGAGCAGTAAGACGGTTTTAAAGTTATTTTTATTCTGCTTAGATTTTCCTTTGACTGAGAACAGATGACATGTTGCAACTATTTTTTGAATAAGCCTAATGTCTGCGGGTTTGAAAGTTTGTGGGAAATCTCCTTGTTATACTCTGCATGAAGGAATGCCATAGAAAGATCTGTGCAAGTACAGTGTAGTTTCTGCACTAGGTGAATCGTCTTCTGCGATGTTAAAATATCTTCATTACACTGGAACGATATACATGGGGAAACTATGAGAGGCCAGGTAGTCCTTTAAAGACCCAGAAGTACAGCTGGCCCTGTTTGTCAAGACAAATAGGTGCCAGAGATGGGAAACCACATGGAAGCCTGTTTTCCAGCTGGCAGATTTAAAAGGCTTCCAGTCAGAAAGAGGATTCATGCAGAGACTAGCTTATTAGCTAGAGGATTGAAGAGTCTAGCTGCCTGATTCAAAAGGTTCTAGAAATTGTTTTCTTTTCCCCTTCTCTTAAGGGGATGGGATTGCTCTCTTTGTTAGCTTGATGGCTAATCAAAGTCATGTGTGAATTCTGTAGCTGAGTTGCTCTGGTACTCATGTCAGGCTTTGACCAGTGAATAAACACTGCATCACTGAATTTTGAATCAATATGTTTTGACTCAAAGGAGATTAGTTGCAGAGAGTGGTTTTCTTGGTTTGCTACTCTCACTGAGTTTTCTGTAGAGCCAACAGAGAAACAAAGCCTCTTTCAGGCAGGGCTTAGAAAATATCTATGTTAGGCTGGTGCAGTCACCTCTGAAGGACTTTCTTTTCTTTCTAAAGAAGGTCATTAGATTACTTGTCACCTTCAGCAGAAGTATGTCTTTTTGGATACCTTTCTCTGTGTAAGCTGCTCTAAGAAATGTAATGTTAAATATTTTGTCAATATTAGAAGCATCATTGAAGCAAAATTCTAAGCCTTAAGCTTAAGCCTTCCAAACTGCTGTTTGCATCTTTCTGTTCAAATTCACCAAAAATCTTCAATATTGTTTAAGGAAAAACAGAATTTAGACAAATCAACAGCATTCGTTGTAGGATTATGAATATGGAAAGGGGTATCTATAGTCTATTTCAATATTCCGTTTAGTCCACAAAAGAATTGTGCTGTGGGGTTTTTTTAGGTGTGTGGGGAAACAACTAGTACTAGAAGTGTTGTTTTTACTTCAGTGGTCCAGTGATAATAAAAAACTTCAAAACACTTAAGTTTTAAAGGAAAGAGGTTTTGATAGAGCTCTTGTTTCTTTATTGGTTCAATCATCTGGATGGATTCAACTGTACAAGGCTGTTAAATCGTAAAATGAAAGATGAGGTGTTGTTCTTTTGGCTTACAAATATTTATGATCCTTTTTGTAGTGAGCGTTTAAAATAAGAAAATACATTATCCACTCTTTTGTTGTATGTGGCAACTTGAATAAATCTGTTACTTTCATTCTTAATAAGGTCTATAGTAGGAATATGGCTCTTTGTCATCCTGGATTTGACTGGTAGCTGATTGCTCATATCTGGTTCACCTTCAACATGAGACAAAACGTAAAGATTATGAGAAATAGGAAGTAAGTCAAAGGACCTGGGGAATTAGCATCAGATTCTACATGATTTCATTCATTTTAACATAAATTTTAGTTTAGAATTCTTCTCATCTATGAACAATGCATAGTCCCAAGGCTAGGTGCTATGATATTTGTCTCACTGTCTTTTGAGAGGTTCCGTTTCTGTGGATGCCACACAATACTCCTATCATGAAGCCCTTTGTGTGAGACTAGTTCTTGTATGTATGAATTGCTGTTAATCCTCTGTGACTTCAGCAGTTTCTTCCAGAGATACATAAAAGTCAATGCATGACCATCTAAACTTCTGCATGGGTTTTGTGTGTTTGTCTAATTGGTTTCACTAGCATTCACTGCACCTGACTGCTAGAAATCTATGGTGTAGGCCTCTATGGATACTCCATTCTACTAAATTTCTCCATTTGTGTTCAAATGCATGAAGTTCACTCTTTTCACTGATTTCAACAGGAATCTGCCAGAGACATTGGTAGTGAAGTATGTAATTGTCTTCTAGTATTTGAACCAAAGTTTTGTAAGAGGAAAAATTGTCTGTGAGCCATTTTGTTCTGACTAAACTGTTCTCAGATACTACCTGACAGATAACAGAAAGCCTGTGTTCCCTGAATAGGTTTTGACAATATGCCTTTTGATTTTCTTCCTTCATGGTCATGAATATCTGCTGTTTTCTGTGTATGGAGCTCAATTATCTCTCATTGCTCTGTCATTCTGTCTGCAAGTGCTTCTGTAATTTGATCTTTCCTCCCTATGCTTGTATCCATCATCTCTTTTCTCCACTGGGTTACCTTTTTCTCCCCTCTCTCTCTCCTTCTCCCTCTCCCCCTCCCCTTCTTTTCTATTCTTTCTTTTTCTCCTAGTCCTTTCACTGCAGTCCAGAAAATTTGCTCTTGAATTGTTAGTCTTCTAACTATCTCTTCCTCTGCTGTGCATTCATGGTAAATATCAAAGTCCCAAAGTCTGTGCTTAGGTATTTTTCTGTAGCCTTGTGTCCCATATATCTTTAAATGTCAGTGAGTTCCACAGTCCTTTTTACCTTCTCTCATGGTTTCACCCCAGCCAGTAGTCAAGTACCATGCAGCCACTCAGTCACTCCCTCAACCAGAGGGATCAAGAAGAGAATTGAATCAGAAAAGTAAAAGATAGAAAACATAGGGATTGAGATAAAGACAGTTTAATAGGTGTGATAAATACTCACTTATTAATGAAATTGAGAGAGGACTAAGTCATCAAAGCAAAACTATTGATAGAAACGAGTCAGCTGAGTCAGGTGGTTCTCACAGGGGAAGCACATCTCTCCTCAAAATGAATGATTTTTATACCCTTCCCCTGACCTCTGGGGTCCCTGTCCCTTTCCCATTGGCAAGGTAGTCAGGAACTTACATCCTTTCCTGTCTGCATAGCTTACTTGAACCGCCCCTTAACCTCCCCCCTTTTTTGGGCATATTTTCACTATCACCTTTCCTATTGGCTCTAACAATTGCCCTCGAGCAATGAACATGGGTTAACTTCCCTCCCCCTCTCCCTCATGTCCACAAGGTCCTACGGCTGAAGCAAAACCTTATTTCATTTCTTGCACAGGGAGAGTAAAAGCCATGCACACAAGAAAAGCAAAACCAGGAATGAATTCACTGCTTCCCATGGGCGGGCAGGTGTTCAGCCATCTCCAGGAAAGCAGGGTCCCATCGGGCGTTATGGTAACTTGGGAAGACAAACACCATCACTCTAAACATCCCCTTCTTCCTCCTTTTTCTCCCCATTTTATATACTGAGCATGATGCCATAGGGTCTGGAATATCACTTTGGTCAGTTTAGGTCCTGACTGTGTCTCCTCTCAACCTCCCATTCACCTGCAACTTCCTCACCAGCATGGCAGTACAGAAAACCAGAAAAGGCCTTGGCTCTGTGTAAGCCCTGCTGAGCAATAACAAAAACATCTCTATATTACCATCACTGTGTTCCACAGAAATCCAAAACACAGCCCCATACTAGTCACTGTGAAGAAACTTAACTCTACCCCAGCCAAAACCAGCATTCCTTCATCTTTACTTTGCTAAGCTCTGCCAGATGATTCTAAAAATACAAAGAAGTGGATATATGCTCTCTAAATAGAGACTCTCATATCATGCTGATTTTTTTACATTAATTTATTTCTGTTACTTTTTCTCTTTCCTTAGGTCGCTGCCAGTATTGTCTGTGGGCATCATCACCTTCCCTTTACAGCAGACATCTTTGAAGAGGAAAGATACCAATTTGAAAAACTATTCTCTACCTCCCTGTTTTAAGTACTTTTTACACAACTTCACATACCTGCATAATTTTACTCTTGTACTGAAGAAGAAATTTTCTTCTTAACTTGACTGGTAGCCATTTGATGGTCCAAATTCCAAGACAAATACTTTTTATGTGAAAAATTGTAATTGCTTGTACTTATATAATTCATTAAAATGACTGGTAGCCAGCCATATATTCAAACTTCATTAATGTAGCTGGTCAAGGGATCAACGAACATGTTTAGAATGAATTGGGAAGTTAAAGGTATTCAGGAGTTTACCCACATGTTTTGGATTGAAATATTTATGCAAATTCAAAGTAAATTAAAAAAAAAAAAAAGTTGATTTCTTCACCTAAAGAGTTCTAGTCCAATAATTTTGACATACAATTTGAGGTCAGTCAGTGGAGTGCAGTCACTGGAAGAGTTTTTACACAACAAATTTCATGACTGCATTCTGATTTTTCTCTGTATCCATTTTAGTTTAAACATCTTAACAAAGCTTAATTTAACTTTGGAGTGTTAACCATAATATTTTTTTCAGTTTATTTTTCTTATATTTTCAAAATCAATAAAAAATCCATCAATCATCAGTTTTTATCCACAAGGGTAACCAAAACATAGTCTAGTGGCGGAAAATTTGTCATTCTTCTCTGTGCTACTTAAAATAATTCTGTTACTATTGGCAGTGATGATTATAGAACAAACTTTTAATAACGGTATGCAAATAATAACAATAAAGTTCAATGCAAATGAACTCTTTATACATATATATGTATATACACATGTCTATTTATTTATATATATATTTAAGAGGCATTTGTTTCTCTGTGGTCAGCTAAATTTCATAGACTTTAACTAACACTTGGGATCTATTAAAAAATTAATCTCCTTAATGTAAAGTGTAAAAGAGGGGGAAAGTGAAATCACTGAAAATATTACAGTTACTGAGTTTTGAGATTTTATCATAGTTTTCTTTTCTTTAAAAAAAATCTGTGTCTAGGATGTCATCCTTTTCAAAGGGGAGGAGTAGACTAATTGGGGCATAAAGCTAGCTATGTACATAGGACTGGATCCCAAACCTGTCACAATCAAAGTATCTTTCCCTTGATCCTCCGCTTGCTGAAGTATTGCCAGGTATCCACCACACAAGAAGAAAGATAGCAGAATAAAAGCAGAGAATGATTACTTTTTTTTTTTACCTGCTACTTCAGTGCGACATGTGACTTCAACAGGTATAAAGCTTTTCTGGGGAGGAGAAGATAGTACTTAAATTGTTAGAGGCACGTTAATCTCAGCTACTCTTTTCCCTTCCAGTTTTTATAAAAATATTAATAAAATCTGAGAAAAATGTCATGCGGTTATGAAAAGAAAACAGTTTGAAGTGAAGACTATAGAATATAACTATAAGGGATTATATTTTTCAGTAACTCTCAGGAGCATTGGAACTGAAGCATGATGTAGTTCAGGTAAGTTCTGCAGTTGAAAAGCTAATTTTGAAGCAAATATCCTGTACATTGCTAACACAATAAATTCAGGTACAATAAGTAGAACAAGACTACATATATCTTCTAATTAATTTGGTTTTATCTTGTCATTACTTTTTATTCTGATGGAAAGTAAACAGAAACAGAAATCTGATTAACAGACTGTATTTTACTTGTGGATTGAGATAAGTGTTGTAAAATAACTATATTTTCCATTTGATTTAATACCTGTGGGGACGTACTCATTTCAGAAGCAATGCAGAAGGTTGCAGCTCACCTCATGGTTTGATCCGTACCTCCTCTACACATCAGTGTCTGTCTTACCTGTTGCCTAGAATCAAGGTAGAAATGTTTGGAACAGAAGTCTTTTTGGCAATTAGAAGAAATAATTTTCTATAAATGTGCTTATCGAAATCAGCAAGCAGCTTTCTGTCAGATGTTTAGTTGGAAGTGATTCCTTAGCATCAAAATATGTTAAGTGAGTAAGAAATCCTGTTTTTTGCCAGTGACACTGAATTCACACAGAGGGAGATTTCTTTTGACATGAAAAGCTGAGATAGTTTTACCTCACCTCCCAAACAGACACTCTTATCTTCTTTGCAGTTACAGTGAGCTTGGTCTGTTAGTTCAGTAGAAGGAGAGTCACTTAGGTCATGCTGAAGTGAAAGAGGACTGACATCACAGGTAAGACAGATTCTGATTCTATAGATAGATATAGTAGTCTGACAGTATGCCAAGAAGCAGTGGCATTTAAGTTCTAGTACTCATCTGAGTTGTTAAACTGAGTTACTAAATCTTCAAATCTAGAAAAACTGAAAATCCCTAAATAAATTAAAATTATGGGAAATAACAGCACTTTGTACTGAGATTCATCATGTCACTTTACATAAACAAAATAGTTAAGATTTTTACTCGTCTCTACAACTCCTCTGGCTGCATATTTTTTTCCTACACTTTCATGTCCATTGGTCTATTCTGTTGTAAGAGTACATTCATCCCAGCAGAAAACAAAATCGAGGACAAAAAGAAATACCATTACACCAGTTCAGATGTCTTGACTACAGTCATGTTGTTTGAGATTCTGTAATAAGATCCTGACAGCAGAATTTTTGAGCATGGAAATAGAGAAAAGGATTTTATTTCTGTTCTACAGGCATGTTGTCAAGCAAAATAAAAAAAAAAATAAAAAAAAATAAAAATTAAAATTCTTACCTTTGTATTTAACTCAACTGGAGAACCTCATCTGAGTTTCATTATCTGTCCTAGAGAAAGTCATCCCAGAAAGTCAAAGCTCCAACTTTCTGTCTGATTTGAAGGTAAAAAACCACCCATATTTTCACATGGTATTTACTTAACATTTTTTAAATGTTCTTTCTTTCACTGAGAGAGAAGGTCAGAGCTGAAGTGTTGAGATGGATTTTTTGAAACTTGCATAGAGGAAATGTTGGTCTTATGTAAGGTCATAATCAGAATTTAATTTGCAAAATCCTGGTGAACCTAAGCAAAACTGTGGGTTCTGAAGGGAGGTTTAGGAAAGGTCTTATTGTTGAGGTACAGCAGAACTTAAATCCTGTTTGCGTTGGACAATAGGTACATTGGCCTGATATTGACTTCATAAACTATCAAATGGAAAAAATTCAGTACTGTAATTAAAGAAATGGCAATGTAGCCCTCTTTGCGTCACTATAGAAACAAAGCAAGATTTGTAAGCAAATGGACAAAAGATTAGTCCAAACATTGAAAACAGAATGCTAAAATCTCAAATTATATAAGTCCTTAAGTACAGCTACAGAAATCGTCAATCCTTTATCACATCTTTCCTATAGGGCAAATCATATAAAACCATGACATGCTTGGATAACTGCTGTCCTTTCTTTAATATAAGAAAACAATACCATGCTCTTATCTATGATTAAGAAGTCTATCATTAAATATGACTCATCATCAGTCTAATAGCATATTAAAATTGTTTACTGGGAGAAGCCCTGAAGAGAAAATCAGGAAAAAAAGGAAAAAGGTAAAACTTTCTAAACTTCTAAGCAGTAATTAAGTTAGTTTCCCATAGACCAGAGTACTGTGATCCTGATTCTCACAGGACATCTCAGTCAATTTAAAGATTTGTTTGCTCTATCATCTCACAGGAACCACGACCCTTCTGTCAGCATCTTGTTTTTGTACCATTCTCTGTCAAAAATAATGAATTATTATATTCTTAGGGAAGATTCTACACCACCTCATTGTAAGCTTTTACATTGTACACTGACTGTGCATTGATTTGCTTATATTCATATTAAAAAAGGGAATCCTGCTGCAAAGGAGTGTTCTGAGGTCATAAATTAGGTTCCTATGGGAGATATTCTTTTATTCTGTTACCTCTATAAGGCAATAAACCTAGGCTAAGATGTGCTGTACCTAATGGTATAGTTTAGTATATGCAGTCAGTATAAACACCTCTCCTAACACTACGTGTACATAAAATGTGAAGTGCCATAGGCCCCTCTGGATTGTCAATCCAGTACTTTCCCATCAAATGCAACCATAACATGTTTGATATAAAGATCCACTCTGTTTTGCAACTAATTTGTATTTTGACTGTTACTTATAGTTACTTGACTGTTACTTACTAAAATGGTTAGAAACATTTTTTTCTTCCTTCCAGTACAAGTTTATGGTGGCAAAAATATGAAAAAAGTGACTACTACACAGTAAAATAAAAATATAACTAATTTAAAACATTCATGGAGAGAACATTTGAGACATGTTGAAAATAGAATACTACATTTAAAGGGAAAGGTTCTCCTTTATGTAATAAATTGTTGACAAGAGGTAACATTTATTGAGCAGTCTGAAAGAGCATTCTCCTTACTGACATAGGGCTTTTTGCAGCTAACTTTAGCTATCTAGAAAGCTCATTAGCATGTTCATTCAGTGGCTACAAAAGCTAGGATGTCAGAGTTAGACTGCATATTTGTCCATCTTTTAATCATCTCCCTTAGAATAGGCTTGTATGGAAAGTCTCCTTCTTTATAGAAGAAATCCATGCTCCATCCCTGGAAACGTTCAGGGTCAGGCTGGATGGAGCTCTGGGAAACCTGATCCAATTAAAGATGTCACAGGGAGTGTTGGATTAGATGACCTTTAAAGGTCCCTTCCAACACAAACTGTTGTATGATGCTATGATCTATCCCTCTGTATAACAAATATAAGGAGAACCTAGTAGATTGTCCAAAACTAGAAACCCACTTTCAGACAGTTTTATATAGATAAATTAAATCCCATCAGCATATACAAGGGGGTTTGTGGTGGAGGGAGGAGAGGCAACTATAACACATCTGTCAGAAGAAGAGATTTAGCAGAGTGTAACACAACTGCTATTTTATGTTACATAGGTTCCCACAGAAAGCAGAAATTTATTCCTAACCTCTGCAGGTGGATTAATTACTCCATGAGACTTATTTTCAATTTGTTTCAATGTTTTGTTAGATGTCAAAGCCACTAAAAGTTTATCAGTGAGTGTTGCTATATACAATTGAGTATTGCTCCAGTATATCAGAGCTGAAAGAATTTATATAATGTGTGAGGAAAATTCTTTATGTACATTAGGGTATGAGATGTCAGGACCCTGAGAGCAACAAGACACCACAGTGACCTTAATCAGTTTCCCCTGGAGACCCACACCCTTCCAGGCTTCTAACTCACCTACCCACAAGGGGCAGACTCTTGCCCTACCCCTGGGATCCTAAAATATTAATTACTGTTGCTTGTTTCTTTGAAATATTTGAGTAAAACCTCTTAAATTTTTCTGTGGCCAGACCGTTTTTGTTTATATGATTCTAGCTTCCTTAGTCTACAATAGGATGCAGCATTCCTTTAGTTTCCAAGATACTGTGAGATTTAAAATCCCCATTAGCATTACACTACTCTGGACCAAATCCCTTAGACAGTAGTATAACATTTCACAGGATTTTTTTTTTTTATTTGCTTTTTAACATAGAATTACTCAGTAATGTAAGGTAGGTATCAACGCCTTTGGAATGAAAAGTCACTAAAATATCCCTGACTGTTTAATAATGATTACAGTTGAAAAAAGAGGCTAAACTGGGAATAGTGTGGCAGGTGGCAAGGGCCTCAGGAACTTCCCCTTGCACCTGGCTGCCATTTTTGTTCTGCAAGGGCATATGAGTGAGAGTGTGTGCTCCAGGGAACCATCTGGAATGAAATAATCCTCTACAGAAATGGAGTGTAATGAGGCTAGCCACTGGTGGTAATATATCCATGTCTTTCTGACAGTGTGGAAGTTCACTTGCCAAGATAATTCACCAGTTTTGGACCTCCACCACACCGAGTAAATGGGATTATGGGAAAATTCCCTTCTCTATTGCGTTTTCTTGCCTAAAGGCTTTCGTGTGTCAGGTTACACAGATCTCTGTGTCCTTGTCAGTCTCTGCTGACATAAAAACAGTACATAGGGAAGCAGCATCAGATTGCATAAGCAGAAATTAGTAAATGCTTGAGCTGATGTCAGGCCACATGCACCTTAGTTTAAGATACATTAGTAATCACAAACGGTCCTGAAGCTACATCTGTGTTTGTGAATAAAATACGATGAATCTTTGGCACTGGAATAAGTAGAAGTACATGGCCCGTGTCTAGATCATTAACATCTCACAAGCTACAGCACAGACCAGTCATGTGCAAAATAGCCTGATCAGTGGTAATTCCTGGATGGTGCTGAGGAACTGCTCAGTAATATGTGATTTGGCCTGAATCAAGACAAAGCCAAGGATCATCCTAAGAATATCAAAGTGGCCAATAAGGGGCCTGCTGGAAGAGGTGCTTCTTGTCAGAAACAAGATACCAAAGTCTCTGCCAGCTGCATCTTTCATTTGCTGTAGAAAATGAGTGTGAACAGGTGGATATGGATTAAACTGGATTAAAATGAAGAAGGGCAAGCTTGACTGCACACAGTGTTCAAGGTGAGGCTGCACCAGCGCAGAGCAGAGGTTGGATGGGTCAGGTTGGATGAGGCTCTGAGAAAACTGATCCAGTTGAAGTTATCCCTGCTCATTACAGTGGGGTTAGACTAGATGACCTTTAAAACTCCTTTCCAACCCAAACTATTCTATGACTGTATGAACATGGGGTATGTTCCCTATTCCACGCTCTGCAAAGTTCTGTGCAAGCACAGATGCAGATAATTAATGATCTAGAGATCTTGTTTCACTGAAATTTATTTTCATATAATATTGTCAATTCTATTATAGATAGTATTTTTTTTTTTAAATAGCAAATTATCTTCTATTTGCTGCTGATTTTCCTGAATATTTTGATTTGTTTCAGTCAGCACAAAATGGAAAGGCATTTTCTTTGAAGAAAACAGGTTCCTATACCTATGCTCAGCTGTACCCTTTGGAGCTTCTGGACACCTTCAGTGAATAAAATCACTCTGTGCACAGTCCTTTTTAAGAAAGTCTAAGAAATCATAAAGTGTAGTTTAAAGTTGACTAGAAACATTGCACCGAAACACATATTTACAAAAAAACTCTTTAAGGCAAAATATATACAGATCACAAGAGTGAACTTGTCAGAGATCCAAGAAATCTAAAATCTACAGGGAAATCATGAATCAGCTTGATAACATGAAAGCTGAGAAGTATCCAGCCCCGGGAGAGACTGGATCACCTGCTCTTGCAGGACCTGGGGGTCTTAAAAGTTGTGACTCCGTGAGCTTTATCACTAGATTTTCTGCATCCATCAGTGACATTCAGAAATTCATAAGGAAATAATAATAATAATAATAATAATAATAATAATAATAATAATAAATTTGGTTGATCAAGTTTGGCTTAATCCTTTTTTTTCCATGTTTCAGTGTTATCTATCATTTAACCATACAGCATAAGCTCTACTTGATAGTAACGTTTTAACTTGTATGATGATTCCTCCTAGAAATACTAAGAAAAATTAGGTCCCATCATGCTGTTTTCCATGAACACAAGATACAGCTTACGGTCTTCAAGACAGATAGGCACAGTGATCAGGAGGACAAAACACTCTAGGAAGTTAACTTACACTCACACTTCAGTAATTGTGTGGAGTTATAATGGTTAACAGAGGCAATGAGTGGCAGTACACAGTCCTTTTTACATTATCTTATACAGCAGCATGTGTGAAAGACTATTAGAAGTTTCTTTTACTTCCTAGAGATATAAAATGACTGCACTGACTATCTAGCTATTGATTCTGAGGAGTAGCAAATGTGATTGCAAAACTCTTGAGAATCACTTACAGGGTTTTACTACACTGGTGTACTTTCTTTGTAGTTTTTGAATTTATGAACAATTTCACATCAGCTTCTATCAGGCAATTCTTGTTATGCAATAGTCACAAAAGTGGCTACCAAATATAATACGGGATGTTTCACTTGTAGCTGGTATACAAAACTAGTATAGAAGTATATCTGGTCAAGCTGAATGGAAAATTTGTATTGTGTCTATTTATAGTTCTTATGTAGACTAATACTTCTAATAAAGTACAAAAGCATGTCAAAGCATAGATACTTTGTTCTTCCCATGAAAATTACTTTCGATGGAGGAATTTTGACATCTAGTCTCTATTAACTTTGTTTCTAGATTTGTATAGATATTTTTTAACTGCATTACTTTATGATCTGCTTCCTTACCATCTCTTATTGAGTCAGGAATTCCAAATGGAAAAATGCAAACTAAGACAAAAATGAACAAAAAGATTAGAAGGTAAATGGATAATATTTTTTGATAAAGTATATGTAATGGAGTCTGTCAAATAACCTTTCAACTCAATTTCATTCTTGCACTGTTTTATTAATAGCATTGTTATTTATGTAGGACTATCAGGTTGCAATATGTGATACATGTGTATCACTATTTTAGAATTTTCCACTGCTTCAAAACTGCTGACTGAAGAGTATGTGTGATTTCTTGCAGAAACATCACTAAAAGCACAGTTTCACAGGTAGTAAAAACTGATGAAATCAAGTGAAGAAGTAAACGGCACTGTCAGCTGTTAACAACTTTTGCATTCACTGTCACAGTTTTGCTCAGTACAAAGGCAAGTACAGAGGTCAGCTAGAATACGAACTCATAATTCAAGAAGCTGCACAAAACCAGAGCTGCACAAAACCAGAAACACTAGGAAAAACAATTCATTGTAGAAGTATTTTCTGACTTTATGCTCAAGGGTTTCCTCTTAGGGGGGGTGTGTGCGTGTGTTTGTATATGTGTGTGAGGATACTGGAACAGATCATCTGTCCCATTGCATTTGTGTTAGGACAAAGTGAGAAAGAAGCCATCACTTGAATGTATTCACAGCTGTTTTTCTTTGGCCTCTCTTCCCATCAGTTTTGCAAATTAAACAGTCAGTGTTTACGTGTCTCTGAGTGGAAAACTGTGAAAGAAAGCACGGTGGAGTTTTCTTACTTGAAGACATTGATTTCTGATGCAGACAGACTCCTGCTTATCATGCTGCTCTGTTTCTTGGCTTTCCTTACTTGCCCTATTGGGAACTTAGACATCTAATGCAAGGTATTCAATTGCATGACCAGATGATGGTCACCTAGTTAGATGTTACAATGCTAAATTTTAACAAGCCAGCTTTAACAAGTTCTCTACTGCAGCAGGTCACAAAGAATCTTGTGCTTGTTTGAAAATAAAAATATTTAACAAAACAATATATAGCAATTATTTTGTTTCCATATGCACTTATGGCAATCATTTTTGCGTTTTTTTTGTTAGTTATCAGAATTGTTTAGTTGGCATAAATTTCAATCTACAGATCAAAATATAGCTACATAAGACTAATCAGAATGTATAGTTGTATATATATATATAAATTGCAAATAAAATTGAAATTAGAAAAACATTAGAAGGGTCTTGATTCAAGTATATCCCTTTTTAAAGGGTGTTCTACATTTCCTTCAAGTTAATAATTTATTTTCCTTTGAAAAATTCCCACAAATTACTTTCCTTAGTTCAGGGGATGCATAGTACAATTAGAAGAAATATAGTTATAATTTGTTTATTTTTTTTTATGGTACCAGTATGCTTTGAATTGATGGCTTGAGGAAGGTTTAGGGAGATGGAAGAAAAAAATCTAATTCAATTAAGTTATTAACACAGACAATTATGATTTGGTCTTAAATCTGTACTTAACTTTCCTTAATTGCATTCTCAAATTCTGAACTTTCTAAAATGTGGCAAAAACTTCTCCTGTTTCCACATCTGTCAAAAATTTATTTGATTGTTTCACCACTTTTCTGCATGATGAACCCAATGATTGTCCTAAATTATATCCTGTTATACCCTTCTGCTTGCCTGCCTGCGTGCGGTACTGAAGGAAATTTTGTTTTGACTGTCAGTTTTGTTCATAAATTATTCTTATAGATTTTACCTCTAAGGAGTAAAATGAACGAAAACATCACAGGTGTCACCATGCTACTGTAATAAAGAAATATTCTGGAAATACCTTGAAACATCAGAGATATATAATCCCAAGGTTTTTTCCTAGCATTATAAAGAAAATGTAGTACAAAAAGTGTTTTCAATTTCTTTTTTAATTGTTGCATTTATAGCAATCTACATACTAATCTTCCCATTTATTGATGAGTATTCTGATAATTCAGGGGATCAAATTCTATGTACTTCATTGCTCTATTAGTGAGAAGCCTACAAATAAATTCATTGTTCCAGTCACAATTGTATTAGATCATTTAAAAGGAATTATTGCCTTTTTCTTCTCTAAAATAATGCAACTACGTATGGAACTTAATATTGCATTGTGGATTTTATTGTTGTTCTTGACATTTTACACTAAAAATGAAAGTTTAATTTATTGAAAATTTAAATGTTACTGACAGGAATCATTTCCAGGTTTTGCTTTCTCACAGAAAATAACTTTCTAATTTACTTTTTTCTTACATCAGTTTTTGGTTTTTCCTGTAGTCAGTCTTTCCTGGCCTAATTGTGAACATGGTTTCAGCATTTTTTTTGCTCACTTTTTATGCTCCTCTTTCATTTGTTAGATCTCCCAGTGTAGTGTGTGAGTTTACATGCTGTAGAGTATATACTCCTGACTTAAAATGAGAAAGAAAAAAAAAAAGTGAAATTGTGCTGGAAAGATGTAGAGACATAGAATGGACCATACTTCTCATCTGGCTTCTCCTATGATTCCAGTTCATATGTTAATTAACAGATGAAGAGATAAGCTACTCCTCAGACTGCAGTCTATACCATGTCTTCCTGCGTTAGTGTGTAATAGATTATCTTGTGTAATATTCTCTCTGTTGCTATAGAAAAACTTCTGTTTCATCTGCAGGAGCAAATATTATCTCTAAACCACAGCTCATCATGAAGTGAGAAGTAGGTTCTTTGCTTTAATGAATGTCAATAAGTCCACAAAGAAGAAACTAATATCTGTCTCTGGAGAGAGAACTTGAATATACAGTGTTTGGCAACTCTAGGAGCTGGACATCTTAACCAGGACAACACAGAGCCCAGATTTCAACATAGATCTTCTAAGTTCATAATGTTCATATTTCTTCATTGACAGTTATGTAGACTCAGCTCTGCAGTAGACTTGCATTATACTTGAAAATTGAACACCTCTACTAATAAAAAAGGATATATCTCAATCTGAATGTATCCAACTTTACCATTTTGCAACTAACCTGCTTCTTAATGTTCATTTGTACTTAGAGGCAGTCTACTTTAAATGTGTAAAAGATATGTGTGTATGAACATATTTGTTTTTGTATGTCTGTTTTATGAGATCATGTGTCATTTCTTACCTACTGTAAGAAACACTGTGAGAGTGGAAAGGGAAATTATGAGTTGTCTCTCATTGGCCTCCCACTCAAATTTGTATTTCTGTATTCCTTACTTCATGTTAGGAACTATATCACTGTTTCTATCTTTGAGTTAGAAGTATTTTCCTAAATAGAGAGTACTAAATAGACCCTTAAAAGTCCTGAACACTTACAGTTAAAAAACCCATAACGCCTCTTCAACATCAGCCTTTTATTTACTGCTGTGACAGATGGTACACATTTCTATTTTGATCAGAAAAAATGTCACGTTAAGGAGCATTTCCATATAACTTTTACTTATACTACTTGAAAACAAGCCCCAGTTGACCTGATCAGAAAGTTTATACCAGAAAAGTAATACTCCCAAAAGTTACCAATAAGTAGGGCTGGAGAGAAAAGACTACACTGGAATTATTATTTGTGAAGAATAAGTGTTCAAAAAACACTCCACAATCTTTCCCACACCACTACACCAAACCTTGCTAGTTCGAAGACTAAATTTCCTTTTTGCCAAACAGCAGTGTCAATGAAGAGGTTAATAACAGAAAAATTCCTTCCTTTTAGTGAACTCTTAAGACAAATCAGTCTTTATCAGATATTGCTTGATGTGAGTAAGCTATGAGGATGCTGAAATGCAGTCCAAAAACACTCACAGGACTCTGCTGGTTTCTGTTGTATGCTGCACTGCAAACATATGACAGGATGACAAACTAAGCATATTCAAATAAACTAGAAGGAATGTCTCCAGAAACTGGCATACACATTAACCCAAAACAGCTGGCTGTCCAAATGATTGCTAATTCACTTTTCATTATCACTCTCTTATTTTGTTTACTAATGCTATTTATTATGTTTGAATAGAACCACAGGGGAGATTCAGGAATTATATATTGAAGAAAACTCTATTACCATTCTGAGTCCACCACTATTATACTGTTCCCTCCAGGAAAACAACAAAATGTTTTGCTAGTTTATAATTTTCTTCACTTTTGTAGTAGGAATTAGATGCTTATCTGGAGAAAGAGGATTAAATGTAAGTTTCATATTTTTTTATAAAAACACATTTAAATCCTACTGGTGACAAATGCTCTGCTGTTCTGGGGGAAGAAAATCAACATGAAAGGATTATCATCCATTTTTCTGATTACCTGAATATCAAAGATGATGCTCTTGTCATCTATAAGCTTTATTTTGAAAGCACCAGTAAATGACATGGTTAAATACAAAAAGATAGAATGAAGCCTGCCTGTCAGATAAGAATGAAAGGTAAGCTTGGCAGCAGGGCATGAGGGGGGCTTTGTTGCATCAAGTTCAATGGTTTGTGTGTTAATGGAAAGACCAGTGACAAACACTTGAGACTAAATAGCATTTCCACAAAGCAATGCATAGGACTGTGTTTAGACAAAAATATTATCTCTAGTATAACTGGAGACTGTTCTTCCTGCAAGTATTTTGCCCATGCTTTCCCCATTTTGTTAACATATCTGTTTAAGCATATGCACCTAGAAAAACTCTATTCTTTAGGACATCACTCTCCAAAGAGTGAGTAGTATACAGCAAGGAAGCCTATTTCAAACCAACTCAGATTTCTTTCTTCTTTCCACAAGGACAGCTAGATAGATGTACTATGGGGTGTATAATTTTTTAAAAAGCAGTCTGTCTTGGAAAAAAGAACAACAGAATAATGAAAAAAAAAAAAATCACTGATGATGCAGCTTCCAAATTAGCAAAATACAAAAGCATGCATTAAATATGATCTCTGTTCAGAAATCTGCCCTCACCTACATGCCTCCTCTGAAAGAAGTGTGCTTCTCTCTAATCATTCATCTGTTTTTTCCTAGTTAAGGATTAATTAATGAACTGATGTTTCAGGGACAGATAGAATAAAGGAAGATGATTATCTGGAGTTAAAAATGAGAACTCTAAAGAGAGAAACTACTTGAACATCTCTGCATAATGTCAGTATAGAACATTACTGAGAAAATTCCTCCTGCTGGCCAAGACTCATTTCAGCATGACAAGCAATAAACTCTCTATTGATATTTGAGTTCTAACCTTCTGCTAAAGCCCCCCTCTAATTACCTAGATATGTCAGGTGGTAAATCTTGCCACTGAATAAATCTGACATCAACAGATTTCTCCTCCTAATTTTTATTTTAATAAGTAGAGCCATACAGCAGCTGTGAAGTTACTGATAATGAATGTTAGGAAATAGGATTACTCAAGTAAGTTAAATCCTTCTGCCTTTTCATTATATGCTATATAATACTCAAAACTCATGTCCTGAATAGACACAGAACAAGTAACTGGAACTTACATATTTGATCCCTATGCTTCTAACTCAGTCACAAAGTAAGTTGCAGGCAGTATGAGCCATGTTAATGTGACAACCTGGGCTGACCACAGTATTTAAATGTGCTTATCTGCATTACTTTGTTCAGAAACTCTCCAGCAGCCTCTGGGTGTTTGAATATATGCATGTTTGTGTGTGTAAGATTACTTTATGTAAAGTAGGCTGATCTTGTTTTGACTTGATGGGGGCTACTTTTTAGCATCTATTCACTTTAGCATCTAAATCCAGGAGACATTTATGCCTATAGATCTGTAGAGCCCTTGAGTTACCACGGGACCAATTTATACATTTCCTAAACTGCCAAGCTGACTTACCTGTTCCTCTGGTATGCTTTCTCTTGGGTTCTGGTTTTAGTTAAGATAGAATTAATTTCCTTCAGTAGGTGTTACAGTGCTGTGTTTTGGATTCCAATGAAAATGGTGTTGATTACACTCTGATGTTTTGGTTTTTGCTAAATTGTGTGGGGTAGGGGGAGAGAGAGGGGGTTGAGAGGGCAGTCACATGGTGCTTAATTTTCTTCTGACCTTAAACAATGACACACTGTTAGAGATATGCTGCTCTGGGCCTTTTCTTCCCAAGCCTGCATGATGATGGTACTGGTCTGGATCCATTATAACTTCAAGTTTGACTACAGAGACTAATAAATCTACAAGGTAGCAAGGAATGTCTGTCCAATAGAACAAGTAACCTCTTTTTCCTTTTTAATATTAAATTCTGATAGATTAAGTTATCTTTTTATCAACAAAAAGATCAGAGAAATATGAAGCAAAGTGTGCAGTCCTATTGGTAACTCAAAGTAGATCAGAGATACAACAGTTTACATTGGATTCAGTTTCATAACAATTCCTGTGTTAGCTATGTATTTATTATAAGGAATGCAGCTCAACCTGAAAAATGTCTGCCTTGATAAAGTGAATCTTGGGTTTAGTATTGTACCACGTCTTGATTAAAAACTTTCAGTGATCTAAATGAGTATTTTTAAGTGTATAGAGATCAGTAAGTGAGCTTGTTTCTAACAGAGTTCCACACATGGAACATTTTTTTTACATGTCTCTATGAGGCAGTGTTAGGAACCCTATGCTAGCCATATTCAGGAGTGGAATTCTAACTGATGAGGATGACAAGTGATCAGTTACCTGAGTCACTCTGAAAAAAATGGTTACAAGCTATCAAAATGTATTTTTGCACACTTCACTACAGGTAATAACAAAGGAAACAAATAACTAGATCTATATCTACAGAAGAGGATACTACCTCAGAAAGAAATTATTCAGAAAACAACTTGAAATCATCAGAGAACCTCCTTAACATGACCTTTCAATCTCATACTGGAGCAGAAGGGCTATCACACTGTCCATGTGACAGAAGACTGTCAGGTTAAAGTAGGGAAATAGTTTTAACTTATTATGCAAGAAATAGACCTCTGCAAGGATGTGTCTACTGCCAGTGTCCACATCCAGACAAATATGAAACTAGTTCAAAGAATGGATATAAAAATGCTCCAGAAATCAGAAAAACAGTCTTATTATTTAAGGCTTAAAGAATTTAATTGACTTAGCACATCTGCAGAGCAGGTGAAATGGTGATTTACTAACAGTACAGATGCTCATTCAAGTAAAAGCGATGTGATAGTGGGAGTGGTCAGTATTGGAAAGATGTAAGGTGCTCCAATATTTGAAAGCTGAACTTGGATGAATTCAAGCTTGGAAAATAAATTAATTTTAATGCATTAAGAGTAATCAATACAAGAATAGATGTAATAGACACACCAGCACATGGACTTTTTGAGGTGCAGTCTAAATGTTATGCTTAAATCCATGCAGCTTCTAGGAAAACTGAGAAAGAGAACAGACTCTTGACTGTTATCTCCTTTCTAGGTTTCAAATCTGTGCTGGTTTTAAAGTAAACCAGTGGGAGAAATGAACCCAACTCAAGAGATATTACAAGTCAGAGTTACAATTTACTAAAAAAACTACAATAAATACAATGATACAGAGAAAACTGGTTTTAACTCACAAAGACAGATGTATAACTGGGGCAAGAACAGAACAGTGTTTGTTAGCCCCTGTGCTGGGCACCATGTGGTCCCCCTGAGAGCAAAGTGAAAGGAAAGGAAACCTGTTGGTCCAGATGATGGTCACAGTTCTGCTGAAGTAATGATCGCAGCCTTGTCAAGAGTGGCAGTGGCAGTCCTGTTGGAGTTCTGGTCCTCCTCTCGGTCCAGCGAGTGGTACCAGAAGCCCCTCCTCAGGTTCAGGTGGGAATGCCCAGTACCTCCCCCAGGACAAAATCTCAGGTACTTAATTACTAATTCAGGAAAGGGAAGGAAGTTTATTTTGTAAGAGACATAAGCCAGAAAATGCAGCACTGTGGGAACTGATTTGACTTCCAATGCTGCTGTGGCTTATGATAGACTGACAAAGGCTTGTATCTAAGAAAATGGGAGCTCTACCTGTTCCTGAAGAACTTACCCTCTGTATAGATTCTGTTATGCTGAAGAGGCTATGAAATCTTCCTCTGACTGTTCTATCAGTAAGGGCTGCTATTCTCTGTCCTTCCATTCAGTTTTGTTGAAATTTGCAAAAGTTTACAGTGGTTATTTTTGAAGGTTAGGACACAGTAAAAGGGATGGTCAGAGAAAGATTTGGAACCCAACATTTTCTTTTTTTTAGAGAGGATGTTGACAGCAATCTAGGAAAAGTTTTTTGCCTTCCCTCTATTTCCTCAAACTAATAGTACTAGAAACTCTGTAAAGTCTGTTAGTGACTTTACTGCCTATTTAATTTCTGAAATGTGAGAGTGATGAGAAACTTTATAAAAGGCTAAGGCAGATAATTGCCACCTTTGTCTTTGTTCTAAAAGTTGATGTATTCTCTGACCAATGATTCCTTTACAGGGAATCATTTTCCCATTCCCCAAACCACATTTATCAAAGTCTTTATTATTATTATGTCCTCAATTTAGGTTTCCTCACATAGCAAAAGGTCAGATTTGGAGCTTACAATAAAATTGTCCCCAGTTTTATTGCTGTGCTGAATGTACATTCCAGCTATGTCAACTCCAGCAGGTTGAATAATTATTTAAGAACTACTTACCCTGTTTAGCTATGTAAAAACCAAATCTTTGTTGAATGTCTGCAACACCGAAGGTACTAGCAAGAAAAGTGAATTTACAGATACACTGCTAGTGAAACTAACTATTGCTAATGTGAAAATTAGTGGCCTTTTCTTGCAACTGAGGATTATCTAAATAATCTTGCTGTTAATATTTATTGATTTAAATTGCACCCAACACCAAGAGTTGGATAGAATTTAAAGCTGACTTCTTTATGCAACAGCAAACATCTCACCTGATGAATGATGAAAATATTACAATTTTGATTTTGAAATTCTTCCAAAAGATAGTTAATTAACATTACATCCATTTGCATAATGTTGCTTTGCCACATTTCTTGCTTGCAGTACTCTGCTAACTGCAAAAGTCTACTTCAGCTGAACATATTCAACTTCTGCCTTTTAGCATAGGAGTACTTCCCAGCTGTATACTTCAGCCATTTCTTGCTAAGTTTTTACCTGATGTGGCTAGTCACATGAGTCACATGGTATTGTTTCTGCTTGGGAACTCAATGAATTTTTCAGAAGAACATTGTATTATGGATTTTTAGTGCAGGAATTCATAAAAAAAGCTATCATGGTTTTCCAAATCAATAAGTATTTTTAGAATCACGTGGTTAGGTGTTCATGGAATGCCTAAGAACTCCAGGAATATGATACGTGCTAAGTTTTAGTTCACAGATGCATATGTACACTATGATTAACTTGTTCATACATCTTAAGCTTACTAAATTCCACAATCTTTTTGTCATTAAAATATTAATTCGTAAATCTTTTTTAATTCATACAGTGCTAGGTAAAATTCTTTATACTTTGCCTAGAAGTGAGACTTGGGAAATGCCTATCTGAGATCCTCTTGGTGTTCTTTGCAGGGGCAAGAAGGTGTTAAATGAATGAATGATATTCTTCTTTTTGTACTGGACTTGCAGTTCATTTCTTTTCTCTTAATGATGAAAAACAATTCTAAGTTTCAAATATTAAAACTGTACGGATCTACACTAGCCACTATCCACGGGTCTAAGTTCTTTTGAAATGTCAGTGACAATATATAATTTCCCAATTAAAAAAAAAACCGATTTCTGCTTCCAGTGAAAATAAACACTGTGCTAATGCCAACTGTATATTGAAATAATGATTCATAAGGGAAGCATTTTAAAAGCACTAGGACTCAGTGGAGACCAACAGTACTTTTTCTGAAAATTCAATGCCAATCACACTAAAAGGAGTGGGCTTTTTTAACCTTGATGTGTATGCTAGAAATTATAAAGTGTGTTCTGAAATATGTGCATACTTTTCCACTTAAAAATAATAATTTGACTCCAGTGTACCTTGAAACATATCCTTAGGAATTGAAATTCACCAGTAGACCACTGAGCCTTTCAGAAATAACTGTAAAGCTCAGGTGTTTCAGAACGTATTCGTGTGTTCTACTGTTGCTCTCAAATATTTATACAGGTTGATGCAAACTATTGTTTCAAGACAAATATTTATATATAGGATATCTTTTTTTCCACAAAGACCACTCTAGAAAAAGTACATCTATATAATTGTGTAAAAATAAGAGAAAATTGAGTGTCCATTACTAAGATTCTGATTTGCCAGCATTTTACATCAGTTTTATAAAGGTCTAAACAATTGAGTCACAGTCAAAGAATATTGGACCCAATGCAAATTTAGTTAGTACGTTTATATTTTTTTATGTAATCTGAAAAAGTTAAGGGTATTAATAACTCCTGAATTCTGAGCAGCTAAATGTAGCCTCTAGAAAAGAGAAGGAAGGAAAAGAAATTTCTTTAGAGATGCAAGCTGGTCCAATATAGAATAAGATTTTAAAAGGTTATCCACTGTTACATTTCACATCTTTTTTAGAAAAAAAAAAGTGTCTTTGTAAAAATTAATTCTAGAATCCAAAGAAAATAAGACTTATGCAGCTATAATTTTTATGTATCATAATATAAAGGTATCTTCTTATCCATTTGCTCCATTCTTTTCTCGCCTTAGAATTTCAGAAAACTACTGAACATTTACTGGGTTGGGCAGTGGAGCATTCTGTAAAACATTGAATTTCCACAGAAAGTCTGTACAGGCTCACAGTCCTTGGTTTGACATATCAGCTGTTGAGATGTGAAGTGTTATGTAGAGTTTACACAGAGCCGAAGAGCAGAGGACAGACAGGCAATCAGCACTTCTTATTAACTGTCCAAATTAGTGTGTGCAAAACTGGCAGAATCCCAGAAAAGAGTACAGAAGAAAGCTTAAAATGCTGTAAAGGAAGAATATAAGACACTTGACACAGGAAAATGTAACACTGCAGTTCAGAAATGAAATGGACAATCAGAGGAAGCCATGTTTCATTATTGCTTCTATTGAAAACATTTCTTGTTCAATTTACAAAGCTTTTTCTCTCCCTGGAATACAGAGAGGTTACATATTTCAGCTTTAAGTGTTTAGGAAAAAATGCATCTTTCTGGATCTATATAACATGATTTAATCCTAAAACTACAATAACCTGTTTAACAGTTTGTTGTGACTTAATATTTGTAAAGAAGTGTTTATATGTGTGGTGAGTGGACCTTGGCTCAGTGCCAGGTGCCCACCCAGCAGCTCTACCACTCCCCTTCCCAGCAGGATAGGGGAGAGAGTAAGGCGGAAAAACAAGTCGTGGGTTGGGATAAGGCAGTTTATTTAAAGCAAAAGCAAAGCAAAACCTTTCACGCGCAAAAGCGAAGCGAAAGATAGCAGAGTTTATTTTTTTACTTCCCATCAGCATTGATGGTTGGCCACTCCCCAGCAGCAGGGTTTCAGCACATGTGACAGTTCCTCATCAGGTAGCCACTGGAGACAATGAATGCCTGCCTTCCTGTTCCCTGCCTTAGCTTTTATGTCTGAGCTGATGTTATATTGTCAGTTTGGATCAACTGGTGTACTTGGGTCCTCTCCCAGGATCTTGCCCTCAACTGAGGAAGGAATGTCACAGTGCTGGTGCTGTGCTCAGCAGTAGCCAAAACACCGGTGTATTATCAACACCCTTCTGGCTACCAATGCAAAGCACAGCACTGTGAGGGCTGCTATGGGGAGATGAACTCCAGCTCAGCCAGACTCAATACAATATGAAACTTGGTTAAAGTGGAGTTTTAGCCAAACAGGGAGGGATTATGAGGCAGCTAATACTGAAGAATGGGAATGCAACTTGCACAGATTCTATCCACCACTGAAACACTTTTTAACAACAGCCAAAGAGCCCTCACTGGAACCACCCAGTAGCATCATGAGTTAATAACTGGAAGGAATCAAGTCTGAGAGGAAAATTAATGCACTGATAGGAAAGTTCAATGAGAATAGCTCTGCCTCAAGGAAGATTTTATGGTGATTAATTACGATAAATTTTACTTTTCCAGTTAGTGTCCTATCATCAGAACACTCTGTAGAGGTGGAAGTGAAACTCCATGTTTGGTGAATGTGTTGTTTATAGAGTCATTTTTCTAATCAAGAGATTACTTGTTGTCTTCTATCCTACTTGCCCATACTCAAAAAAGGAGAAGAGCAACATGATCAATTAGGTTTTAAATGTTGTCTGAAAAAAAAACAGATATTTTTTTTTTTTTTTTTTTTTTTTTTTAGTATTTGAAATATGATAGAACTATAAATCTTGAAAGGGAGTTGACCTCTGGGCAGAGCAATCTTTATCTGCCACTGTCTATTCCTTTAAATACCAATTTTGGCCCCAAAATATTTTGTGTAATTTTATGTGATTTGTCCTCAATTGATAAACCTGATGATATAACAATCCTGGACTTTAAGAAAAATAATCCTGAACTAACTGAAATCCATGGCAAAATAACTTTGACTTCAAGAAATGGGAATCAGTTCCTATGAGTGACATGAAATTCAAATGTTTATGTGAGGATGTTTGTACATTTGCTAAATGTTCAAGCTCTCTTAACATTGGGTAGAGATGTTTACCTAAATGTTGCCATCTAAAGGTGTGTGAAATACCCTTGGATGCCTGAGATATTTGCACAGGGCTGGTGGAAAAAAGACAGGACCTACAGCAGACCCATACCTTTATGGAAAGACAATTAGAGGCTGCGCCTACGTGAAGGCAACAGTTGAGCCTACATCTCCATTTACTGGAACTTAGTCATATTGTCTGTAGGGTGAGCCAACTTTAGGTAATTAAAAAGGGATGAATCTCATTCTACCTGTTTGCAGAAGCAGGAGTTACCCATCTCAAAACAGATACATAAGTATTCAAATTTGGCTTCTCTTGAGTTAAGAAAAATTGAAGTACATACAAAACAGGTAAACACCAGCAAGATAAAGTTATACTGATTAGAGTTTGATGTTTTGATTTCACTGTGACAAGGCCAGCATTGGATTTTCATTAAAATTTACAAAAGAATAGCAAAGATTACAAACAATTCAGAGAAATAATACACCCTCATTAACAAATTCCTTTTTTATGTTTAACCATATTAATTTAGCATTCAGTTAAAAAGAACTGCAGGGTTCTCTTGAACCTGTCACTAGTGATATATTAAGTACATTTTATATTCATCTATTTATAGATCAAACATGTAGAAGAAGGGCTTAACAATATTGAACACATTTAACAAAAAAAAAACCAACCAGAGGACTGGGTATTTGACTTTGCATTGTGCTAGGTTGCACATCCTTAAGAGGAAGACAGTAATTAAATTTAAGCTACTGGTTTGATCAAATGCTCTCTACCTATTAAATGCCTCTGAAATCAATATGCCTATTTAGAGCAAGATAATAGTTCCTGAGAAAGCATGGCATCATCTTGGCTGTGAGCTGAGGTTTTGTTATGTGTGTGGTTTGCAAAAGTGAAAAGTTGAAACCAACTCTGTTGAAAACTGATTTCTGATGTGCAGGTAAGAAACATCAGTGAACCAGATATTGTGCATTCTGGAATCACCCCTTGGCTAAAGAAACACAAATTAATGTTTAGAAATGTTAACTCTCACGGTTACTACCAAAGCATTTCTGCCTCTTACCAGAATTATTCTGCACTTCAGAGCAGCAGCTGAAAAAACTGCTAAACTACAATTTAAACACCAACAGCAATGTTTAGGATAATTCATTAAAAGTTGTCTTAATTTTGCAAGGATTTGCATGGATGAAAAATATAGTTCTTGAAGAATTTAAAATTTTTATTACTATGAAGATATTTCCTGTTGGAAAAATATTTTTGACTTGAAAAAAGTGTAATATATTTGAAATGTCATAAAATCTGGACATTCTATGAACTTTTTGTAAGAAAAGCTGTTTTATTTATTTATTTATTTCCTCATATACTGAGTTCCTCAGTGCTGGATCTGATAGTGACTCCTGAAGGCAACATGAACTTGCAGCTACAAAAACCCACCTCTCCAGCAGAAGTTAATGATATGAACACACCACTACAGAAACACGTCTGCACACATTGGAATTTATCACTGGAGACTAACACACTGTATTTCTTTTGTTGGTTATGAGTAGATATCTATTTCTTTAGTTTGATCTTGGATAATGTTTCCTGGTTAAAACAGGACAGTAGCAAAACAGGACAGGAGCAGGTATTGACATTGGCAGATTATTTTGCCTTTTTGGGCCATGTATAAAGTGCTCACATGATCTTTCCTCTGAGGTATTATGGAAATGCAAGCCTCTCAGCAATGACTAAACAACACTTAAAAACAAATACTATTTATAACCTAATTAATTTTAACACATTGACTGTATTATAGTTTGGCCTTTACTACTGCTTAGAACTCATCATGTATTCAATTAGAAAATTAGGTATTTTGGTATAAATATATGGATATTATTAGGCTAGTTTAATAACATGTCATTAAAAATACCCTTTATAATAGGTTGAATTGAAACTTGAGCATGTGGGAATCTTGTTAGAAGACCCTTCTATTTATATTTAGAAGTAAGATTTGATATAGGGGAAAATCAGCTTCTTCCTGGCTAGCAAAAGTGGTCTTTAGGTTATATATAGGAAATTCAAAATGTGGTTACAAATTTGTGCTATTAAGAAAAGAATATCTTTCAACTAACAGGAAAGAAAACTCTATATTAATGTTACAGTAGCTACTGGTATATAGCTAGACTTTTCTGCAGAAGAAAAGTCAGAGCATATAACAGAGAAAGAGCAAAATTACCCTTGAGTCAGACTCTAAAAGAATTTCCAGATCACTCATACACAATTGCCTAGTGTCTCCTTGTGACACTTTGGATGTGTTTGCCAATCCACCAACACGCATCTCCTCTATCCCTTCTGAAAACTCCCCCTCCCATTAAATCAATCCTATGATTAACACTTAATACCTACCCTTGCTAATTTTTTTTTTTCTCTTCATCCTGAATGGGCGAAAAATCAAAATGAAACATCAGTTCTGGCTTGAAGAATTCTGGGCAACAATTTACAGCAGAACGTGCTTGGGAGTATGGCTTTATTTTAAAGAATAAACTGAATCACCATGTTGCTATCTCAAATACACTTTAAGTAATTTCTAGAATTATTCAGATATGTCCTTGTTTGAATGTATACCTGTAGCTTTTATCTCTCTGTTCCAGAGGGATTCATAGCTCACAGTACAGTCATACGAAGTGTAATGCTTTATTAGTGTCACAGATTTTACAAACAGGGAAAAACACTTCAAAGAGCAACTGCTAGGAGCACATAAGTATAAAAAAAAAGAGTTATGTGCTCTTGCTGTTTATCTCAGTTTGAATTGCACTGTGACAGAAAACTTGGTGATTAATTTGAAAAGAATGAGGCTTCCTGGGGAAATTATAGTTTATTCAACCAATAGCAAAATGTCAAAAAAAAAAAAAAAGAAAAAGAAAGAATATGAAACAAATGCAAAATATATGCTCTTCAAAATATTCAAATATACAGTGCGCAATGTTGTGAAAGCATAAAATTATTTTACAAAAAGATCATGAGAATAAGTGCTTCCTTAATGAAAAATGAACAAAGGATGCATCACTTCATAACAACACATTCAAAATAAAGCTCAAGTCAAACACAGAGAAACTGAGGAATATACTGTTAGTACAGACATTATGCAATTCATTCTTTAGAAAGAACATGAGCAACAACAGATTATAAACTCAAACTCAACAGGGAGTAGTCACATAAGAACCTAGGTAAGATTAGGTAAAACTTTAAAATATAAAGAAATATGACATTCACATCTGTGTCTGCATGAAAAGAGGGGAATGGTTACAGCTTCTCAGACTGTCACATATAAGAGATGTATGGAACTTGATAGGCTAGAAAAGTTTTTGTCATTTTTAAGTATGCTGCTAAAGTCAGTCAAGTAATGTGTTCAACAGCTTCTGATAAGGAAGATTAAAAGTTTCAGGGTGTTTCGTTTTGGGTATAAGAATTTATCAGAAAATAATCCCCCTTGCCTTCCAGCTGGTCCTCAGAGATTAGAGGAACTGGGTGAGGCTGGGCTTAATTTCTGATTATAGCCAGTTTAGAACTATAAATCTGGTACAAAAGAAAAACTTTCATGAGGACAGATGCACAAATAATGCAGTTTACTAATCCAGTACTATAGGTCTGATCATATTCAATAAGGATTTTGCATGATCCAGTTTCATGAATAGTATGGTTTATTGAACAGTAAAGTAGGTTCAGGTTTGCTAGTGATAAATGATAAAAAGAGTGTTAATATGTGTTGTGACAGAAAGTGTAGGAAGAGAGATTCTAATAGTGCCATGTACATATTCCCGTGTGTACCCCAGTGCAGTTAGAAGCACAAAGCTCACTGAAAGGTGTCCCTTCAGGAGAGGAGATATGCAGTCCATCGACCCAATCCATAGCAGGTAGAGATGTTTTCCAGCTCCAGAGATGTTTTTACCCTCCAGTCATTTCTGCCCTCAAGCCCCCTTTTCATGTCCCAAGAGGGTGGAACAATGCAATGTTATAGGTGGAGTTTGGTGACTTTGGCATGTTCTCCTTCATTTACATCCTGAGGGGTGTGGAAATTAACATGTTAATGAAGCCTAATGAAGGCCTCTGTTACTTTTGGGCAGAATTTACAGTTGACAAAAGAGAGAGAATAAACACTTCCACCCTCCATGTACTGAGGCAGCAGTAAAGGCTGTTTGACCTTCATCACAGGGTCTTCCAGTGCATCCTTATCTCCTTAATGAACTAGATTTTTAAAAAGGCTTGTTTTTCATGGGTAAGGGAATGTGGCTATTGGCTGGTACAGAGGTACAGGTGTTCTTCTGGGTCTCACTGAAATAACCTTGGGCTATGAGACCTCCACTCCAGTTATCATTCAGTAGTTAGGCCTCACTTGAGCCAGGTGCAAGATAAGCAGGAGGCAAGCTCATCAATTCTTCACTGTCTTAAAGCAACATGGTACAGTTCTGACCATTTACCACAAAAGGTAACAGCATTGGTCTTTTCTGCTGTTGTGCCAGTGGCGGAATAGACAACTTTATATTTAGCAAGTTTTGTTTGACTTCTCACAATACTTTAAGTAGCAAGTTTCTGACACTTAAGGCGTTAATAGTTTTGGTTAATACTTCAGCAGCTCCTGAACACACAGTCATCTTTGAAACATGGCTAAGCTCCTGTAATTGCATTTCCCATAGTGGACTGTCCCCTACTGTGTTTTCTGAGCTGGGTAGTTAGTAAAATTTTGGGGTTGCATTGATTTGTCTTCTTCATTTCAATGACTAAGCATTAATGATGGGGAATTGCTGAGAGATATTTGGGCTAAAATCTTCAAGATTGTTACTGGGTTTTAATAGTTTGTTTCAACCAAGGAATTCTCTGTTTCTTTAACTGTGGGGTTTTTTTGTATTTTGGGAAGTTTTGTCCATAAAATTTAAACTGTTATCTCAGAAATAGTTAAAACAGTTAAAAAGCGGAGGCCATAACTGCCTAGTTTCAAGCTGGCATTCATTCAGAAGGATTTAGCCTGAACAGTTCAACATCTGTTAATTACTTTTTGTTAATGGTTTTAGTTATCTACACTCAACTTCATTGCATAGGTAGTCTGGGCCATTGACACTTGACACTGAAATGCAAAATAGCTTAGCTCCTGATGAATCCTTCCACTGCCAAATCATTTTATTAGGTTGCCAGAAATTGCAAACTCTGTCCATTTTCACTTGTACTGAGGTGTTCTTTATTACCATTGTTGTGTGAACAAGTTTGAAGCATGTCAGTCTAAGTGAATTTACTTTTGTCTTTACATTCAAGACCAAATTGAATATTATTTAGATACAGAACCACATACCTGGCATGTTAATCTTGTATGAACTTGAAATTAAAGCAAAAATAGATTCAGGGGCTTTAAAAAAAACAACCAACCAACAAATGTAGAAAACTAAATCAAAAAACCTCCCAACAAAGCAAACAAAAAAACAACACCCCAAAACAAAACAAAACCAACCAACTAAAACCCCTGAAAAAACAGAAAAAAAACCAACCAAACAAGCAACAATAAAAAAACCCAAACCCACCAACAAAAAAACCCAATGCACCACAAAATAAAACAAAAACAACAACAAAACAAAAAAAACACATTTGGGCTCTGCCTAGCTGAAAGCTTGTTTTAACTTCACATTAAAAGATAACTTCTGTTCAAAATACTGGCTAATTCATTTCTGCACAAATAAAGGAATGAGATGCTCCAATTTTGTAGGGGTAGAAAAAAACCTGACTCTTCTCATTCCCTCTTTTTTTTTTCCATCAAGAAAGAAAACTTCAGGAACTCAGAATAGACAATCTCAACCCCTCTGCCTTCTTAATTGGGAATAACTGAGGTAGGACAGCATATGAACACATTTATTTGGAATCCATACCTGTACCATTAGGACAACTTGATTCCTTTTTCCAAAGCATTAACCAAGAAAAAAAGGACAGAAGTAGTACAGAATGTTACTAAAAAGAAGCATGGACATGGATGAATAAATGAAAACTTACGTGGAACTTTATCAGTTGATTTTCTAAATTATATTTGAAATCTGTCACCCATGTCTTGGGTTACCTTTAGTTTGTGTGCAAAAGTGATTTTCAGTTACAAAATCACAGTCATTCTGGTTGGAAGGCAACACAGGAGGTCTCCAGTACAACTTCCTGAACAAAGCAAGTTAAACCTGGAATTCCGACCAGATTGTGCAGGACTTATTTTAATCAGGTTTCAAAAATATCCGAGAGTGATCTCCCAGGGCACTCTGTCACAATCCTTGACTATCCCCATAGTAATTTTTTTTTTCCTAATAGCCAGTTACACATTTGTTGTTGTAATTTATGACCAGTGTCTTGTTTCTCTGCTTCAGTAGGTCTGAGGTTTCTGGTCCTGTCTTAATAGCCTTCCCATACCTACTGGTCGTCTGCTGTTGTGTAGCCTGAGTAGACTAGAATCTCAGCCTCTCTGGTGAGTGCTCCAGCTTCCAAACAACTTAGGGCCCTCCACTGAAATTGTTCTAGCTTGTAATCTTTCTTGAATTGTCAGGCCCAAAACTGTACACAGTATTCCAGATGCAAGCGTCAAGTACAGTGTCAAGTAATTAGTGTGAAGCCTATCCTGCTTCCATCTCTTCTATACTGCCTGTTTGCATCAGACTTTGGTCACTTGTTTTCCTGAGCATTGACATGCACAGTATTTGTGCTTGGAGGAGGTTGCTTTTTAAGATGCGTTGTGTTGATATCCTTGGTCCCTCAGAATTGCTGCCACATGACCATACCTGTCAGTTTCTTCAGAAAACTGACTTCTGTTGCCATCCTGGTAAGTAGAAACTACTTTCCAGTTTACCAGTCTGATCCACAGATCCACCATTTGGGTGATTTGTTAAAGACTCATGTCAAAAAAAAAAGAGAATTCCTTTGTGAAGGTGTTTTAAATATTTATTGGCTTTAAAGAAGTCGAGTCATGAGGCATTTAAACGGTGAGGTTTATCCTTTTTGGTCATCTACGGTATTCATAGCTGGACATGCAGGAATGTGTATGCAACTGAGACCTATCTTCTTAGGAAACACAAGATAGTGCGGAGTTCATGACTGGCACGGTAAGATCCTCTCCCACCTTCACTATGAAAATGAAATTTCATTCATGGGTCATTTAATATCTGTGTGCAGAGAAAAATATAGTTTAAGCATCACTGAGCCAAAATCTGAAGTAACAAAATTTCCTTTCCATTTCAGACAGCCTCAAAACATTGAAACTCACATTATGCACATTTTATTCTGGTTAATAGCTGCAGTTGCAGGTCACAAACGATTAAAATAAGCCTCAGTAACTTCCAATTCATTAAGGAAACCAAAGCACCAGAAAAATATTTGGCTTCTTCACAAGACTTAGACGCCCCTAAAATATTTTCTGGCTTTGAACTCAAGTTAGTATTACAAAACTATGAAATAGCCCTGTTAATTGTTTTAGTATGTGTTTCACATACTAAAATATGCATATATGTTCTGATACATATTTACACACAGGCACAAGCACACACATTTATCTTGGTAACCCTCTTTTTAATTGAACAGCTGATCAATTAGAAGACAGGTTTCCTTGTAATCTCTCATTTGCATTTGGCTCAAAGTTTGAAATAGGCTTTAAATTCAGTCGTTACGTGTGCTATTATCAGGTATCTTAATTCACAGAATACTCTCTTGCAAAGGAGAGGAAGAGGGAAGTAGAAATATAGAACTGAAAAGAAGTGTGACTACATAAAAATTTTTTATAGATAAACCATAAGGATATTATAATGTTAGTTAAAAAAATCATCAAAACTGTATCTGGATAGAATCAAAAAGGTAAGGGTTTGTAAAACCTTTTCACTACGAGACAGTAAAACATCTTTTATTTTCAGAAGTGTGAGCTGAGCTTTGAAATAAATGTAACATGCAGGTAAACACAGACCAATCACTACACTCCAAAGTGATTTTTGCAAGGAGAAGGAAACTTGCTAAGTTCTTTTCTAACTGTCAGAGCATTTGATATCACATAATTACAAACTTCACCCTCTATCTCTCCTGACTTCATCATTTAAGTAGCTTTTTCTTATAGGTGATGCAGTCATGTAATAGGAAAAAAAAAACAAATCAAACATAATCCCAAATCTGTTGTTTGTCCATTCATGAAAATTTCATTTCATAGTTATATTTTCAACGTACATATTTAAATAAAATCAGTATTTTTATATTAGTGGTATGTAGTTCATTACCTCTATAGCTGAGATGAACTGAAGTAAAAGTAACCATCCTATAGCAGGATGCTTGTGCTGGTCTGTGCAAACTTATATAGTGGAATATGGTTGGTTTTTTGAAAAAACATAGGGAAGTTTCACAAACATCTGGGACAACTATAGTGTCCTGTGGTAATTTTAAATTAACATAGCACTGTCTAAATGGCTAATGAAATTAGGAAGACACATTTTCAAGTAATCATCTAATCCAAAAGAATAAAAATTAACCTTATAAGGAGCCACTAATTTGAGAAAAAACTCTTAATTTGGTTAATATATATGTTGACATAATTTTTTCTTCTTTTGAGCACCTCATTAATCAAACAGTGCTGTAGGAAAAAAGACAATTATAGATGTTATATAGTGTATTTTACTATACTTCTAATTAATGCTGATCAGTATAATTCACTAAGAAGTTTGCAACCTGCAATTAGGAGAACATAAAGTGTTCTGAAATAATCACAGTAGTGTTAGAACTTGCAGCCCTATGAAAATTAAGGTGATAGAAGAAGCGATACTTTATTTTTATTTCCCAGCAAAGATGAGTTTTCAAATTTAGAAACAATCAGATTACCATCAGACGGTCTCAGTACAGATATATACAAGGAATTTGCTATTTGTGTTTTGTAACAGAGAAATATATAGAACATTGACTTCAACTCGTGTTTGTCGTTAGACTTTTAAAATATTAGTAGAATCATTCAAAGTGTTGAACTTTTCATTCTTGTAATGAATATAAAAGTTCCTTCTGTCGCATTTTGTTCATTAGTCTGTTCATTGAACACATGGCCATGTGAGCAGTTAAGTGCATCCACAATACATTAAAGCCTCCTTTAGGTGTAGCTTCAGACTTCCTAGGGTTTTCCCAAGATGGTTGTCTATGAGGAAAGCAAGGGGGCCAATACTTTATTTCCCATTTTGATTTCCTCTTTCATAATATATATCTTATTACCTATTTTCTTATTTATTTATTATTGTAAAAAAATATCTGAAGTTTACAACCCAAGCCTCCCTCTCTCTCTCCCCTTTTAAAAGAAGGATTATGTAGCAAAAAGCCAAAACCCCCCAATTTAACAGAGTGTTTCCATACAACTGAATCACAAAATACATCTCTTCTCACGAGAGAGGATGTGGTCGGTTGACCCTGGCTGGACAACAGGTGCCCACCAAAGCTGTTCTATCACTCCTCTCCTCAGCCGGACTTGGGAAGCAAAATACAACAAAAGGCTCGTGGATCAGGATAAAGATGCGGAGATAAATCACCAGTTTCCATCATCAGCAAAACAGACGACTTGGGGAAATTGGTTTAATTTATTACCAATCAAATCAGAGTGATATCAAGTCCCTAAAGATTTAAGCCCCTCAAGATTTGAATCAAACTTTTCAATTTTTTTTCAGTTGTTAATCAGTATCTATAGCTGGATGGTTATAACTAGTCAATTGCATTGTGAACTTCATCTGCTTGGCTAATCTTTTCTTTTAAGAAAAAGGGAAGACAATCCTTAGAAGAATAAGTTGTCTAGATTGAAGTCAGAAGAACTGAGCAGCAACTGGGGGAAAGGTTGTTCCAGCAGTGGGAGATCACGACCATCAACTCATTGACCACCTTCTCAGAACAGACCTCAGACTCGGGGTGGGGGTGGGGGGGTGGGGGGGGAGGAAAGAATTGCTTATGTGGACCAATTGCAGAAGTGAGAGATAAAACTAGTAAATAGGGGTTTGAGTGCTAATTAATAAAAAAGTTACATAATCTGTAACCAATAAATGCTGATACCTCTGTTTGTTAAAATGTATAAATAGTTTAAATTTTTTATGATCAGGGAGCCATTCTTTTCTGAGTTACCACTCAACTCTCTAATTTGCTCAAACTAGAATAAAAATTAGAAATACCTTGCCTCAGTGTGTGAATTGGCACTGTGCATTGGGTAATGAGCCCTAATTTGGGACAACAAGAGTAGGGTAATGAGAAATAAACACAAAATTTAAAAACCCTTTACCCCACCCCTCCCTTCTTCCCAGGCTCAGCTTCACTCCCTTTCAGTAGCCCAGAGGGAGGAGGGCTGATTCATCATATGTTGTTGCTGCTGCTCCTCCCTCCTCAGGGGGAGGACTCCTTACACTCTTCCCCTGTTCCAGCATGGGGTCCTTCTCATGGGAGACAGTACGTCACAAACTCCGAGTCCTTCCCATGGGCTGTAGTTCTTCACAAACTACTCCAGCTTGGGTCCACCACAGGTACTACCAGGACCCTGCTCCAGTGCAGGCATCTCATGGAGTCACAGCCTCCTTTGGGCACACACCCACTCTGGCATGGAGACCAGAGTGGGTCCACCAGCTGCAGGGGGAGACCCTGACTCACCACCGGCTGCAAAGGAATTTTTGTTCAGGCACCTAGAGCACCTCCCCGCCTCTTTTTTCCCTGACCTGGGTGTCTGCAGAGTTGTCTCACTCACATATTCTCATTCCTCTCTCTGGTTGATTTGCTGTTGTGCAGGGTTTTTTTCCCTCTTCTTAACCAAAGAAATGCTACTACCACCACTGATGGGCTTGTTCTTGGTCAGTGGTACCCCTGTCTTGAAGCCAGCTGGCATAGGCTCTGTGAGACATAGGGGAAGCTTCTAAAAGCTTCTCAGAGAAGCCACCCCTGCAGCCTCCTCGCTACCAAAACCTGACCATGCAAACCCAACACACAGTATGTTCATTTTTGAGTGAATTTATTAAATTAACTGCAATTTCCAGCTCTATGAACATTTATAAAAAATAGACACATTTATCAAATCTAGATGACCTAAGTAACTAGTACTAGCAGCTAGTAACTAAGCCATAGCAAGTACTTTGTCTGAATCAGGTCTGGATCTGGTGGTTGAGGAAAGGTCTAAAAGGGCTTTGCCCTTCCCCATGCACCACCATCTGCCACTTCCCCGCTGCAGCACTGTGAACTCACATGTTCTCCACATAGTGTGCAGCTGCTAGCCAACTCCTTAGCAGTGTCTGCAGTTGTCAGAGGAAAGGAAAAGGTGTGGTACTGTGCAGGACACACTTCATCCTGTTTCTAGCTCTGTCAGGCAGGGGAATGGTTCAGCTCTTTCATTCTGCTACATCCAGCCAGCCTTGCTACTGAACATCTGGCAATGGGAACACATAACTACCTTTTTGTCCTTGATCTCTTTAGCTATATAATTAGAGCACTCATTTTTGTAATAACCTTGTGAATTTTTTTAATAGTTCTTTTTTTCTTCCAGGACTATTTCCCTTTTCCAATGCCCACTGTTTATGTCTAGATGTGGAATAAATTATTCGTCTTTTCTGGCTTTCATTTCTCCTTCAGGAAAATTAGAGAAGATTGCTAATAACATTTAATAATAAATAACAATTAAACAATAATACTTGATTTTAAACAATAATACAACCTCTTTCAGTAATTTCAAATGGCCAGTTTATCCAAAGCATATTTTCTTTAGTCGTGTTAGAGTGAGGTTTCCGGCATTCTCTGTCTTTAATCCAGTTCATTGTGAGATATGTGCACTCATGCATATGTTATTGTTTCTTAAAGGATCATCAAAACTCTTATTCTGTAAGTTGCACTTCTCATGCATATCTTCCCTGTGTTCCATCAAATCTACTCTTACTACCTGTGGTAGTGATGCTGTGGAAGGCAGTAGTAGCTGACATTACACATAGGCATAATCCTATAGTTTGTGAGACTCCCTGTTAGGGACCCTTTAATTTGATGGCGATTGTATCATGACTTGTAGGTTATTTAAACTTGTTTAACTAATTTTATCTGAGAAATCTTAGTCTTTCTTCTTTTTTTATTAATATTTTTTTCAAAGTGGCTGATGCTAAACTATCTGTTTTAACTATAAGAGGAAAAATGTGATCTCCTTTCTCTTTTTTTAAGTTTTATCACACATTTAAATAGACTTCCAAAATCCTTCAATTTGAATTTCAATTTACCAAAAAAATTGGATACAAAACATAAAATAAAGTAAAATACAAAAAAAAAAAAAACGGTGTTAAGTTTTATGGAATTGATGGTTCTTCTGACAAAAATTCAAAACAGGGAGTTACATTTCCAAGAAAAATCTAAATTGTAATCAACAAAAAACATCCCTTAATGCAGGAAATCAATATCCAGTTATGGATGTTTCATTTTTTCAGCAGTTTTAATATAAAGTGAAGTTTGATAAAGTAGTCAGATAAATAAAGCACCCTGCAAAACCTCTCAAGCATTTTCTATTCTAAAGTATAACAATTTCCTCGGAACTGTCCTTGAACAACAGGAATGAGTTATGCTGCATGTCAAGTGGAATAAAAGACTTTGTTCTAATGTCATCCAGTAGAAAGCTGCGTCCATATGTTTTTATTTGAACACACTGTGTATTAACTTTTGCACACAGCAGTAAGCATGTATAACAACCATCATTCACAGCTCCTATGCAATTGTAAAATATTGTAAATTGTATATGTAAATATTAGTAGATTGTAAATGCAAACTGTATTTACTCTTGGAAGTAAACTGTCATGATATTTTACTGTACACTGTATGGTATGTATTCTAGGTCCAATACTTACCTTATACTACTCTATACCATGGCAAAAACACCTTAGGAGAGGTTTCTGACCAATGTGACCTTGAGTTAAGATTGGAGGAAAATTAAAACCAGTCGAGATACTCTACATCTGTTTTATCAATTTACTGGACAGAAAGAAAACAGGTATTTAAAAATGGAGTAATTCTGAGGTCAAAGAATGCCTTAAAAAATTGGTGAAATCCTTGCAGCTTATTTTTCTCATGATTTTTTTCCCAAGCTTCATCCTATCCTCTTTTAGATTGCCTAAAACAGTCCTGTATCCATTGGTTGACAGATTTCATGATTTATTACTGCTATTGCTTTTTTACCACAGATTGCTGTGCAATGACAAACATCAGTCTAGAGTGCAGCATGAACGTTCATACTTTTACTTTTTTTTGAAAAAAAAAGTGGGGAAGGAGAATTAGGATTGCTTTTTGTCAGCAAAATATGTTTATGGTTTCAACTTGATACAGTCATCTGAACCTTAGATCAATAAATTATTCTTCCTGTGTCTCTTTCTCCACATAAAAGAAGATTATAAAACCTTAAATCTGGTGGGTTTGGCTTTCTTATAGCAATTTAACTAAGAACAAAAAAACCTAAGTTTAATTTTAATATTCCCTCCCAAAATTATGAACAGGCTCAAATTCGGTGTTAATTTAAGCTATATTGTAATTTCTTTTTATCTTATGCTGTTAAGTCTGAAAATATAAATATTGTCTGTCTCTTATAAGAAAGAATATAGATAATCTAATTTTCTAACATATCCTAGAATTGTAATCCATACTTCATTTCTATGGTGACATTTATGATACTATTTTTCATCTCACTTCAGTGTACCTCATGTTAAAAAAAAAAAAAAAAAGAAAAAAATCAACCCAAATAAAGAAATCATCCATTAAAACAAAGGAACAAAGCACTTATGGCCTTAATTCAATTATATACACAAGTGAGTTAATAATACTTGAGCACACTTCTTCAATAGGACCTCAAGCACTGAACAAACAAGTCACAAATAGAGTAAATCTAACATTATTCTAGAATTTACAGTATTTTTGAAAGATTTACTTATTAACTCTGCTGGAACCTCCCTCCATACTTATTCATGGCCCAAAACCCCCACTTCAGCCCAGCCTGGTGTCATCAGTCCCTGGCTAGGGGTGGACGGGGCAGGTCCTCTCTTTTCCACCATCCCCCAGACCTAGACAAGGAGGACCTTCTTTGCCTACTCCGTGGGCAGACCCTGCTGTGAGAGACTGGATCTGAATCTCACTGAGTTATTGATATGGGTCGGAACCAACTCACTTCATGTGTATGTGTGTGTATGTGAGGGGGGTGCATGTGGGGAAGGACTGGGCCTGGACCTGCAGGAACACAGTAAAACCTGTACATCAGGCCTGTGCTGAGGGCATATGGCAGAGCCGGAGGGTAAGGTCTGCTGCCCAGGCAGAGCACATGGCAGAGCTGAAGCCTATGTAGCTGGGCATCAGTCAAGGTAGAGCTGCCTGGTAACCCACCCACACTACACCCCTGCAGCCTATGACTGCTACAGCACAACTCACTCTGACCTGGAAGGTGCTGACTGGGTATCCTGCCTGGAAATGAAAACTGAACTCTATAAATACATCAGACTCCACGTGGTCTCTCTCTTCTCCTGCTCCTGCCCAGCGCCATGTGAATCATCGAATCTTGTCAGTAACTATTCTCCTCTCCTTTCTTTCTCTCCTTCTCTCTTTCTTCTCTCTTTCTGTATTCCTTTTAATCTTTCTTCTTTTACTCCTTTCCTTCCCCTGTGGGTAACTTAAAAACCAATAAACTGTGTTTTAGTAAAGCTGGTATATGGATTGTTTTAGTGGGTGTTTTCTGTGGAATAGGTCTTTGTGCTCAGTGTTTAGTGAAATGCTTTTTTCTTGGTTGTATTTTACTCCCGTAAAAACGTTTTACCAAAATATCTTATTTTTCTCACTAAATTAAAAAGAATTTCTCTTAGAGAAGAGTGTGTGACTCTTTCTCCAGATGCTAATTAGAGGTTGTAGCAAAGCAAAAGGCTTTTAAAAAATCTTAAATAAAAATGTAACTGCTCTGGACAGTTTATAGCTTAATCCAGAGCACAACACCTGCCTCCAGAATTCACTGTTTATTTCAGGATTATCTTTGAAGATTGAAGACACTGAAATCTCATTAAAATTTAAATTTCACATACCAGAAGTATTCATCACTGTATTTCTGCTTGATATATCAAATACAATTAAAATGGGGACTTTTAATAGAAGTACAGTTGTAGGAGTTATGAGTCAGCAATGAGACAAAAAAGGGAGTGTGGAGCCTTCTTGTTAAAAGATTTGACCTTCTGATTGTGCAATCATTTTCTCATAAGGGCTAATTTTAGCAGTACCAAGGCTATGTAGGCAAGAAGGTCTTGTAAGATTTCCAGCATAAAATTCCCCAAGGGTAGAATCATAGAATTGTTCAGGTTGGAAAAGACCCTAAAGATCATCAAGTTCAACCATTAACCCAGCACTACCAAGTTCAGCACTAAACTGTGTACTCAAGTGCCACATCCACATGTCCTTTAAATACTTCAGGGATGTTGACTCAATCCTGCACAGTTCATACCAATGCTTCACAACCCTTTCAGTGAAGAAATTTTTCCTAATATCAAATCTAAACCTCCCCCGATAAAACTGGAGACTGTTTCCTCTTGTCCAATCTATTTGGGAGAAGAAATCAAGCCCCACCTAGCTCCAACCTCCTTTCAGGTAGTTGTAGAGAGTGATAAGGTCTCTCCTGAACCTCTTTTCTCCAGGCTAAACAACCCTAGCTTCCTCAGACACTCTTCCACTTGTGCTCCAGACCCTTCCTCAGCTTGTTTACCCTTCTCTGGACTCACTTCAGCACCTCGATTTCTTTCCTATATTGATGGGTTCAAAACTGAACACAGGATTTGAGGTGCAGCCTCACCAGTGCTGAGTACAGAGGGATAATCACTACCCTAGTCCTGCTGGCCACACTATTTTTGATACAGGCCATGATGCCATTGACCTTCTTGGACACCTGGGCACACTGACAGCTCATGTCCAGTGGCTGTCAGCCAGGTCCTTTTCTGCCACACAGCTTTCCAACCACTCTTCCCCAAGGCTGTAGCACTGTATGGGGTTGTTGTGACACGTGTAGGACTTGGCACTTTTCCTCGTTGAACCTCATACCACTGGCCTCAGCCCATAGATGCAGAATGTCCAGATCCCTCTGCAGAGCCTTCCTACCCTCCAGCAGTTCAACGCTCCAACTCAACTTCATGTTTTCTGCAAACTTACCAAGGGTGCACTTGGTAACATTTTGTAGATAATTGTTAAAGATATTAAACAGAACTGGCCCAAATACTGAACTCTGGGGATAATATACGCAACATTACATGGTGTTACTTATGGCAAGATGATCAGACAGAATGTTTTTATATGCTGCTTACTGACACTGCACTCAGACTATTTTCTGTAGTTTGTTCTGAGGCTATATAACCTGTAGCAGGGTGCTGCAGGTGCCTTTCTATCAAATTAAATAAAGGAAAAGAAATTGGGTAAAGACATTTTCTCTCTTATTTAGTCTTGCACCAAGCTAGATACAAGTCCTGGAATTCATTTATATTCTTTCTCTTAATTTCTCTTTCTTGCAAAGGTGTTCTTAAAAGCACGCATCAGGACTAGCCATGAAGAAATATGCATTAAGAATAAAGTGAGATTTGAAATTAACACATATGTATGTGAAGTTTCGCTTGTGTATCCAGGGTATTAATAAATTTACCCATTAAATAAATGAGATGGGTGGGCAAGACTACTTCTTTCTCGTAGGCTTGATTTATAGATAAAAGAAGAAAAAAAAGTTGAAAAAGATCAAAACTAGTACTTTCAGTACATCAACTCATTGTTTATGAGCCTGTGCATTGGTGACAAAAGGGTCTCCCTGTTGAATATTAAATATTTTTTCCAGCCTGAAAGTTTATTCTCTCTGTATCCCTTCCCATAACCTTGATAAGAGACCAACAAGTGAAAAGTCAACAAAGACCAAACTGCTGCAACACCCAGGGGTTGATTCCTCTGTTCACCTCATTACATCTCGGAAAAAGCTATTAGGACCCACCACAAAAAATTGTTTATAAATAGGTGAAGACCAGAATTATAGCACAGTTTTCACACCGTATTCCTCAATAAAAGTTGAAATAAAAATAAATAAGAAAACAAATAAACCCAAACCTTAAGAAGAAACAAATAATTCAAATTTGAAACTCTGAACTACAGTCAGAACTGGGAATCAGTCTCCAGGTTTAATTCAGGGATTAATCAAAGAAAACTTTGAATACTTGCATGGCTGTTCAAATTCCACATCCAAATGACATGGTCAGTCCTAGCTGATTATTACATACAGTGGCTGGTCAGCTCAGTTTACAGAAAACTTTATGAGTTAAAATATTGGCCAGGAGCATAGTCATTGCCAACCTCATCACATGCAAATATCAAGAGCATAAATATCTTTATGGCCTTTTATTTTCAGTCTATAAAACCAAAAGGGCTTTATAACACAAATGAAAATTAATTGCACAATTACCTTTCACGTGGGTAAGTTTCAAAAAAAACCCACCAACAAAACAAACCCCCAACAAAAAAGATAAAACAACAACAAACATGCTTTTTTCTCATGTTTAGTATTGCCTTTCTAGTTGACTCATAGTCAAATAGGACAAACCCAAAAAATTTAGCAAAACGTTTTTTCCCCAATCCCTGTTATATCTTCTCCCTTCTGAATATAACAGCTGAGATATCTCACCAACCTTATTTTTCTTGTGACAAAATTTGCCTGAAGCCTTCAGCAAACAATACTAGTAATAAAGGCATGATTAACAGACTTCAGTTTAACCTTTTAAAAGTCATAAGCTTTAAAGGCTTATATTAGCTATAATGATTTCTTTCACCTTGAAAAATTCAGTGTGTCCTTATGATTTAATTTTCTTCACCTCTCAAATGAAAAGAATCATAGCTAAAAAATCGTATTTCAATGATATTGTGTCAGGGAGCAGCAAGGGAAAGCTGCTCCTTACAACCCTCATCTGAGAGCAAGTGTGTCAGGGACGGTGCCCTCATGGCCAGGGTGCAGTCACACAGCACATGAAGCAACAGAACACAGCCAGCCCAGGGACCTCCTGGCAGGCCTGGAGTCATCATAGGAAGTCAAATCCACAGGCCAAGTCCAATATCAGAAGGTACAGGTCTAGGTACCTGCATAGCTATGTTGTAGCTGATACAAAGGACTGGGATCAATACAGCTTCTGAACACAGAGGTAGAAGCTTGTGCCTCCTACAGCCCTTTCCCAGAAGAGTGTGAAATCTGTGTTAGACACCAGATAAGTTGTTATTGGGTCAGAACCAACTTGTGGAGAGTGTGTGTGTGTGTGTGTGGAGGGGGAAGGGATGGGTCAAACCTCATGGAGGTGGGGTGGCATTGTGTCCCTCATGGCAGCCCCTGGAATCCACATGGGGAAGCTCCAGAGTAGCTGTCAGTCACAAACAGCTTGGGAAAACTATAATACACCACACCTCCTGGAGACCCTCACCCTGCTCAGACTGGCAGGGACAGTGAGGACACTGCCCCTCACCCTGGTCTGGAACCCCTACAGTGGCTGGTGGGTCAGAGGCCCCACCTGGGGGGGTTGACCATAGGGACCAGAGCAGATAACACCAAGGGAATGTGTTTGCTTCATGTCGTGGTCCTGCCATTGGACTTGTCTTCTACAAGGCCAGTCTTCTATAAGGCTTCGGTGGTAGCTATATAATCTGTCTCCTTCTCTCTTCTTGATCCCTCTGCTTCTCTTTCTCTGTTCTTTTCTTGATACTTAGGGTGGTTTGGAGCTGGAAGGACTAAATCTTGATTTAAATGTTGTGGAATTGGTTGAATTTTTACTTCAGTATTGTGGATTAATAGTATATGTTGAACCAGTATTGTAGTGGAACATTTTTGTCTAGCTTGTGTCATGCCTTTTGAACTTTGGCCAAGTGCCCTTATCTACTCCCCTAAATTAAGAAAGAAATTCCTTGGGAACAAGCCCATGGCTTATTCTCTTACTGCTATCTTGACATATTAAAGAACCCTATCTCTATATATTAAACTCATAACCAATCCTATGGGTTGGCAGCTCCTGGGGCTGGAGTTTTACACCACCATACAGCTACATCATTTGTTTTTCTGTGACTTTGTTGTTCTAAGTCCATCTTGGTCAAAATTTCCACCTCCTATAAGGTGGAACAGAAGTTCATGTATACTGAATATTTTCAGGACCATAAATCATCACATGTTCACTTCTTTTCACTGCTTTCTCTAAGTATGCCTGTTTTAGGGGATATGCAGCTTACGATGGAACCACATATATCATTGGGTTCTGCATTATACTGGAAAAGTTGCTGAAAGATCTAAAAAGATTACATTACATATTCATTACTTGTTTTCATCTAACAGATTACATTTGAAATATAAACTGGATAATCTATTAATGTATTGACATTTGCATGACCAATTTTTGTGGACAGAAAGTCACACCACACTGTGATAGTTTTACCCCCTACTAAAGGAATTATGTGCTTATTTTTGTTAAAATTTTGCATTCTTACTTGTTCTCTGGGGTTTTGTGTAACATTTAAAAACAATGTCAAGATTATGAAACAAACGAAGCTGAATGTTATAGTTTAAAAACATCAAGTAATAACCTTATATCAAAGATTAATGTCATCAACATAGTGACTTGAATTCCTGGAAAATACATGAAATAGATATGTACCCAGGCTAGTCTTTAGCTGTGGTCTTAACATTTATCTGTACTACCAGGATCAACAGCAACAATATATTCATTAAAGCTTTTAAATAGTTATTCATAAGCGCAGTGTAAACATCCTCCACACAGCTGTGGCCAAAAGATGAGCTAGAATTTAGAGCGAGCAACAAATGGGATAGAAAATAATACAGACGTTATTTTAGCATGAATCAGTATGACATTTATTTATATATGTAAAATATTATATGATATATATATATAACATGAAATTTTCCATGAATAATGGAGAAACTGCTGGGAAGATAAACTGAACTTTAAAAAAAAAAGGAAAGATTCACCCCTTTTGTGGATCCCTGTCACCAGTGTTTATCTCCGGTATACCAGGCAGAAATGGCAAATGACATTAAATACCTGATAGGTCACAGAAGGTGGTAACCAGGGGAAAGTCTAAAAAAACCCGAAATTTAAAATAAATAAAGAAAGGTAACTAAACTTCCTTAGTGATCAATCCAATTTCTTATTTGTGTATACAAGACTCTCATTCATAATTTTAGCCAATTTTTACTTATGAAAGTGAGTCTTTTTTTTTTATATACTTTCCCTTGAGGTGTTCAGTGCTTGTCATCTCATTTGTCAGAACACAGTTAGACGAAGCTCAAATCAGATCCAGTGCAAACACTTCCATATTCAGGTTCTGTTTTCTATTTCCACTCCTTGAGATGCATTTTCTAATTCTTTAGGCAAGCAAAAGATCTTATTTGCCATCAGGGAGAGAGTCAACAGAAGCAGTTCTTCATCTTCCTGGATGACAGCAGAGAAGAGTGGAGAAAAATTCTTTATGTGGGCTTGGAATCGGATAGAGACAGTATACACCTACACTGAGCATCCAGCTGAAGAGTGACATTAATCATGCGCAGTCTTACTTAAACTCAGCAAAATCTCTGGAAAGTGTCTCATGGATGTCTGTAGCTAAAACAAGATTTTAACCCATGGGAACAAGAAGATGTATAGAGAGACTTGGGAAAAATATTTTTTTTTCACTTCTTCGTTGGTTACAATTGGTCACGCGCCTTGAAATTATATACCAACATAAATTTTGTTGTGTCTGTTGGGGAAAAGCAGAGAAGGATAAAGAATATAATCAATCCTTTTAAAATGCCATATTACGTTGCTCCAAGAATGCTCTTTATGTTGAAATGTTGTCAATTCCAAACACAAAATACCCTTGAATTTGCATCAGAATGATGCTATAAGATATTTTCTGGTTCATTGCACTGCAATGTGGATAAATTTGTGTCTCCAAGACTAAATCATGAAATACCCTGATTTCCATCAGCAACCTAGGAAGTGATAATCCCATTGGACCGCCTATGCCCCACAGGTCTCATTCAGTCGTTTTTCTGTTATGCTATATTCAGATGCTGTTGAATTTTTTTCCAAGAGGCAGGGTCTCTGGTATCAGTTGAATGGCTGTTTTCATGGACAGAAATCATTTGATTAGCAAATGATCTACTATAATGCCCTGTAAAGAATCAAATGTGAGGGTTTTTTTTTTTGACATGTATCTTTGATTAGTTTCTTAGAAGTAAAGATATATGATACGAACAGTGCAAAGAGGCAAATACATGCATATTTAATGATAAAATATTTTCTATGCTTCTATGAGTCTAAATGATAACGTATTTTCTATATTCTTGTCTACTCCTTTTTTATTCTGTACAATTCCACGAATAATAACTGCATTCCTAGCAAACCATATATGTATATATATATATATATTACGTCTTTCAGAACCATGCATGAGAACATCCTTTATTGTATTGTAGCATAAGAAATTAGCAAACCTTTGCTTTCAGAATATGTCTTAATAGTAACATGAAGCATGAAACAATACATTTTGCTTACAAAGACCCCTATTTTTATATAGAGAACTCGATAAAATCAACTACTATTTATTTTAGTTCTGTTTTACTCTTTTGGATTTTACAGTCTTTTACATTCTTACTCTACATTGCTCACCATGTGTGAGCACTTTCTCTATTTTACTCTCCCAAGCTGTGATCTAATGTCCAGTAAAGCCTGTTTGTATTCATTTACGTTCCTTGAATGTAGGTGTGTATGTTCAAACACTAGTAGGAAAGAATATCAAGGTAAAGTACATAAAAATAATTTAAAGTTAATTTATGTGAAACCAAAATTTAGATGTGTAGATACTGGCATGAAATATTTTACTTGTCATAGAGATATGAAATATTTTATCTGTCATAGAAATGTTTACTTTTATTTTAAGATACTATCGAACAGGAATGGTATTGCTGCATTATTTACCCAGTAACTATTTAATAACAAAACGTCAAGTTGCTGCTTTAGATTTATTAGATATCCTTCGTTGAATAGGATGAGTAGTTCAAATGTAGATAACTACTGTAGGTCACCAGCTGGTGAGAGGAATTGTTGTCATGCTGCTTTACTTCTTTGGGGCCCTTCCAGAGCTGCTACAGATATTGCCATGGAAAAATTAACTGAAATGAGGCCAAAACCCACATGCTTGATTTTCCGTATAAGTGCAGTCAGTTGAATTAGACTAAGATCACTCATGTGCATAAAAGTAGGGAGATGTTGTAGCACTTAGTAGCCCTGTAGAGTAAAGTTTGTTCCTAGTGAAATTTCTAGTCACAAAAAGCTGAAGATAGGATAGATGTGGTTTTTTGTTCTGGTTTTACGCACTGCATCACAAGGAACGTGAGTTAGACACTGTCATGACAAAAGGTTTAGCTCTTTTTTGCACCTCTCCCTATAGAGGTCATCCATTTCTAACTCAATATTAATTCTGTCTTAAAACAGATAAAGTAAGTTTTCTGTCACAGCATTAAACCCACAGGTGTTCAAATTCATAACAGATTCTGAAATATAAAAATATTACACATATAGTTTGAAAACCTGGTTTCCAGAATCTGGGAAAGTAATGTACAGTGGGATTCCCTTTAAGATTCTGACACATAAACTCTCATCTAATTTCTAGTGTCTAGACATGACATCACAATCTTGGAGCTTCCGTAATAGTCAGTGGAGAGACACTGACTGTGTCAGTGAAGCATAGAGAAGTGCTGAGTTGATTGGTCACCAGATGGTTTTTTTAGGATGAGACATATCTTCTTAGCTGAATTGACTGAATTGTTAAGGAAGCAATTTGGTTGCCCTAAGGTGTTTAAGATGATATGATGAATTCTTCTCAGTCTTCAGCCATTATATTAGAAAACTACAAGACTCTTTTAATCCTGTTTCCTATTGGCCAATTTCATGTGGGTATGACTATATTCACAAAACCCAGTTCTTTATCTCCACTGATGGAGATTTAGACGCTAACTCATACGTTGACACCTACAGCACCTAAGTTGCCTAGATATAGGTAATTTACATTATCTAATATAACTTCAGATGTAATATATCTTTTTGTCCTTTGGATAGGACAAAAGACCTAAAAAATATTTGTACTCTTCTATAGTGGTTGATAGAAGACAAATATTATGCCCTGAAAATTCTCAAGTGGCACTAGATAATATTATCTAAGCAATGTATTTTTTCTCAGGTTTAGATGACTTAAATTTTCATCTCACTCTGTGTATATCTATTGCATCTCTGGAGCAACTGTGTTATACCTGTAACGTCCAGTAAAGCCATTCAGTCATTTCAGCATTGAGACAACATAAGATGGTACAGACTAAAACACTTGTTTCATTTATGAATCACACAAGTCTGGATAATATAGTAGGAGGAAGGAGGAAACACACTGTCCAAATAGTAGTGACCAAAGACAAACTATAACTGAAAACACAGTTTTTAAGTTTTGGAACCTTATCAAGCACAAATATGGCACAACTGAAGATATGGGCTCTGCAGCAACAGGATGAGACCTTCTCCACCATTTTGTTATGTGCTTGGCTTAACAAATGTCAGATGTTTATCGAGCCTGAGAGTCCCATATGTCCACAAGCAAACGTAATATCATGTTTTAGAAAATGAGATATACCAAGAGCAATAGAGTTGTCATGATGATTGGATATGAAAAAATGATTAATGAAGTATATAACCAGGCAAACTAAGACATCTTAGGATGGCAACATGGAAGAAGAAGATGGAAAAGAAGAGAGTCTACAATAATCTGACACTACCATGGACACCAGTTGAAATGGGAAAGATAAAATTTTGACCAGTTTTGTAGTGTTTACCCATTCATGTTATTCCACTCTATTACCTGTTTACAAGAAAATACAATAAACAAGAGTATCTCATATTCCATAACATTTTCCTCTGTCAGAAAAACAGTAAATCAAGTTTTCTGAAACAGTAAATCAAACATAGCAGAGTGTAAGGTATGACCAAGAAATAAGCTACATCTTTGAGTATTTGCACATACAACTTCACCCAGCAAAATTCTCTCACAAAAAAACCCCAGGGTTGAAGTTTGTATTTTTACTGATTTATGATTCAGAATTGTGAAGTAACAGAAAGCACCATGGCATCTAAGGTGTGTGTATATTTACCAGTAAGCTAGTATGTACGTGGTTGCATAGCTTGCTTAATTTACTGCATAAGAGCTCAGCTGGTAAACTCCCACAGGTGGTAAATTTCAGTGATGCCAAAAACTTTTTCACAGGAAAAAGAACTGCAGTTGCTCAGGAAGTTACCTTCAAGTTCCAGTACAAATTGACTGTTTGGTTACTTATACTCCTGGAAATTATGAAGTCAAATGAGAAACTAGCACAGATTCAGAACTAACGGTTGAGAAACAGTATATTAGAAGACTGAAGTTAATTCTCTTTAGAATTCAAGCAACACAATTTGAAGTTTTTGCAGGATACATGTAGATGAACTGTTCATAAATGTCTTTAAGGCAAAGAAGATTTTTTAAATAAAACTCATATGTTGTACAAAAATTATGCCAAATATTCTTGGTTATTTTGGCAACAAAGAACTATCTTTTATCCCTAGAGTGCAAGTGATTGGTTCACAGAAAAATCAAAGACTTTGTTCCAAAAAAGTCTTCAAGAAATTATTGAGAAAAAATGGGTTAGTACAGACAATAGCCATGTGCCAGATGTACTCCCTGGAAGATCTCAATCCCATACACATATAATACGTGAAAAGTATAACTGATCTGAAAGATATAGAGCTGATATTTTGAAAAAAAAAAAAAAGAGGAAAAGATGGTCTTCAGTGATGCCCCTGATATTCATATTGAGAAAAAAATTACAGAAAATCAGACTATTTATATAATTTCTTTCCCAAGTGTACTCCCTACTGTATTGTGTAATTGATACATTTAACTTATGCTCTCTACTAATTAAAATACAGTATTTATTATTTGATTCTGACAACCATAAATTACTGGCTCTGTTCAAGATTACAACTCAGAGGCAGAATACAGTCCATTTTTCTGATGTTGCTGATGGTAAAGGTAATGGTGATTATTGTAACTGGCAATGAAAACTGTTTCTCATATTTTTAGTAATCTCAAAATATGTTAGGAAAAAATACTGCATAGCAAGATAATACTCTTTTTACAGTTTTAGGAGTGCATTTTTGAAAAGTATTATGAACGTTATACATTTGTAACTTTATACTAACTAATTCAAAACTACTCAGGCAAAATTCACGCTGACTTACAGTATTTAATTTGTAATTTTGTTGTTCTTGCTAGTGGAGCTCAGCTTCTCAGGTTTTAATGCCTAAGCATTACAGTTCTAATCATAGGAAGTAGTAATTTTGGTTGAATAGTCTAGTTTATGGTTAGTAGTATATTCACTGAAATTGTAGTTTTGATCAATTAAAAACAATTTAAAAATAATACAAGATTTCAGAAAATGTTTTGAGTTAAATCTTTAGTAAATATTTTATCTTTTATCTTTTCCCTTTCCTATTTTTTTCCTTATTTTTTCCTTCTTCCCTGCTCACCCCCTTCCCCTCCCACCATCTAATGTTGTTACAGAATAATTAATTATCTCAATTCCCAAGAAAATTTCCTATGCTTCAGGATCTGCAGAGGTGATTTGCTTTCCTATCATAGTTGTTGGCTTCTGCTTAAAATAATATTTTGAGGAGAAGGGATGCAGGTCAAAATATGCCACTTATTAACAGATTACCATAACCACCTGGTTATAGGAGAATTATCTTTTCTTCTTTCCAATCCTACAGAGATGAAAACATTCTGTTACTTAATAGCAGCGTTTATTTAGTATTTATTTATAAAGTACACACACACAGACTATTTATTTAGTAAGCAAATAATAAAGTATTTCAACAGCTCTGACTGGCAATTCTCATCTCAGAACTTTAGTCTTTGGCTTGTATACTTTTATAGCAAAAGACAATTCAATTCTATTTCTACCCTAACTGATGGAAAATAGAGGGTCTTAACCCTGAATTTTTGTAAGAGCTTGTTTCGGTTCAGTTGTTCCCAGTGCAAGGAAAACAGCTTGTTTTTCATTTGATGGAGTCAGCAGGAAAAAATCTGTTCTCCATGCCAGCTCTTTTCAGAGCACAAGAAAGACATTTACAACTGACCATCAATATTAATTTATAGGTATTAGTGTCTTCCAAACATAGAGCCTTCTGCTACGTTCTTGAGTGGGAGGTGAATGTGGAATCCATTGAAAATTATTGGGATTCATACCTAATATAACCACATTTGGGTAGTATCTTTAGACTGCATGATTGTATCCACGTATAAAAGGTGAGTTCCAAAGAAGAGCTCAAGGATTTATAAATTATTTTTGAGGAAGGTACATTCTCAAAAATGCAACCTAAAATATTTTAAAGATGCTGATTTTCAATAAGTGATAAGAATTTTCATCAGCACTCATCTGTTCAAGTACAAGAAATCTCAGGCTTATTCTTAGTTTCTTCACACACAGTCCAGAAAACACAAGTGAACTGCTTATAAGAGATAAAGTTTTCTACATTTTTTAAAATTACAGATGATACTACACTTGTCTAAACATGCTACAAGAAACAAAGGACTGGACAGGATCTCCTTGGTCAGCCCTTACATGAAGTTTTATTTTAATACATGAAGTATTATTTTAATCCCCTGCATCACTTTGTCATGACCCACTTAAAAATCTGCTATTTCAGTATTTCATACTCTGACAGCTGTTACTTTTCTTCTAAGAATAGTTGGTTTGCCATAGATAAAGAGGGAACTACTAGTAAAAAGCACTGGGTATCGTAAATGACAAGAAAGCAACCTTCATTTGGCTGCTGACTTTCTTATTAGGTATGACAACTTCCAGCTCATTATACCTTAAAAGTTTCTTTTATTGTATCCCCTCAAAAGACCCAGAAAACTCATGAATTTTTTTTATGAACATGTGCAAGTAAAAGCAGATAAAATGAGTATCTGAATCATTTTCTTAAAACTTATCAGGAGGAAGATTTGTTTCTATTTTTGATAGTATCTAATGTCATAATAGTTGACCAAGGAAATGAGTGAAATTTTTTGTTTTAAAACATTGGAAAATACTTTAAGATAAAAATTCTATGTTTTCTGGATAGATGATTGTAAAGGTTCTTTTCCTGTGCTTAAGAAAACTTACGCAAAAAACCAAGCTCTGTAGAATCTGAAAACAATAAAAGTGCAGGGCAGGAACAATTCAGAGCATGGATCAAAAATCAAATCCCTTAAAATAACCTGCTCAGAGTTAAAGACTTAGAACTATGGAGATATTTTTCTTTAATAAATTATGTAAATTCAAGTTGAATTGTGCTAAGCCTGGACAAATGGCAAATTCATATGATGTTAATCTTTCGTGAAAGAATTATCTTCTGCTCTGACATCAATGAAAATGAGAAATTCACTGAGGCAAATGAGGGTGTATGCCTCTGCTGTTGGTTTTACCAGGAAAGATTAACAGAACACTCCTGTTGTTTGAGGTGAGTTGCTTTGGCAGATGACAGCCCAGTGAGACAGGGAGGGTTACACCAGATAGATTGTGCAGCAGGTTCTCAGACCTGTCATACGCAAGTTTGGCTGCTGAATGATGATAGGATGCAGAGACACTGTAGAATGAGGTTTTTGCCCAAGAGTATTCCTTCATTTACCAATTTTTAAAAGCTTTTAATATGTTGTACACTTTCTTTTTATTCCATAGAAAATTAGAAATTGGGTTTGCTGTGTTATGGGTCTGAGAAATTACAGAAATAAAAATGACAAAATAAAAATTATTTTAGTTTATTTTTAAGAACAGCTATACTAGAACTGGTGATGTAAAAGGGAGTGGCTACTGCAGTATACATATAAGACATAATATATACTTCCTTTGCTGTAGTGTTATTATAATGTGCTTATCCTATACTTGTTGGGGCTAGAAAAGATATGTTGTTATCATATGCTACCTGAGTGGGTGCAAAAGGAAAACCTAGCTTTTATTTTTCACAATGGCAATACAATATTGTCATCATTTTCTAATCATTTCCCTGTGAATATTGGTATCGTCTTTCTTCTTTCTGACTGGTGCTGAGCCAAATGCAAGCATTTTCATTGTGCTAACTAAATGGCACTCACCTTTCTCCTTGGAGGTTACAATGCTTTTATTTCAGCATTTATTCTATTTATTTACATGGTTAGAATTTTTCTAATGAAATAATGTGTAATAAGACAATGACAATTCATTCAGTCAAGTTTAAGGAAACACTATCATTGGGAGGTCCGTGGGTCCTGAAAAACACTTCTTAGGTGTTTTCACATGAAAGGAGGGAGTTTAAATTTTTGCCTATCAGTGACCCCAGGAAAGTTGAGACTCTTGCATCAGACAATGTCAGCATCTCATAATGTGACCCTTCACCAACAGAGTCTCAAGATGAGAGGGTGATTTGACTGCCCTTGTCAGGAGGGGCTCAGCCAACAGTGTGAAGATCCCTCAGCAGGCCCAGCCAGTGAGTAATGCCAGCATCTTGAAACATCCACTCTAGCAGTTCGCAGAATAACACTGTTTATTAGTACAAATGGTGAAAAATTAGTAAGGGTTGTTGGTGACAGGGTCTGACTGCAAAAATATGTTTTAAAGCAATCTACTGATTATTAAGCAGGCACAAGCTCTAATATGAAACAACCTACTACTATACTATAGGGTAAGCACAAACACAAGCTCTAGTCCTAAAAGCAGCATTTAACATGTGTAAAGTATAATTCTTACACAATAGGTATCTCTGTGGAGAGGGGAAGATAGCCTCAGTCGCTCAACTGATCCCAACAGTTTCGATGGAGCTTTCTTATTAGGCGTTTACTAATGTGTCAACTTACACAATTTTATCTTATGAGTACAGAAAAATATGATAGGAAGAGGAACAAAGGAGTTATTAAAATATCTAAACATTGCTAAAAGAAGCAGAAGCACATTCATATAAGCAATGATGGTAAAATACTGTACTTCTCTTCAAACAAAAAAGTACACAGTGACATGCAACTTTTGATGACCGTTATCTTGAATATATTTGTTATGAATGCAGTTCTTAGTGTAACATGTTCATGTAAAATGTGATTTCTGACCACAGCAAGCATTACACACCTTTGTCTATACTAGACAATCAAAATTAATTAACACCAGCGAACATTTTCTTGGTGAATATGTTGAAAAATAATATGAAATTTAACACAGTCAAACCTTAAGGACAACGCAAATCCTACAAAAGAAAAGGGTGAAAAGAAAAACATGGTAAAAATTGTTGCTAAACATCTACTGCCTGTGCTCAAGAGAGTGTTTAGTTAGATGACAACTTGCTACAGCTCTTCCTATGGTCTGGAAGACCTGTGGACTCCCTGGTGACACCCATACAGTTGAACCACCCCCTCAAAAAGGATGGCCTGCGTCCAAGTTGTCTATTGAAATAAACCCAGTCCTAGTCACTCCCAAATCACAACCGAGAATTTTCTGGACAGAGGATGTCTCCATACCAGGAGGTTTTTTTACATGTCAGCAGGACGCCTGTCTCTGGCATTGTGTCTCCCTTGGAAGTTGTAGCCTTATCTCTGGTCCTGTCTGAGACATCATCTCCTTTCTGCTCTCTGGAGTCCTTGGATAGACCCTGAACATGGTTCATCCATTGCGCTGGCTTTGGCTGTTAAAGGACTCCATTCCTGCCACAAAGATCAGATTCTGTGGGACTGTGCTTTTTGGTGATGGCAATACTATACTGGGTTTGTCCTTGATTTGTGGCTTGTTCCCATGGATAGAGCAACTCTGTTCTTGCTGCTGCACATTTATTCTTGCTGCTGCATGACTTTTGGTATCTGTATCAACCTGACTACTAGTGCAAATGGATTAAATAGAACCGGGGATGATCCTGAAGTGACAAACAAGTGCTTTTAAAAAGCAAGCCTCCTAGGCAAGAATCTAGGATTTATTACATCTCTCTAGACAGTAATTCTCACATGTGCCTACAGTGATAATTTTCATGTTCTCTTTGCCCACATGAATGGACAATTGTATCAGTGACTGGATGAGTATGTAGCTTGGTCATGTTATGGGAATTTGGAGCTGGTTTTGTTTGCTTCAAGTGAATTGTTTCATCGATAACTGGACTGAGGAACTTTTATATCCTTGAAGCTTGCTACCTTTTCTACCAAAATTGGTTCCAAAGTAAAAATTAGTCTAGTTTTGCAATCCTTATGATCACAGGAGGATGCACAACTTTAAGTCAGAGGGGTGTTGCTGCCAGCAGTGTTTCAAACATCATGACCATCCTACATTCAAAGTTCCGTATAAAATGTAGCTTCTTACAGAGGAGGTAGTCTCAAATGTTCGTTCGTCTGTTATTGCAAACAGATTCCTTTTATTATGACAAGTTCTCATTGTGTTTAAATCTGGTTTCTGAGAAAAATCAGAACTTTTTGTTTTCTGTTTTGCTTTTTGTTATTTTGGATACAAAAAAGGTAATGCAGTCTTGAAATTAATTACAAATTATTTTTGTACTCACACTTGAAAGACATGTTGATATTGTGAATATAATATTATTGAGACTCATTATGAAATTACTATGACAATTAATGTCAGCTGTGAAACACCAGTTCAGGAGTAACTCTCATTTTAAAAAAATTTCATTAGTCCTTGTCATGCAGGGAAATGTAATTAATGTAAATTTAATTTGCATATTCCCTGCACATTTTTTTCTTTTTTTAATCTTGTAATCACCACAAGTAATTTTTTCAAAAAGGTAACCTTAATAAGTGATTAACATTTTTCCTAAAATCAACCTAACAATTGTTAGTTTATTATTATTAGTCTTACTGTAAATGAACAAAAACCTCAGTTCCAAAAAAAAGATGCTCAAGAAGCAGAAAACCTAAAGATAAAGGTAAAAAGTGCATTGTTTCATTTAGAAGAGTTGAGATAATAATAATAAAAACATTAAAATTTACGTATGCAAATACAGCCACATAATTCACACCAACTGTGAATCTCCTTAAATAGTTCTTGTTGACCAACAATTCCTATCATGCTGTCTTAGATATTTTTTTAATCAGGAAGATAATTCTGAGTCTGTGATTAATTATTTCTAATAGACATATGGGCCAATTTATCTTCCTTCTTCTATATGAATTACTCACAACCATATTTCTCAAACATAGCAACTATTCAAAGACTATTTTCTTCAGAGATTGGTGAATAGGATGCTCACAAAATAAGTATTATGAGTGTATTTTAAAAATGAAATTACAATTATGTTCTAATTTCCATGGGTACAAATTCACAGAAAAAAATCTTCTTACATCAATAGTAGAAGACCAAAGAAATGGAACCAGTTGGGACACACCAGGAATTCTCTGAACACAAAGAATTTCCAGGGCCTGAGAAGCCCAGAATTGAAAGTATAAATATTTAATTTGTTGAATTAATTATTCATTTTATTTGAATAATCTGTCATTGCAATAGAAAATTATTCTCATTGGCACATCTTCTTTCCAGTAACTCATTTGCTAGAATATTCACAAAAAGTGGAACATAAAGCAGTCAGTACAGTGAAAGAATTCATTTAAAAGTGAATATTCACAGGAAATTATTTGCCCAGCTGGCAGAAATAACCGTGGTAGCTAGAATAATTACTGGATATCTGAACTATGTAGTTCTAGCCAAGACACAAAAGCTTTCCTGTGCAAAAATAAATCATGGGGCTTGGGATATTTTAAATGAACTTTTGATATTTCTTCAATCATATTTCCATATGACATGTGTCTTCATTGCTAAACTAAAAGTCACTCTCTGAATCTGATTCTGTTCTGTCATACATGAATGTTGAATTAGTCAATGTAGTATGATATAGTAGCAAGTAGCCCCTAATGTTGACATCACTACTGGGGACTGCATTTCTATGAGAACTGATCTCTTATTAATAAGGCTGAGAGCTTTGAAACCAAATGCTGTGGTAATAAATTTATTCTGAAGTCATAATTTTTAAAATCTGTGATGTGATACATAATGGCAACAGTTTGCTAACAAAAAACTAAGTTTAACAGCAAGCTTCATCATATTCATAGTCAGCATAAGTCAGATGTTATTTTTGACTTTCTAAAGTGTGACAAAAAATTTCTTTTGTAGTTGGTTTCTTTCCTCAAAAAATTTAAGATTTTTCTTTTGATCTTCCATGCTGTGGCTTTGGAATTTAACATTCTAAGGTTATTTTATCTTCCTATGACATTCCTTACAAATTGAATGACTATTCTAAGATTACCTTGTTCAGACAGAATTAAATAATACAACATAATTATTTAGTATTAACATATACTCTGCAACAGCCTTAGACTATTTCTTAATGCAATTAATTGGAATGTTAACAAAAAATGACAACTGAGTAAAAGTTTTTGAATAGGCTGGTTCAAATTACTTTAATGGAAAAGTAATATGCAACTGCTTCCATGTTTTAGAATAAGACTTTAGAATCATGTTATTCCATTCAGCACATTAAATTAAGATATGTAAGGTTTTCTTTTCTCATGTTCCTGTCTTTCAAAATGTCATTCTGTAATTTTGCCAACAATTACTTTACCATTTTACGGAACCTGTCTATCTACATGAAAAATGGTTCTTATCAGCCAGTATTACTGCTAGTTCATGCTTAAAAAACAACAACTAACAATTATATGGAGTAACATTCTCCCACAGTTCCTGCTGGCTTAGAGTAATGGATGTCACTAAGTTACCTCCAACTCAGACAGGTAAAAACTTTCCCACTGAATTTCCCAACACCTTGAGAGTTTTGCTTCCTCTTTCAGTGTTTCCCACATTCTCTGAGTTTTTAAATCAGGATTTGATATCTTCTGGAAAGTAGTCTTTAAACTAATAGGACTCCAAAGGTAAAAATTATGGCATTAGGGCATATGGCTTGTGTTATTAAAAAAAATATAGTCTAGAAAAGAGAACAGGTTTTCTTTAGTCATAAATCAAGTAAATAAAATACTTAATTCTGAACTTGAAATTTGTTAATTTAAAAGTTCTGTGAGGATGCTGAAGTATTCCATTTTCAGCCCAACAACAGTGTTTCATATTTATAAGAAAACCCACTGTTTGCTAAAAGTACTTGACACAGCTACCAAGGGCTCCATATACACAATTTCTTTTTTCTACTTGAATGTAGTCCTGTTCATTGTGTTTCAGATATAGTCCATGGCTGCAATGTCTCATAGATAATTTTGCAATAAAATCTGTAAATAAATAAAAAGGAAAGTCAATGTTCATGTTTGACACCAGTTATGCTATGTATTTCCAGTCCAAAGTCTAACAGTGAGAAATAGGTAAGATAGTGGGAAGAAAAGGGTGATCTAACTCTTCTTTGACTTTTGCTTTTGTGCAGAATTCTGTTTTACTGACATGGATATCAAAAAAAGGATAGAAGTCAGTTTGAAAAGATAGAGTAGCTCAGATCAGTAAGAGTTTATCAGTTCTTTACCTTATTACTATTTCTCTTTTGGTGTCTTGTCTACAAAGGAATCATGTCATCCAGATGCCGTTAGATTATTTCCAGTATTTCTGTCATGGCATCACTCAATGTCATACTTAAAGGCTTCTAGAGGAATTTGAGAAATATAATTTCTCATAAATGTATTGTCTGAAAAAGAGAAATGAACTCTCTTAACCAAGGTGAGTGCTAGAGAGTTGTAAGCTACTATATACTCACTATTTTAGTGCTCTGGAAATGAAGTTTCCCCTGAAATCGAAAGTGCAGTGACACACTGTTAACCAAAATAAATTAGGTGTAAGAAGCTCTGTGTTATGTTTGAGGTGGAAGGAAATAACTCAGAAAATTTCTATCTATGAATACAGTGGCATTTGCAATTTCTTGGTGGGATTCCACACTGTGGAGTAGGGTTTTAAAATTCTAATTCTATATTATTCTATGATTATAATCTTTTTTTTGTTCTCTACAACCCTGTAATTAAATGGCCCACTGACCAGCTTATGCTTTAAACACAAAACCTGTGACAAAGTTTCACTAGCAACTAAGGAAGAAAAGTCCTAACATAAACTGTTACGAACATATCAGGTACTCTACTGTACTTAGCCTAGAATTAACAAAGGAATTTAACCAGCTTAACCAGTAGTAGTATCAATCCTCTGTCCCTGTGAAACATGTTTGACCATTTACTAGCCAACCTTGCCATTTATTAAAAGACATGCTTTTTAAGAATTCTAGCTGAAAACTATGAGAATTTCCCTGGTACATATTTTCATGATATTTACAATTAAAGGACAAATTTCTAAACTTATTTAGTAAAATCTTTATTACTTTGAATAGACACTACCCTTACGGAGAACACACAGTGTCAGGTTTTATGTGGAATACCATAAAAAATCTATTTTACATTCAACTTATCCAGCATGGTTAATGATTAATTGCTGAGAATAATATAAATTTCCACTGGGTTTAAATACGCAGGCACACTAAGCATTTCAGAAAATGATTCTTCACTCTTTTAAAAGAAGTTCCTATAATTCTTACGTTACACTGTACAAGCTGCATTAAGAAGTGTCATTGAAAAATTATTCCTTCTTTGGGATTCATGTGTCTCAGGGACAGATACAGATATATGTTCCCTAATAAAATAGTTAACTAATCCAAATTTGACATTATTATAAGAAATTCTGGTCTCATAAAAATGGTTTGGGAGAGAAAAGCAAACAAAGCAATATTCCCCAAAATTATACCACATTAAAAACAATATAGAACTTTAAAATCACTGCGTTCTCAGAACAACAGCAATGCTTCAATATTCCAGACTTTCAGTGAAGTAATAAATGATTAAATGTTTTTACGAACTTGAATCAGTTCATAGTCTTGAACTCCTGATAGCTGAAACCTGTCAGAATAATGACAAATCCAGTTCTTGCACAATTGATAATCTAGTTTTGTAGTTTCATGTGAGAAGACCATGTTTTTGTGTACTTACTAGTCCAACTTCTCTTGGCTGTAGGCTATGGCTTTTAAAATTGCCCTATTAGTTTTTCAAATATGGATTTGATGTTCAGAAGATTATTTTGGCGATCAGGATACCATAATCACACATTACTCAATCCCAGGCTTCCCCTTGTCTCTATCTCTCTATGTCTCATCCATGTCTTGCTGTTGTACATTTTGATCTTTCTAAAGGACCTTGCCCCTACTGTGTAAAAAGCCAAGCTAAAGTAAGAGAGAAACGACCATTTTGCTGTGCAAATATCACTTTACCAGCTAATCACTATCACTTCTTAATGTGACAGAATGGATTTGTCTTCATAACCCCAGATAATGATTTACATTGCACTACAGCTATCAAATGTAGGCTGTCAGGTTTCTTTGACAGGTTCCTGTCACATTTTAGGATAGGTTGTCTGGTTACCTGGCAAGTCGAGAGTTTTCCATCAGGCATATATTTACACCAGAAGTTACAAAAGGAACATTAATTGCACTACAGTACATAAGACTCCAAATGATTCCACTCATACAGGATACATTGATTTATTGCCAAACCAAAGAAACCCGACAGTAACAAAACTATATCCATTAGAGATGGAATGAGTAGGTTCTTGTCCATAACTTCACTGGCCAGTTTTCCTGCTGCAAGGCATGGGGTTCTACAGCTTACAAAAGAGCCTAGTTCCCACTTTGCCTGCCCTCTTCCTCTGTTTTATGTAATTATATTAGGCTACCATTTACATGAAGTTGACTGTGTTTAAATGTCCTGTCATACGGTAGTCTGAAAAAACCTGTTTACTTTTTAACTTCTTTAACTTTTAACTTCTTACCCCAGAAATTTTGCATCTGCCATGCCTTTGACTTGTTTTTTCATAGTATCAGTTGTCTTTGCCTTACGCTATCTCACGCCAAATGGCATTCAGTATCACATCCATGGTGATCAAGCATCTGAGTCTGAGCTTAGCAATACATCTCTTTGTATTGCTACTGCAGAATAAGAATGACAGAGAGAAAGTACAATATGTGTCCTAGTCATTTAAGCAAAATACATATGTAAACGACATTATTTCAAACTCAAATTTCAGATGTTAGCAGATAGGAGTTTGAAGCTGAGGATTCTTGACCAAAAATTCAGGGATTCCTTCATCACTGGTTATAGAGAGATATATATATAGAGTATTTGTTCTGTCCCTTCCTTGGAAAAATGTGTGTTGATGTAGATACAGGAAAACTATTTATTCTCATACATATTATATATGCTTGTAACAAACGTGGATAGAGCGTTCCTAAATCTTCGTTCACGAAGCCTAGCCATGAACATTATATATGCATCGCATCTAATGGTTTATTTTATGGAAATTTTAGTGTATTCAATAGCAAAAATATTTCCAAGAAACTCAGAAATTATGTAGGAGGGCAATGGATAAAAAGCTGAGGGAGCTGAGTCTACAAAATATATATTAAGATATCATTTAACATTTCCCTTGTTTTTCATTTTCTACAATATCTGCTATGCTATAACCATATCATTATTCCTGGTTGTCACCATGTTCCTGCATTCCTAATGGTATATCAATATTTGTTTACATTTTCAGGTAGATATTTTTTGTGATTATTTTGTATGTCAAAAATCAGACAGCTGTCTTCCAGATACTACTCTGATAAGTTTAACTGTTTTTTATCCACAGTTATGAGGTATTTTAATTCTAGGCCATTGCTTAATCTTGATAATTGTGTTGTCAGTCCTTTAAGCTATTTATTACAATATAGTATGCAATTGTTTTATTATACATGAAAGCTTGTAAAAGGAAGGCTCCCATCAGTGGTGTGCAGCTTAACTATGTGCATGGCTGTCAAAGAGTAAAATAAAATGCATGTCACTATGAAAAAGAATGGAAAGAAAGAGCTAGAAAACCATGATATAAAACATTACTCTTCTTTTTTCTTTTATGTTTTCTCAGAATTTCAACATCTTTAGCTAATATAGTTTACAGAGATTTGTTAATTCACATCTGCTAATTCCACAAGGTAATTGTGGAATTAATAAGTTGACATGTATTGATTAAATAAAAAATGAAAAACAAAATAATGAAAAAAATCTATTTGCAATGAGTAAGACCTCCTTCTTTCAGTTAATAATTCATGAGAGAAGAAAGAGACAAAAATAAAGGAAAAAGTTTTCATGACAGAAACCTTGATCTGAACATGCTGAATTCAAGAATTCAAGATTGTCTTTTTCAGCAAGAACATGGGCAAAGAAAACTTTGAGTCCAATCACTTGTCCAAAGGCACAATCAACTTCATTTCAAGTGCAATGTCATCTTCCTCAACTATTTTTTGTCAGTGCTATTTTAGCAAAATCAGGACCTTTTCCTAACCAACTTTCTGGAAGATCATTTTATGTAACTACCTCTTTCAGAATTTATTTTTTTTTCAAAGCAGATGCGTGTTGTCACTGCTACAGTCAAAAGGTTAGCCACTTCAATACTAAGCTCTTTACTTTCTAAAGTTATGTTTAAGCATTCTTTTGGTTGGCTGGATGGGTGAATGGGTGATTTGGTGGGTGACTGTAAGTGATTTTTTATTCCAAGAAACATTAAATAATTTTTTATTAGGAACTCAAAGAAAATAGCATTTAATTGATTACATCAACTCCTATCACAAAAGCATATTTGTGCATATTGGGTTGTTACCTCTGTTTTCTTTCATCATTGCCCACATAATGGGTGACATTTATTTATATAGACACAGACCTCTATCCTATATAGTGGTCTCCAACACTTGTCTTATTTTTCAACAGGAGTGAACATCAAGGATGAATCATTTGAAAGGCACACTACCTCAGTGACCTAACACTCCGTTACATCTACTAGAAACAACTACAGACATTTCGAATAAATATTTTGTACAAAAAATATAAATATGTGTATATGAATAATATACATAAAGACACACAATATTTGCCATCGCATCCACCTAGAACTGTGCCCTTCAGATGACCTTGAAAGGCTTTTAAATCTATGAATAGTTATATAAAACTAGAGTGAAGTAGCAAATGCATTAGAAAAGAATGTGAATGCATTAAAAAAGAATGCTGTTTGATAAGACAGTATCAAAAGAGGCCAGGAATGAAAACAAGTTAAAACTACCATGAGACCAAACAAAGCAACAAAACTAGTTCCACACCTACAGAAGAACTAAGAAGAAGACAGCTTAGTCCTATTATTTGTTTGATGGAAAAATAAACATAATGGATGGTGCAAGGAAAGCTGAAGTAATCAATGCTGTCTCACGCTCACTTCATTCTTCACAAATAGAATAAAAACAAAGAAAAAAAAAGATTACTTTTGACCAGACTCTGAGGAAAATTAATTTTAACATGGAGACAGATATAGACAGAATGTGTAAAAAAATATCTTTAAAAGATGCATTCAAATCCACAGGCTCAGATAAAATTCTCCCCAAGGTACTTAAGGAGCAAGCTAATACAATCCTGTAATCATTAGTCATTCTCTTAGACAAACTACTGAGCATGAGAAAAGTCCCAGGGTATTGAATATGCCCAAACATAGTATTTATTCTTAAAAGGGAGGTGAAAGAAGAACCGGAAAGTTATAGATATCAGTCTGATTTCAGTACATGGAATGAGCCTGATTTTTTTTACAGCTAAACATTTTGTGAGCTCCTAAGAGATAATAAGATCTGAAGAAACAGCCAGCATACTTATGTCAATAACAATATAATTTCCTTCTTTATCAGAATGAATGCTCTTGTAGGCAATGGGAAATACTACGTCATTTATTTTATTTTTTACATATAGGTTACATGGGATATTCTCTTACAGAAATGGGAAAAATACAGTTCAAAGAAAAAGAAAATGTTTCTGAAAAAAAGTAGGGTTTTTTCTCAGTTCTTTACTAAAAGTAGGTTAATCCAAAAGTAATCTTATATAAGGCTGTTTCAACGTGATTTTATTCTATGCTTACACTAACTTAGATAAGGGAATAAAAAATATGTGGTTGAAAATCAAGAGTCATTACAAAAGAGGAGTAATCAAAAATACCTTTGGGGTAAGGATCGGACTTCAGGATGATCTTTGCACATGGGAGCTATAGCAAAAATCATCAGGACAGAATTCAACCAAGAAAACTGCAAAGTACCATTTTCAGGAAGAAAGAACTCAAAGTCATCAATGCGGCATAGAGACAAACTGACTATAGGCTGTCGTATGGACGCAAAGGTTCTCTAGGATAAAGCTAATTGGACTCAAGGCTATCATAAAATTTCAGAATGATTCTCTGAAAAGTATTCTGCATAAAACTCAAGAAATTATTCCCCTCATCTGAAGTAATATATCCAATTTTGGGAATGACACTGAGGCAGACAGACCAAAGACATTATAAAGCAGAAACAGATATTTAGAAGACATGAAATTTGTTTTGTACAGATTTTTAAATTCTAAAATGGGAGACTGTGTAGAGACCTTGCCTAGAGAATTGCCTTTTGGGCTTTTATATATTATAAACAAGATTGTGATCAAGTATTTTTCATGTCTAGTAAAGCAAGGACAAAAGTATAATCTCTTTGATTAGTGGTAAAAAGATATTACTGGATGTCACAAAGAAATTCTAACACTGTGATAAGCACTGAAATTGTCAAGCTAGGGGAATTCATTGAAATTTACTTCCTTGGAGATTTTTAGCAGACTTCTAATGGATATAAAAGCATAAGAATAGCTGAAGCAGGTTAGTCCGCAGCTACAATTATCCAGGACTTCAGGGGAGACAGCCAGATGGTCTCCCTGGGGTGAATGAGGCAACGTTTCATACTCTCCTGGAGGGGTGGGAGGGAGTGAATGTGTGACAATGGATATAAGTGCCTCCGTTAGAATACACACTGAGACTTAAGATATTTTGACCCCAGGAACAATAAATCAGGAGCATTTTGGTTGTGTTTGAAAATCTTGGATGGATTTTTCTTCTCTGAATTTTTCTCGTGAACTCATTTAACATTTTTAGCTTGCCCAACATCCAGTGCAAACACTTTTCACAGTCCTATGTGAACTATCTCCAGCTGCCTGGTACCTTCATTTTAAATTGCCTGAATCAAAGCAAAGGATCGGTTTCACATATAAAAATAACATGTTCAGCCTTTATTTCCTGCATATGTGTTTGCAATACCAATTGTCAAATATCTGAGTCCGCATATTATTAATTGCTTAATAGTATATATAACACTAGACCCTCTTTTTCTCCTTTTTGTTTTTCACATTCTTTTAATACTAAACTGTAGGTTTTACACACAATACATATAATCAATTCTAACATATATCATTGTAATAACCTTTGATTGCATTAATGGATTTTGAAGAGACTTTTGGTAACAGTAGAATGCATATACTTTTTTTGGTCCTAGAAAGTGCAGAGAAAACTAAAACATTAAAGTATGTGGTTGAACAAGAAAAATCCTCTATTTGTAATTTACCCAGTAAAGACTTGGTCTTAGTTGGTATAATATAGATTTGACAGTAATATTTAGACCCACTGGTCTTAAAAAAACTGAACACACAACATGTTGTCCTCTTGAAGAAAAAAATGTTAATCATGGATCAGCCCCAGCAAGTCTCTTCCATGCTCTGTGAATCTTATCATTCCAGAAAATGTAGTGTGATTTTGTTAGAAGCCTCTGGTTGACAGACATGGAGAGAGGCACAGAAGCAAAGCCTGTCAGTGCTATGTAATCAAAACTGGGCTGTAGTGTTCTGCCTATAAGCTTTGAAGCCTTATGAGTATCATGGACAAAGTGGTACTTAAAGAGAAAGCTAAAGCTAAAAATAATGGGTTTGGATTATCACAAAGTACACTGGGGAGGTTAAGGTACCATTGCAGATCAGGCTGTTCATCCTGATATTCAAAAAAACCCCAGATTTTTATATAGTAAATATCTTAAAAAAGAAAAGCTTAATTTTTGTAAAAAATAATCTTTAAATAATCTTTAAAAATTTTACCAGTCCTTTATGTTCCTAGAAGCAGAACATCATAATTTCTCCATTAACTCTTCAGCAGGTGTGGAGTCTTGCTGTAATGATACTGATGTGTCGTTAATTTGTTACATATACTGCGTGTTTTGTGCATATATGAGACATGACAAGGCTTACACACAGGGGTTAAACTTTGCTGCTGATAGCCAGAGTTTGTTTTTACTAGGCCTATTCCTTTATACTTTTCCTTTAGTAGCATCTTGATGGCTTTTTAATAAACAGACTATTAAAAAAATTACTTTAAAAGTATTCAGGGCTAAGTACTTCATGCTTATTAGATTTTTAGTAACACACCTATTTGCTAGCATATCAAATGATAATAAAAGGTAATTTACATGGATCTGCAATAAGATTTTTAAAATAGTGTTAGGACAATGTGTGCAATAATTTTAATTACTTTTATTGCTTTCATTATTTAAATTAAATGTATAAATGTTTGGGTTTATTGGAAAACTATATTCCTGCAAACTGAGAATCCAATTTCAAACACTTTTTCTATCTCACTAATTCTCTTTAAAGAAATTCAGTTGATTTGCCATTTATATTTTCATTTAAGAAATTCTATTCTCATTTATATTCTTTGAAATCTTAGCTTTGAAACAATGTAAATGAGATCAGAATGTGACCCAGTGAAAATGATTTGCCATCAAAGGATTCACAGTTCAAGCTGTGTTATACAGCTTTCCAAAAGTGACATCTGGCCTCTTGGCAGGTTCCTCAGGCAGCTGTGCTGGTGGCTTAGAAATTGCTGTGGGTCTGCCATATGAAAATACCTGCAGTTTGGCTGCTTCAGGCTTGCTCCAATTCATTGCCCTACTGAATAAATTTGCTTTGAATTATTTTCTATTTGAAATTATTGGCATACAATTCCTTTTTTTTTTTTTTTAAATTTAATCAGAGATGTGGTCAGAAAGAAGCATTCCAACTTCTACTGCGTTGGCTTTGCTACAGAGAATACAACTCTGTGATCTAAGAATATCCCTATGCTGCCAGCTGCTATTAAACAGACCTCCAGGATCTGACCAACAGGTCTGTATAACTCACCTAATACCCCAGATTATCTGGATGAACATACAGCCTGTATAGCTCTGGAGTAGTCTCAAATTGGTTAATTTTGTTTCCTAGGATAGAATTTGGTGAACGTATTCATTACTTCATGAAACTTTGAAAGTGTTGAGATGTCAATAACACTGACAGTATTTATAAACACGGGTTGCATTCAGGGAATATTTGTCTGTTTGGTATGTTAATAAGATGAAAAATGGGACACAAGTTGCAAAGACTGACAGACATGAGGCCACAGAAAGAGCTTTGTGTTCTTTAAAAGGGTGCCTTAATCAATCTGTTTTTCTTCTTTGTCTGCACATCTCTACACAGAAGCATTATTTAACGGTTGTATTGATTTAGCATCAAGCGACCCACACTTCTAATACGGTACCAGTTGTGCTAAAGTCTGTACTCTCATCGAAATGGATACAGCAGTGCCTGGCAGCAGTTTGCTGTATGATAAGATCCTTTCCCCTCCTGCTCCACTTTAAGAGGTAGATATCATGCCCAGATTAGCACAGCAGAGATGCAGGGAGCAATATACAACTACTTTGCAGACATTCTCAAAGTAAATAGTATAAATTCTGAAATAATCTTTCTAATCATTAAGTTCTTGAAAGATTTTAATCATTATTACCTACCCTGCAGTAAATGTATTAAACACAAAACCACAGAGAGACATTTATTTAAAAAATTATTTTAAAGTCAGCATGTACTCAGATATGCACTTTTTATGAATATCCCTAAAGCAGAGTAACTAAGCACACATTGGCCAGGAAATAGCAAAATTTAGATTAAATATAAATTATAAGCTCTGTCACTCTGAATGAGGATGACAATATCAGCTATTAGAAGTAATCAATGCAACATAATACTTCTTATGCATCTTATGTGATGGATGGAGTTTGAGGAGTTGAACCTGGCTGGTAGCTAAGTCCCCACTGTCACTCACTCACTCACCTCCCTAGTGGACTGGGGGGAAAATTGGAAGGATGAAAGCAAGAAAAACGTATGGATTGAGAAAAAGACAGTTTAGCATGTAAAGGAGAAAAAAAGAAAACCAAGAGATTCAAAGGCCATCATTCAATACCTCCCATCAACAGATTGATGCCCATTCAGTCTCTGAGCAAAGGCTTAGGACAAACTTACAATGGGCAAATCATGCTTGACCACTCTGATTGCCTTGATTGGATTTGAGGATTGAGAAAGGCAGAGAATTTTGATTTTAGCAAGGCTTTGGACATACTTTGCTTATATTCTTGCATTCAAGCTGGACTCTTGTAGTGCAGATGGGTGGACAGGTAGATGGATGAAAAACTGAGTAAGTGCTTGAGCTCGATGTTGGTCGTTAATGAAGCCCAGTCTACCCAGAGGCAGTGTACTGCAAGAATCTGTCCTGGGACTCATCAGGTCTAGAGATGACAACAAATTGCAAAGGGCAGCTAATGTACTTGAAGGTAAGGCTAACGTTCAGAGCTGTCGGGATTATCCAAGAGAGCCATTTTGAAAATTAACAAAGACAAATTCAAAGTTCTGCATCAAATGTAGACTAATATCCCACAACAGTACAGAGTGGGGACTGACTGACTGACTGTGGAGCAGCTCTTCTGAAAAGAACCTGGGGATCTTCATGAGCAACAAACATGAGACAAAATTGAGCCTCTGCAGCAGAGAGGGCCAGTAGTTTCCTGGGCTGTTCAAAGGGGAGTACAGCCACTAGCCTGTGGGAGGTGATCCCCTTTTACTCAGAACTTGTCAAAATGCATCTGGAGTTCTATGTCCATTTTTCTGTTTTCCAATACAAGAAAGACATTGATAACTTGGAGTGAGTTCCAGCCAAGATCCTTCAATATGGTTGGGCCTGCAGCACCTGCCCTTTGAGGAGATGCTGAGAGAGCTTTGCATGGAAAAGAGGCAGCTTTGGGAGGGGTGACCTGGTACCTATGGGATGGTTAGCAAGAATCATATAATCACATAATTCTTGCTAACCTTCCTGTAAGAAGACAAGGCATTGGTGCATGGTATGATGGTGCAACAAGAGCTCTGTGGATTGGAAGAGAGATACCTCTGCTTTTAATCTCTCTTACTTGCCAAACCTGAGTTTTCTCTTCAAAATCTTTTTTTTTTCCCCTAGTTTATGTTACAATAAAATTTACCTTTACAGATAGAACACCCTTTTGGTGACTTTGGTGTGATCATTTCAAGAAATCACAGGTATATGATCCTCAAGACACTGAATGTCATCAGGTTCTGCTACATCTTAACAGATGATGACATATAATAATAATATAATGACATATTTTTCACTCCTTTATGTTCATAACTGTCAACTACGGGGGGCTTGAGACATTTCTGCTCTTGAAATTATGTGAGGGAATAATTATTACTACAATGTTCCTTTAGAAAACAGCTATGAGATTGCCTATTTCAGGAATATATTTAGAGGAGTGAACATACTGTTTTCCTGAAACTGAGAGTGAATGGCAGAAGTTTCTCTACTTCAATACACATGCCAATTATCTTACTAGTCTTGCCAGGAATGAAACCAGGCATCAGAGCTGGTTATTTTTCTTCAGGTACCCCAACAGACCACTTGTCTTACCTTTCACTTCCGGTGTAAGGTCCTCTGAGTATTTAAATAGGCTTATTCTGTATGGCAACGTGCTTGTAACAAATGCGGATAGAGCCTTTCCCAAAGCTTCGTTCGCAAAGCCTAGCCATGATGATTCTGTATGCAGAGTTTATACTTTTATTTTTTACTGATAATACAGGGGGTTTTTAGTACAATACAGGAGATGAAGAGAAGCTTAATACACATATCAGTGGAATTATATAACTTGATTGTTTGTGATTACAGGGAAACCTAATGAATTTGACAACCCCTGCCAGCATTATACTCTGTGTTCTTGCTTCCTCTCTTCAATGACATATACACTACTTGCATGCCTAAAACATGGTCTTAGTTCCTTAATTCATAGGACAAAGTTTACTACTAGATAAGGCATGTATTGTGTTTGGCTGAAATTGAGTTCATTTCCCCATAGCAGCCCTCACAGTGCTCTGCTTTGCACTGGTAGCTGGAAAGGGGTTGATAACACAATAGTGTTTTGGCTACTGCTGGGCAGTGATAGCACAGCATCAGCACCGTCTCTCCAGCATCTCCCCTAACACACCAGTAGGTTGGTGGTGGGCAAGATATTGTGAGGGGACGTAGCACAGACAGCTGATCTAGACTGACCAAAGGGATGTTCCAGAGCATATGATGCCTGCTCAGCCATAAAAGCTCAGAGAAAGGAGGAGGAGAGGAGACATTCATTATTACAATGTTTATCGTCCATAGCAACCACTATACATTCTGAAGTCTGAATAATATAAGCCAAATATATCCCTTTTAAATACATGTAGGTAAAATGCACACTGTGGATAACTTTCATATGAACCACCTTTCCTTTATGTCATATGCTCTGACATGCAGAAGTATTCAGCACCTGAATATGTTATGCCTTTATCTAATGATCTGGAAAGTGGTGAGATAATATATTATTTTGAATTATCTGTTAGTAATAATGGTTATGAAAAAAAATTGAATCTAAATAGGTATGCTCATTGTTAATACATTGCACATGTAAGAGACTTTTCCCTCATGTTGAACTGACTTTTGTCCTGTTCAAGGTAATAGGTTTAGGTTTTGGAGGAGTTCCCTTACAGAACCTCAGACATGTAATCAGGAATCTGGTCTTAGTAGTCAAAGCTCTCAATCTGCTGTAACTGGAGAGGTGGAGACAGGAAGAAAGTAAATTGTTATTTAATTTAATAATTTATCACTTTGTATAATGCTTAAGATATATAACAAATAAAAATGTACAACATGCTGTGTTTTATATATCCTGTATTTTAAATTGTACATAATGTGTATATACAGTTGCATAGGTATTTCTGAATATGCAACTGTAAAGAAAGGAAAAGACTGTACCCTCAGGGACACCCTCATTCTAACTCCCTCTCTGCAGAGGAGTTTTGCCTCCTCAAGGGGACCATCTCACTGGCCATTTTCTCATTGACTATAGTGAAAGTCTGTACAAGGCTAAATGTTAGGCTAGAATGCCCAGTTTGCGCAAGACAAACCTCATGATTAGTTTTCTGCTTATTCACAGGCAATACCTATTTTCTAGGAGGCCTGCCTTAAAAGAACTGAACTTCATACTTCCAATACAAATGATCATTTACTCTGCCCTTAACCTGGTGCCAATGTAGAGGCACAATTGATTGTATAATATGATGGACGTTCTTTCCTTAAATGATAAATTTTTAGCTTGCAAGTCACACCTCAGAAGCAAACATGACAGATGGTAATAAATGTAAGTATTCACTCTTAACTTAAAGTCTCATTATTTTTAAACTAATCTAGCAATGGTATACTGAGGAGCTGTTTTAAAACAGCTCTTGTAATAGAGGAGAAAACCAAGTGTTTCAAGAGAAAAGAATTTTCTTAGCTAAAAGCTTTGAGTTTGTTCCTGAGATTTCTTAGTTTTGTTTCACATCTGAAGAAACTGGTTCCTCACTGAGGAACAACTGTTTGTCAACAGATTTAAACTGTCAGATGATCCTTCCGGATATTAGTAAGAATTTATGTTCCAGGAAGAGTTCTGAATCACAGTAAACACCTAGGTCTTTGGCGCAGAAGGTTATTGCCAAAATTAAACAATTTTCATGGATAATTATCAAGCATTTTACATAAAGGACAGTGAGGGGTTTTTTTTGCTATTTCGTTCCTTGGATCATTTGCAGACATCATACCTCTTAACCACAGCTATAATCCCAACAGTAAGAAAAATTTCCTGTGCAATAGTGTTATTAAATGAGTATATAAGTACAAAAATGGCAGTGAATAATCCTATATTGTCTTTTAATGGACTAGACCAAAGATACAACTATGTAAATACTGAAGACATAAAATAATGGAATACCACTATATGTTCACAACCCTCCCCATGAATACCAAACCTCATTATTTTTTTACTTTCTTCTGAGGTTGGTTCAGGTCTCATAAATACAAGTTCTTACTTGAAAAAATCAGAGCAAGTGTCCTAATCTTTCCTGGAAGAGATTATCAGGTGTCCTGCTTATCATCTTAGACAGCTTTGTCTGACCAATAGCCGAGTTGCTATTCTCATACCAGGCAATCATATGCATAATATATTTAGTCTTTACAAAGCAGCTAAATGATATTCCATATCTTTGCAGATCTCTTAACTGGGATGTCTGGAATAATAATGAGTCTAGCAACTTTCTCTAACCTTACCCTAAGAGATCTATTTTCCTTCAGTGTACTTGTACAATTATTGCCAATCAACATTATATTCTACCTACAGAGTTATGCAATACCAAAATCCTACTGCAATCTAATGAGAATTAGACAGATAAATCCTTCACAGTATTTAATGCATACCATCTATGTGTACTATCTGCCACTGCTATGTGTCCTCAGTATCTTCTCCTTTGCTACAGTTGGATTTATATTTCCTCTCAGTGCAATTGTACATGGAGTTCACATTTTCCCTCTTAAGAAAACATGTAAAAAATTCAACTCCTTGCTCTGTACTAGCACAGTTAAACCATGAGATACTTTTCTATAGAAACCACTATGTTGCATCTTCAGTCAGTGTAATTCAGTATAACTCTACAAAATGGAAAAGAGCTAAAGTGATTGAGATATTCTGAAAATCCAGCCAGAAATCAACCTCTTCAGACTTTTCTCTTAGGATATGCAATATTGAATACTGATGTTCTTTTGGCTATAAAGAGCCTCAGAAATATTTCAGTTAAAATATATTTCTTTTAAAATGTAAAATTATTGTGTCAAAACTTCTGGATATATTAAAGTTTCTGATACTGACATAATTATTTCTCATGAGGAAAAGAAAATTAGAACAAGAATATATATTCTGTTTTAACTTTTATGTTAATTACTTTTTTACATTTCACAAAAAAGTAGAAATATTTTCTAAAAACATTAAGTGTAGTTGTCTCAATATAGACTTACATGGATTGTTGTCAATTTCTGATAGCTGCAAATTTTAAAATAAAAGTTTTCAAAAACTATTTATTTGCCATTTCCCTTCTCTTTGGAAAAAAACTGCAGTGTTCTTTATATGTGATTTGCTGTATCACAGGGATCTTAAAATCTTTAAAAAAGGCAAAATATTTAATATATCTCTCATTTCACAAATCAGAAAAGAAGCATAGGAATATCTCATTTCTTTCTACAGAAAATAAATGTAAATGACTCAGTCTGACCTGGGAAAAAATGGGTTATTTTTGTTGCACAACTGAACCTAAATCAAGGTGTGATTGAATAAGAAATATTAGGCAAATACTAGAAAGTTTATGATCTATGTATCAGATAACATACAGTTAAGGAAGGATTAATGCGAACAAAATGGAAAAAGCAGATTGTGAATTAGTAGTAAGGATAAGAAATTAAAAAAAAAAAGAAAGAAAAAAAACCCCCACCAAACAACCAAAACAAAATGAAACAGAGAATTACAAGGAAACCCAAAGTCTGATTTAATTGCTATCAGAAAGTACTGCATAGATGCTGATGCCATCAGGCCTACAACATGATGACACCAGAGTACTCAGTCCTTCAGTCCAGGATCCCACCATCCCTGTCTTCTTGACTACAGAAATGAGTACACCTCATGTGGTATGGTCAGAAGAGGCCAGTTTGCCCTGTTTTAGTCTTCAGTGATCAAGGGCAGGGCAGTCCAGCAGATCCTTCAAAGAGCACCAGCGACATGATTTCAACACCTTACTACTTCTTTTGCAGTTTCCTAACCTTGTTTTTCACCCTTCCTTTCTTCTTGTCATTGGTTCCTGGTTTTACATCTGTTCCAAACTTTGATATTTCTGTTCTCAGTAATGTGAGATGATATCACTGATACTGTTACCTAGGTTGAGCTGGTCTTGCAAGATTTTGCTCTTCAAAAAAAACGCAGTATTCACTTCCAATCACACATGGTCAGCCACTTCTCATATAATCTCCTCCAAATCATCCCAGTAGTTTTTCACATCCTTTTCAGTTACCTTAACCTCAGACCATGTCCTAGTCATTGTCCTGGATCTTTTCTTGCAGCTGTGACAATTACTAGGAGAACAGAAAATATCTTTCAATTCACTCTGAGGATACTTAAATTCAGCTCCAGCACTGCAATTAACTTCAACAAGTTATGACATCTCTTCCATACAGAGCACCATCCTGGAAGAAATTAACAGTAGGTGGATAACAGTCATCAACCCTGGATGTAGAAGAGAAGTACTTTGAATACTCAGACAGTCTGATATTATATCATAAGTCACACCTGGAGCTGAAGTGGCATGGATTCTTCAAATAAGGCCTTGCCTTTCCTAGGACTATCTTAACTGAGAAAAGTAGAGCATATGATATAGAAACTGTAAACTATTAATACTTGGAGTGTATGGATATGGCAAGCCCATTTTTCCAAATAGCTCACATTTTTATCACTAACATACTCACTGCCCAAATAAATTTTATTCAGGTGTAAAGTCCTGGGCCAAACCATGAGCTGCCCAGGCATTTTGCTTATTTTGAGGAATCCAAGAGTTCCCACCTGAATTTTTGCATAGCCTTTAGTTCTTTAATACCTTGAAGTTGCATGAAGAGAAAAAACCACCCACTTTTTCAGGAGAGAATTCTTTTAATTTAGTGAGAAAATATTCATTTTGGCAAAAGGTTCACAGGAATAACAATCAAGACAGAAGCATTTCACTAAAGGACCTAGCACACAACAACCCATTGGTTTCAAGTTACCCAAAAGAGATTAAGGAAAGAGTAAAGAAAGGAGATTAAGAGAAGAAAGAAGGAGTAAAGAAAGATGTTAGAATAAGAGAACTGCATAGTTTCCACTGATGGGTCTTATTGAAGTCTGGAACATCACACGCTGATAGTAGGTCCTGAGAGAAAAGGCAAGATGGATGCTCTGTGCTGCTCTATTTATGTGCTTTGGTTGCCATGGCCACCTGTCCCAGCTGGGACATCCAGCTCACTGACCACTCAGTGTCTTCCAGGCCAGAGTGAGGGATAGTGCAGCCAGTCCTGGGAGGCCCCAGGGGGTGTGGTGTGGGTGGCCTCCCAGGTGGGCCTTTTTGACTGACAGCTGTCCCATGCAGGTTCTGGCATGTGGCTTCTGTCCCATGGGGCTGCAGGCCTGGCCCTTCCCCCCCACATACACAGAGCTTGTTCCGACCAAATAATAAAATAATCCAGTGAGATCTGAATCCAGTGTCTTACATCAGGTTGCAAATGCACACATAATAACTTTAAATTCTGTAGTAGCTGAGTGGTGCTTTTCAGCCCAATTTAGGGAAAAGAAGAATAGTTCAAATTTCAGACTCAATAGAGAGGAGATAATAAAAAAACAATGACACATTATATCAAAAAGGATATTTCTGATTTCTGTGAATGGATGAATAGATATAGAGAGAGGTGCAAAGAGACAGTGATACCATGAGAAAGCTTAATTTCTGTAACTTCCAATAACTTCTGAGAAATTAACGTTCCTAAGTATAGAAACATGAACATCAAAGAAGAATCTTTCATGCTTCCAAGTGTGAGAAAAAAAAAAGAAGCAGAAAAAAAAGGAGAAAGAAAAAAAAAAGGTAAAGACATTTGAGTGTCAGAAAAAACAATTAACAATCAAATATTTGGGTATGTATCCATCTCTATGTTTGATATTCAAGTGCTTTCAGATAGGTGTAAAAATTCTATTTTTAATAAAGATATTAATTACATTAATTAGGAGATTTACTTTCCAATAGTTGTAAAGGTATTGCAGCAACAATCTGCTAGTTGCACTCTGAAAACATTGTTAGGACAGCCACTTTTTAGCTTGCTTTAAGCTCTTTAATATAGGATTCATTGTAGTATCTTTTACCAATTTGAACAAATATTCTTGAAGTAGCCTAGTCATCGAACATCTTCAAACTCCTAATTCTAGCAAGAACTCAAACACACAATTTACTATACATATAACAAAAAAAATAATTATACCTTTGTGAACTTGTGAATCTTTGTTAGCAGCAAAGAAAAGGCAGTAATTGAGCTCCATTGGGCACTTTTTCCAGACAGTGCACAGACATACACAGTAGGAAAGTATCATAGTGCCAGATCATTTAGTTTGCTTACCTGGTGGCTGTTCCAGTTGCTACAGCCAGGAGACAGCATCCTCAAACTGTGCAGTAGGCAGTAGGAACAGTAAATGGTATATATCCTTACAATCTTGCCCTTACAGTGCATCACCAGAAAGTCTTCACCTCTGAAAAGACCTTCCAGTTCTTCCTCCAACTCACAGTTCTTCCCTTCTCCTTTCCTTCTCACTGCCCCAGTGGGAGGAAGATTTAGTCCTTGTAGGTGACTCTGGGTCCCAGGATGGCAAATGGGGCTGCTGAACTGGAGAAGATGAGAGGCAGGAGGCGACCAAGAAAGTTGTCAGAAGCCACTTCCCCCTGATCTCCAAATGCCCTGACTACAAGCCAGCAGAGAAAACCCTTTGTGGATTTCAGACTCTGGTCTAGAGAAGTATTTGAGTTCAAGTCTCATCTTCCAGGGAGGTGCAATAATCATGACTTCTTACTCATAAAGGAGTAAGAGCAAACCCTTCTTCCTTTTCTAACAGGAATATTCTACACCAGCTTTCACCTCAAAGGTGATTGACTCCTTACTGTTATTCTTCAGAGACAGGATTTCTAATATATAGTTGTAGGAATACATACAATTCCAGAAGAATTTGTAACGAAAAGTTAGAAGCTCGGTTTTCATTAGGAAGGCTTTCTGCCTAAATGGTAACTCTTTCTCAAAGGCAGTTTCAATGCTTTCCCCCCTGCATAACAAGAGAAGTTCTCAGCCTCACACTCTGGTGTGTGAGAGGACAGAGATAGCCCTAACATACATGTACACAGGCTTTGGGAAGGCAGGGAAGAAACAGAGAGGATAAAAGGGGTCCCTGAGGGGGTAGGAACTCGCCTTTTCACCCCTGAAAGTCCAATGCGCTGCATCGTAAAAAAGTGGTCCTCACATCTGAAATAAACCATTTTTTTCAATCCTTCCACCACCTTGGCATTCTTGGGAAGAATACTTGCATAAATCTTACGGTAGTTGAGGCATATCAGTCCCAGAGAAGGATGTTACTGTTCTCTCTCTCTCTGTCATTCTCAAAGCACATCTCAGAAGATGTGCCTTCTCTGGGTTACTCTTCAGAGGTACTTTTCTCTCTGCATTTACTCCAGTCAGGTGTATTTAAAATATTTTTATAATTTCAACCTTTAGGATCTTTTTCCACAAATTTTTCTTTTAGAGGGGGATTTATACTAGTTTTGTGATTACTTTTCCAGAACACCTGCTCTACCATGCTTTCTTCATTATAACATAGCTTCCATTTGTTGAAGGACATTTTTTACCTCTATTAACTTTTTTTACTGAGATATTAAATGATTTCTGACTGTTTATTTGTCCCTTTTGGAACCTTTTTCCTTTGATGATGTCTGTTTGCTAGTATTACTGTTATTTTAAATAGTCTCCAGTGCTTGTGTGTTGTGATTTCAACTTACCCTTTAAATGTCCTTTTAAGTAGCATCCTCATTTTTGCGTCATCTCTGTTTTCTACAGTTCAAAGATATGGAAGGGTTGTTTCCTTCTATAGGGATTTTGAATTTGAATGCACCAGCATTTGGATTAACACCATGGTCGATTCTCTTTTGGTCTCTGAAATAGTCAGTGGGGAAATATATTGTTTTAGAGAAATGTATGTAAATTATTCAAAGACATTTAAAATTAAGGAGTTTAGCAACAAGCATTTTCATTATTTTAGGCTTTATTTTTCCATTCTTCCTGTCTAAACACAAGCATTTTCCTGTGTTGTCAGGAGTACAGTATGGTCTCCTCTGAAAGTTACAGTTTCCTCAGTGATCAATAGTTATCAAGTGCCAACTTCTAAGGAAATTAACCTTCTGAAGGTGGTAAGCCATTTTTGTTGACTGTGTAAGAACAGTCAACAGAGAGAATATGTTCTTTATTTAGTCACTATGGTTAAGTATGTAAGCTTATGTGGCACAAATCCAGGCCTAAGAACATGGATTTTAGATGCATAAAAAACAAACATAGTGACCCAGTTGTCCAAAGTATTTTATTAATTTTAGGTATTTTAAAGTATTATTTTGAACTTATAATCCACTCAAAACACAAAAAAGCTAGAATTACATGTAAATTAGATTTCTGTACCATTGATGTTAACTTTTACAGTCAGTCAGTGCTTAGATGATACACAAGAAATTTATGTCATTACATTTATCATTACTATCCTTTGTTGTATTTATTTAACACATATTCAGTTCCAATAAGGTTCAAAATATGGCAAGAATAACATCTTCAGAATCAACACTGTATACAGCTTGAATAGCTTTGCAGAAAACTTTACTCAGAAAAAACAATTTTATATTAAAAAACCCTGAACTAGTCAGGCATAAAATATTACAAAAAATGTAGCAGTTGCAATGCAATGGCAGAATGAAAAATGAAGAATTTCACCCAAGGAAAGTTGTTGAAAGTATGTACTGTTGCACAAGCAAGAGAAGGCTGCAATTTTTGCTTAAACCATTTTGAACTTTTACAGGTTCTGGTTTGTCATGATCAATATAGATTGGAATAGCAGTGCACATACAGTGCACATGCACTGGTGCTCTCAAGAACTGTTAACTCACGGAAGGTCCATGGTGGAAGTTACACAGAGAAGCCTCCAAGACAGCCCCAGACACAGCCCCTGTGTCAGGTTCTCAGCAGTTATCTCCTGATGCATGGTGAATGCAGTGTACACCCATGGCCCTGGAAACACACAGGAGCACAGAAATTAAACCCCAGTTCTTTTTCTGCAGTCAGAAGGATCACTAGCCAGATTTATGGATTCAATCAAGCACAAGACTTCTTGCTGCACTGTTGTGAACTATAAATACTTATGGTTTATAAATTTATCATTAATTTTTCAAATGGAGATATGTATATGATTATTTGTCTTAAAGTTTAATATTAGTTTCTCTGTCTTTTAGCAATTTCCTTTCTCTCATTCTTGGAGCAAGTGGAGATGTCCAAAAGAAAAAACAAATTATTTAGTTCTAGGTAGTTCATATTTCCTTCTTCCAGAATAACCACTTTTCAATAGAGTAATCATGGTGTAAATGTCAACAGAGAGAATGGTTAAACCTTTCAAGATGAAGGGCACATTTCAAGTTAGAGAACAAGGACAAAGATGTAAAATTACGCAAAGATTTACAAGGGTTCAACAAAAAAATCCAGCACAGTTAAAAAAAAAATAGAGTTAAACATGCAAATACTGGTTAAAAAAACCCCAGAAACAAGACAACCTAAAACCCCCTTTGTCATTCAAACAAGAAAAATAAAAATTTTTGTGCAAACTAGGGCAAACAAAATACTGAAGCATGTAAAAAATTCTTTGAGAAGCAACTAAAAGCAAAAGGTTACACAGTAAACTTTTAAAATAAAATACATTTTAAAAAATTATTAAGCGGTCAAATGAGATTTTAAGGAAAAGTGATCTGTATGTCCTTTATTTCTTTTTTTCTTGTCTGAAGTATTTGTAAATGGTCATTCTTGTGGAAAATAAAGTCAGACTAAGTGGACTTTTAGTCAGACTCAGAGTGGTAATTTTTGAATCTTAGAGCTGTATTATATCAGTATGGGATAAAGTTCTTAATACAGCCTTGAAAACTCACTCCAGAAAAAAAGCTGAATCTCTATTTCTCATTTGAATCAAGAAAATGAAAGCAAGCACATAGAAACTTCAGTACAGAGCATCTCAATAGAACTAAGCTTAGTTAAAAATAATAAAAAAATAATAATTAAAAAAAAGTATGCTAATAAGAGAGAGCAATGGTCAAATTGGAAGGCTGTGCACAAGTCCGAGCACCCAGCAAACCACAGCCCCTAATTCAGAGCAGTAGCTCTGGTCATGTAACATTTTAACAACTTTACCGAGAGCAAACTGGATTGTGTTTATAGCATAGCAAAGCCAGCTAAAAGATTTCTGGAATTCCTGAGTGAGAAACAAGCCTTTATCATCATACTGTTGTTAGATCAATCTTTGAGTCAAAAAGTACGTCTGCTTAAGAAATCAGTTTGCATGCGTTGTCGTAAAAACAATGTTGCTGCTCCTATAATATGCTCATTTTGACAGAGTAGCTGAATGGCTCAGAGGGTTTTGAAAACTTAATTGAATGAATATTTCATACAAATTCCCCATGGAACAATAGTTTTCCCTGATAGCTACCAAATCGCCAAGGCAAATGCTCTGTTTTTACAGATGTGCATAGCAGGTAAAATGTGCTTTTGACATGTTTTAAGAAATACTTAAGTAATGCCTCTTTCAGCACATCTCTTAATTATTTTTACATATAAAATGGTCTTAAATAATCTCATTAAACACAATGTTTTGCATACTGAGCATTTTTTTTTCTACTAGAACATACTTTTTTTTTTTTTTTTTTTTTAGAACTTTACACCTATTGGAATTGTTTAGATATTCAATCCATTAAGTTTCCCACAGCTGTCATGGTTATGAACTTATTTTTTTAAGAAAGCAGTGCATATAGTACAGCTTGGACACTATATGTATCTTAAATTGTAAAGAATGCTGAGATTAGTTCCTTATCTTGCAATGCAGAAAACATGATCTCTATCCCTTTTGATCCAGTTCTTACTAGCAGACTGCTCAGCATTGCTCCTTTAATCAAAAGTATAGGTTTGAGTTTTATTTTGGGCCCTTCATGCTCCAATATATACATGTGTGTATGTTCAAGGAAGCTAATGCTTAGTTCTTCTGCCAAACATGGGTAATATAGAACATCTTAGGTGAAACAACATCATCTTGATATACTGTAACACTCATTCTTAAATGCCACATTTCAGTCTTTTTCCTTAATCAGTTCTGGAAATATTTTATGGCAGCACACCTCATTGTTACAAATAATGTATTCACATTAACAGTAACAGAGACAAAAAATGTTGAGGTTAATTATGTCACATAAAGATATCACTATTTGGTTTATGTTTAGAGATGTTTTTCATGTTGATGTTGTGCTCTCAAAAGCTCAGATGTTAGAAAGGTGTAGTGGAAACTAAATTCAGAAATTCAGATACAAATAAGGTGTTATGTAGTTACGTTTTTCATCTTTTTTTCAGTGAAATTGGTTGGGATTGTGTAGTATTTTTATGGACTTACTGACATAAGTACCAAATGCTGTGATCACAACATGTGTCTGTAGTACAGTTAGTGAAGCCAAAGGAAACCATGAATTGACGTAGGGAATGCAGTTTTAGGGGCCAAGAACAAGAACCTTCCAGCACCAGCCCTTTAACATATTTGGTTCTTCTGTTTGAAGCAGCTGAATGCTGTATGCCTACTATTTTGTTCATCAGTATTTTCTTCATTAACGTTTCTGTCCACCAAAGAGAAAAAGATGTTTAAGATTTAAACAGATCTGTGCTCTAACAATTCAGATCAAATGTCCTAGCATGTTTCTCTGTCTTTTAAATACGAGTGAATCCAAGCTCCTACCCAAGTAACAGCGTATGAAAACGCAGAAATTCATGTCTGTATTTTCACTGTTCTCTTCCATGATATAAAAGAAGTCCTGGGAAAAGTGGAGAGATGATTGAAGTAAACGTATGCTATTTACGTGTTTTTGTATATGTGTGTTTGATTGTGTAAGTAGTTTGCTTATACAAATCAAAGAAATATTTTTTTCTACTTGACATAACATTCATTTAAAGTGCATTCTATCTTTTAACATTAAAAATTTTCTTACATGTTATTGAAACACGTGAATCATGAAAAAGAAACAGAAATGAAAGCAATTACCATTTTCATGCATCAAATAGCTTTAATCTGCTGGTTTAAGTTTTAAAATTTAAAGGAAGTACAAAATAAAACTTCTGATCATGTCAGAGTGTTTAATGGGGAGTGCAATACACTCAACTAAAGATGTAAGTTGAAGCGAGATGCAAAACAAACACTTTCAATTAGGAAGTTGAACAAATGTAAGTGTATGAAAAATAGCTAAACATCTGAAAAAGGAATTGAGGTCTGCAGTCCAACCAAAAGCTGAGTTCAAAATGTTGATGACATTATATAGAGGTTGAAAGCAGTGGTACTGCAATAGAACCTTCCCTGAATTCTTGTCACAAAAGGATTGCTTAATTAAGGCTGGGGAAGGGAGATAAGTGCATAAAGCTGAATAAGCCATGGTAGTGACTGAAAAGCAGTAACTGAGAACTTAATGCCTGAGGGACAGTAAAGTGCTTATTTGGAAGACTAAGTATCTGAAAATAAAGACTGAGTGAGTATGCAGATGCCCCAAAGCAGGCAGTATCAAAGAAGAGAGCAAGAGAAGGTAGTGGCGCATCAGCCAGCTTTGCAGCAGAGGGTTCTCTGTGTAGGCAAGTTTCAAGAGAGTAAATTAGTTTTAATGTGTATGAAATACTACTGGGCCCTTTTTCCTCCCCCTCCTCATGGCTATTTTACAGAACCACATTTAATATGCTCAGCACCGATTTTTCCATTGCATTCATTGTGCAATACTAAGCCATTCCTTATGCAGTACTAAGTAGCAGTATCACCACAAACCTCTTTGTGGCAGAAGCAAGCAGCTGAGTGTTAATAGCTGCATATCAGCAGCTGATCTGTAATGAGAAGTTCCCTAGAGCATCCACTTCCCAGCACTGTAAATGCATCAATTTGCCTGTTGCTCAATTAATATGTCATCCTTTATTTATGTTTGCAGTCTTTACATATTTTACATCCATGATTGATGATGTATATACAACAGCACAATAAACACATTAGAAATACCAGATGGGTGGGTGGATGAGATTAGATTACTGTTTCTGTCATCCCCATCACAGATCAATCAGATACGGTCTGCCCAAACAAGAAATCCACTTCCTATTAATTAGCATAATCTCACAGTATTATAGTTTATTGGGAGGTACTCTCCCTGGCACAATTTATTAAGATGAAATGCTGTGATGAAACTCAGTAAGTGCGGGTTTCATCTACTCTTCTTTTAGAATGCTATAATGAAACTCTATATGTGCAGGTTTCACCTACTCTTCTCCTGGAATGCTTTCTAGGAAATTCAGCCACAAATCATCAGTATTTTTCTATCATCTGTCAAACTCCTGATCTGTTTCAGTGATTGCTTATGTCAATATAACTCCCCTGCTGAAATAATAATAATAATAAAAAAATTGATCCAAACACTAAATAGGCAAACAACATCTAGCTTCATCTAAGACACTCAGAGATGTGAAAGACATCCCTTGGCCCATTAGAAGGAAGATTTGAGGAATTAATTTGTATAGTGTCTTTCTGGCAAGGATAATGACTCCAGCCTTGAGTCATTATCAGTAATGCTAGGTAACATATTTAATCTTTTCTGAGGGGTCCTACAAAATAGCTGTACTTCTTGGGATACCTTCTGCTAGTTTCCTGATGGATGATGAACCAAATCCATGGAGAGCATTATATTCATATGCCAGACTGTGTATAACAGATTTAATAAAATTATATCATGTTCTAGCACTAGAGTATATGACATACTTGCTATTCTAAATCCTGGGCAAGTGTTCTAAAAAAGTGGCCAGAACAGACAATCATTTGTTGGGATCTGTCATAATTCTTTAACATGCAACCTGGTATTTTTTAACTCTGTGACCAATGATATAAGCTAGGCATAGAGATTTCTTTAATAGGGATTTATGTGACTTCTCTAATGTTTTAATCTTTGCTTCCATGATTTCTTCTCTATTGCATCTTCCTGTTAGAAACCTATCAACCCATCTCATTTATTTTATTCTCATATTCCCTATGATGTACTATGATTCTATATATGTTTAATAAATTGGATGCATGGGAGCGAGATATCTCCTCAGGAGAGGTTTGAGAGCTTTTATATCAGAAAGAAGATTATTTCTATCTCTGTGGGAACAAATAAATACTTTCCATTTTCTAATAATGCATCTAAACAATGTATCTGCTTCATACTGAATGACATAGTAAATTTTTCTCAAATATTCTAAGAAACTTTCCTGTTTTACCCATCTGAACAACAGACCTACCTTGAGCTAAAACTGTTTAGCCAAATAAGTCCATTTAATTCAGGATTTCTGCATTAAAAGGTATAATAAATTTTGCTTTTTACTGGTTCTTTGTCTACTATAATGCATTTAACTCTCTGTGTGCATTTGTGTAAATATGTTGTTAAGACGTATTTCAGAATGTTCTACCTCTTCATCAGACATCTGTATATGACCTGTTTTCCTTTTAGCAAATGCTGAGAAAGTGAGGATTTAATTCTTTGAATACTGAACATGTGCCAAGCTAGTAATAAATGCTAGTTGCAGTGTACTCCATCAGACCATCAGCTGTATGTTATTCAGCTGATTAAGAAGTTGCACCCATCTCACTGAAAATCCACAGTGAGAACAATGTCTGGAGAAATGTAGCACTATTATGTCCAAAGTGATGTGAAACCCAGTGAAATGTACAGGGAACCATCAAGAGAACACAAGAATTATATTTTTAACATTATGGGAAAAATATATTCTTTTTGCCATAGTTCTAGAGTACCGAAGATGTTGAGGCTCTAATAAAAAGAAGGGGGGTTGGGGTTTCCAGGGGAAGATGTAGTGCCAATATATCTTCAATATTTATCTCATCAAAGCCAGTAAGAGAGCTCTATTGTAAAACTGCTCCAGGTAACTTTTTCCACTCTGTGCACAACTATTCGTAAGCATAAGGAGATGGGTGTATACCTACCATGTGTTAAAGCTGCTACAAGTGAGCATCAATAAAATAAATGTCAGCTCCTACAAAGAAAGGTGCATTCCTGCTGTAGTTATAAAACAAAAGGATACTTACACTTACTGCATAAAAGTACATCTTCAGCAATTCAGCATAATATACCTTTGCTTTCCTCAGTACACAAATCTCCTAAGGCTGTTGAGTGAAGTGATACGACACTGCTTAGTACTGCTGTAAGGGAATCAATGGGGGAATTAGCAGTTCCACTCACACACTGCATTGATGGTCCTTACCTTACCCAGGGTAACCATTTATTCCCCCAGCTGGATGACAAAATATCAAAAACTAGATGTATTGAGATCTGATTTTTATTCCTGTGAAATTCAAATCTCACTTTATCCCCAAACTCTTGTTTTTTGATTAAATCCCCCAACTAGATGATACAAATTTGGCTCCAAACAGGAGACTCACAGGTTTTACTGGGGATAAAATCTACTGATTTTGAGCAAAAGGTGATAAAAGCAATATATCTAATTTCATTTACTTTGAGCATTATAAAGAGTACTGAAGTTTAAATTCAGCAATCTGTCATAAGGTTTGGTGAGAATGGTTGTAGGCATTATACTGTTTTTTTTATACACACTGTTCTGAATTTTAAGAAGTATTGAACTAATTCCTTTAATTGTACCTCTTTTATCTTCATTTCATACTGGATTTATGTGCTTTCACCTTACAAGGAGGTGAGCAGCTAAAAGCTCCTGGCCTTATTTGTCAGTTGCAGTCCAGAAAGATCCAAATCATTTTGAATTCTGGTGGGTGTTTTTTTGAGGGAAAATGTCTTTAAATCACCTTTAACATCAAAACAACGGAACAGTATAAGGAAATACAGCAAAAGACTTCTACTACCCTTTGTGCCTAGTTCCTACTGGTAGCATGGAATTCAGAAGGTGAAGAACAGGGTTGTTCAATATGAGTAATGGCATCGCACCCAGGCTTTGACTTTGCTATCCTGACCCCCAGAGCAAGGAAGTGATCACAGAACACAGTTACAAGTAGTAGAATTAAGCTTTTAATGTCTGTAATACTCTTTGAAGATAACTGTTCACTATGATTGTGTTCTACTGATTGCAACAGTCCTATTAACAACCAGAGACTGAAAACTGTTTGAGTGTTATTGCACTTGGTCAAATAGTGACATAATGCTGAGAAGAGAAAAACCTTTAAAATATTAACCTGGAAGTAATATCACGTATGTTAACTTAATTAATTTTGACTAATTGGCTATGGGTTTTCCCCAGTTCAGTATGACAGATATTTTGCATAGTGTTTAAAATAAATATCTATCTGCATCTTCTCATGAAATAATTGATTTTTCAAGTTAGAATTCTCCCTAGTACTCTGTCAGCATATTCCTCTCATCTTTCCACTTTCCCAGTTGTTTCATCTGCAAGTAGAAGTCTATGATTCCTTGCATAAGCACTTGGACAGCAAGCTGGTGGAACGGTTTGCCACTACCTAGACCAGGAGATTTTACTTCTCCCTTTTCTCCTCTCTCTTCTTCTCTTTATTCCACTCCCCTGTTCTTATTTTATCAACCTGGTACTTGCCAGTCTCTTCTAAGAGCTGATCTACTGAAAAAGGGAAAAAAGGAGGGGAGAGATGAGAAATGAATGTCATTAAAACTTCTAACACTTTTCAAATGTTACTTTCAGGAAGCTGGTAGGATAGTGTGAATGGGACTTGTTAGGGTGCAAAATCTTCCTTCTTCATGGCAGAGGCATTTGTTGTTTTGGCTGTTCACAAAAACACAGTTTTCAATTTCCATGACCTATTTCTGTGACCTGCCAAAAGTCCTTTTTCTGTGAATGGGGAAGTTTCTAAATATCTCTTAACAGTTATGTATTCCATTAGACATTGAACTATAGTAAAAGAATGCTTATTCCAACTTTCTAAGTAGGATAGAAATAACATATGGCCTTTCACAGACACATGTAGGCATCTAGCTATATGTTATTTTATGCCAATACAAACACTTTGGCAATCCAGAGCTTGAGCCTTTGGACCAAAAGAAAGAATGGACACTTGTCTTTGAGATAATTAACATTATGTGGCAGTAAAAAAAAAAAAACAAACACTGAAAATATAACTGATTTATACTTTAAGAGGTATTTGAAAATCACCTACATGTGGTTTCTTAACTCTTTGTATTTCTAGAAAGGTAAATAACTAACTAAACCTACCGGTAATCAAGACCAGTAGCTGACATTAGTATACAACGGTTAGTAAGGTATCATTAAAAATCTAGATTTTAAGCTTCAGTTCCTGGCTAGCTCACTGACTTTGTATGAGATGCTGTTTGCTTTTGTTAAGTTTATTTAACCCTAAAGCAGGAGAGAAGTTGTCAGGGCATAGTGCTTGAAAGTGTAGTTTGAGGAATTAATTAATTGACATGTGTGTGGAGTGTTACATTCCTTGAAAATGTACAATATACTGTTAATGTGATATATTACTATTCCACTGTGGGGTTCCACTGACTGATGGCAGGATGTACAGCCATGGAGAGCTCTTCAAATCAGTGTCTCTGGAGCAATTAGGTGGCAGCAGTGATCATAAATATCTTTCTTTTATATCCATTTGGCAAAGTAGTTAGACATTTTCCTTTTGCATGTAGATCCAGTTATCATGACTGAGATCTTTATTATGTTTTGACTGCCTGACTCCAATAGTCATTGGCTTAGTCTGACACATAGCAGTCAAAAGCACAGTAATTCACCATGGCTAGGCTTTGCAAACGAAGATTTGGGAAGGGCTCTACCCACAGTAATTATCAGGCACTGATAAAGCCAGTACTTTGATGCTCAGCATTCAGGAGAGAAAAGGCTGATTATGAGAAGGTTCAACTTTCTCACAAACTGTAAAGAATATTAAGATCAAGTAAAAAATTTAAGATACCAGGAATAGGTGAAAAATTTGAAGTATTCCTGGTTTCTCTTTGCTTGGAGCATTGCACAGTGCAAGGGAGTGTTGTAATACCCCAGAGGTTACCCCAGAGATACTCTGTCTCTGGTATAAAATTAGATTTATTTGCAGGCAGATTTATTTGTGAAATCTACAAATAGCTCCTTGTTGCCCACAGAATGGTGCTGATATTTAAGCTGTCTTTAATAAGGGAGTTTGGGTGGCTCCATGAGGTAGAAATATGTGTTGTTGACAGGCTTTTGGATGAAACATAAATTTGAGGTGTTATATCTTGGCTGTAAATCAGTATGTATGATCTACTAACACACACATAGATATTACAATACCTACATATTGTGAGATGAAGTTGATTGAATTTTTTCAGCATGTCCCTTATAGAAATTTTAGGCATGTAGACAGTCTTCTACTTTAAAGAAATGCACTTAATACTGTGGTATAATGTCTACTAATACAATCCTAATGTTACCAGTCAAGAGATGCTTATAATTTTCTATAAGCATTGTCTGACAATCTATTATGCTAAACGTAGCTGTTTGTACTCTAATCAGGTAGACTGCTTCAGTTTTCAACACAGGTTTCGTTTTATTAACTGATGTCATATTTCACTTACAAAGGAGAAAAAAAAAAGGGTGCAGAATGTCTATCACTCATTTCCTATATAATCACAGTTTTGCATAGGCCAGTCTGAAGCCACATTGGCCAGAACCAAAATGAAAATTTGAGGATAAAGATGAGACTCCTAGAAAACCCCAAAAACTGCATTCATGCTGTAAGCCCGAGAACCTTCCAGTTGCTGTGTGCATCCAGATTCTACTGTATTACACCTTGAGGAGACTCAGTCCTCACCTTCACTTCACAGTTACTGCTTCACCTTCCAAACTGTACGCTATTGTTTTCATCTTTCCAGTGCAATATTGTGCAAAAATGTCTAAGACTACCAGAAAGTAATAATATTTTTCAAAAGTTGCAAATAATGGGGTCAGGTTTGCTACCCACACACATTCTTTTTCGCCCAACGGCGTACAGATTGCTTTCATCACACCAGCTGAAGCAGGAAGGACAAAGGGGGCTCTCCACCTTGCCCAGAAGAACCTGGAAGAAAAGGAACAGCAGAAATTATGTCCAGTGATCCTTAGCAAGTGACTGCCACACCAATGGGTGCACAGTTAACCTAAGTATTCCAAGGAGAGTTAAGAAGATGCTGTATGGTTCACTCCTCTGCAGTACAGCAAGTATGCAGAGGCTGAGAAAAACACATTCAATCCTTCCAACAGACAGGCATTGTGCTGGGTTTCACATATTTGCAATTGTTGTACCTTTAGGAGAAAGAAATAAAAAGAAAACAATTTGAATTTTCCCATTACTCTATAAATTTATGTCATTCAGGAATTCAGAATTTATATGTAGGAAAAAACTTTTGGCCTTATGTTTTCTTCCAAAATCTATGAAATTGGGAGGGATTTTCTCACTGATTTCCCTGGTCGTTGGTTCAGGACTTGGATGAACAAATAACAGAATTGAACAAACAGAGACCAATCACTCTAAACAACAACAGACAGACTTACAATTCTAACAATGTAACATGGTTATTGTTTCTTGCAGTCATATGCTTATCTGCAACACTGGTGTGAAATATAATTAAAAGAATGCTTTGATCTGTAAAGAAAAACAGAAAAATTGGCTTACCACTTTTTCATTTACTTACTAAAATTATCAGAAAGAGTGAGTTTAGACAATTCATCACTACAAAATTGGCTGTCAGGCAATACAACAATCTCTTTCTACAAGAACAATGTAGTTATTAAAAAGTGTAAATTGCTTCTACATCACGTAATTTTATCTGTGTTGGTTTTAAAATACTAATCTTTAATAGGTACTTTTTTAACAACTACAAAATTAACTTTGCATAATATATTCAAGACTACAAATGCTTTTAAAATAAACAATTAAAATTTTGATTTTAATTGAAAATACATATTGAAGTTATAGAAGACAGCATATCCTCCAAGATATAGAATTCACAATAGACATTAATCCTTTCTGCCTCTGGTTCCAACTTTCTGAATTGCGAGATCTTTATTTAATTATTCAAAAACTATATTAAAATAATTAACATGACCTGTATGAAATAGTAATTTCTTCTGGCATTAACTGACTCCCAGGAGTTAAACAAGATTCCTCTTCAGAAGACAGTAAGGTGAAAAATGATAAAAATCCCCCCATCACACTTTGCCCCCAAAGGAGGTGGTAGGAGAGGCAGAAGTCAGCACTTAGGAGTTGGAGGTGTTTCCAACAGTAGCTGGAACTAGCAGGACCAGCAGGAAAGATCATCTCATCTGAGATTCTATGCTCCTTCCACAGTTGTCACCAACAAATGAAAGCAATAGTTTTCTCTTGGAAACTGAATTGGAAAATTAGTTTCTTTCCACTGCTTTCTTACCATGTATCACTTCCTCATTCAGCTTCTCCATTAGTCTCTCCCTTCTTTAGAATAGCCTTTGGTTGCTCCGTACTGTGTGTATGATTAGCTGTGGTTCATGAAGCATTCATAAGATACTCTGCTCTTATCCAAGAGATTAAACCACTTCTGAACTAGAGGTACTAGAGTCTTGCCATATATGTCTCTATAAAGGAAAAAAAAAGGCATTTAATTGCAGCTGTATTAAGGCTGATTGTGTTAGATCCATTTGGGGTTTGAATGCACAGATATGGGATGGTGCTGAGCTTTTTAGTCCTTGGCATCTATGTTCTTTGGGAATGTCTACTCTTTACAGAAGAGGTACATTGGAAAAAACCGTATTAGTTATAGCTCAGCATAATACCTCTTCCAAAGGTAGATCTGCATTCCCCTGAGCAGACCAACTACTATGTGTCCTTATAATTTCTGTTCTGTTGTTAGTGAAACTCCTTGTACCCACATATATATATTAAAGTCTGGTCACTACTTATTCATCACATAATATCTAGTCTTCCATTTTTTGGAACTTTCTTTACATGCTAAATTTGAATTTTAGTATTATTGTAATGTGCTTAACAGCCAGTACAATAAGTGAGGTTTCTAAGCACTACCAGAATAAAAATGAAAGTGAAAGGAATATTCTACAATCCCTTACAGAAACCTTTCAGTTCTTTAAGATTCATGATGATTCAAAGTCAGATGTCTGGTTCCTTTAAGCACATCTGGAAATCCTTGTCTTAAAGTGTTTCTGTATTGAAGGACCTTGTCTGGCTAGCACCTAAATATATATCCTGAGCAGACTGTTGATAAGAAACTGGTAATTAAATGGTACAGGTGAAACAAAATGATTATGTAAAACATTTAGTGATTCATCAGACATTCAAACTAATGTGTATAATTTGCTTATAACTCCACACTTCTAATACTTTTGGCTTTAAGTTCCAAGCTCATTTCACCTTAAAAGATTTGCTGGCAATATTCCCACTTTGGTTTTCAGTTAATGAACTTCTGCCAAAGGAATAAAAGAAAAAAATAGGCAATTTGACAGCGCTTTACAGACTAGTTTTACAGAGGAACTTAGTAAAGGACTGGATCATGGTTCTCCTTCCTTAGAATTGCTAAGTAACTTTCTTTTTTGGGAAGTATTTCTGTATGATGGCTCAGATAATGAAATAATTTTAATGGAAAAGATGTTCAAACTTCTCACACTTCCTGTGTTGGTTGCTTCCCAACAGGCTTCATTCAGACATTCTTGTAGTAGTTTCTCGATGATTTCTAGAGTTCTGTGTGACTTAAATTTTAAATTTTGCATCTAAATTACAGACACATTTCAGATTAAGGAAGTGTTCTATTGGTTTTTTGCTGAATATACCTATGTGATGAAGTTGAGCTTTTAGAGAAAAAAGCTCAACCTCTTCTTTTGTTAACATTATTGGTATACAAACACTGATGAACAGTATAGTAACATTAAATGAAAGAAAAAAAGGACTGAACTCTGCCTAAAATCTATAATTAGAGAACAGGAAATAAAAAAAAAATATTGCTGTTCTTTCTCAGAGTTCTACCCAAAGCTGTGGAAAAGCTGGAGTCATAATTTTGTTTTGTTTCAAAGCCTATGAAGGCTCAGTGTCACAACTCCATGCTGAAGTGCAAAATTCAGGCTTTTACTTGTAGTGCTATTTTTCTACAGGGTTGAACTTGAACTAAGTCCTGCTACTACAAACACCTTTACAGGGAGGGGTTTTACAGAAGAATTTTTTCTCCTGGGTTCCTTGAGCTGCATGAAAGACATTGCACAGAGCCCATATTGCCTATTTACTTCTTTACCCATCCAAAGGGCATTTAGCACAAGAGGAGGGACTTGGCTAGCTATTTAGATTCATAAAGGTCAAATCTTGCAGATAACTGCCCATTTTTCCCATGTAGCACTACCAGAGGATTTGAAGAGGCAGCCTGGAGTCTCTCTCTTTTTACATTCCTTTCTGATATCTGTTCTGCCATCCAGTAGCCACCACTGTGCAACAGCTAAGGGATATCAGCTGCCTCAAATGAAATTTATGTAAAATTCTGATCAACCAGAAAGAGAAATCCAGACTGGTACAGACATAGAGTTATTAGGATGATCAAGGGACCAAAAAGCCCCCTGAGGAAAGACAAAATAATGGATTTTTTTTTACTTTTCCAAATACAGGGAGACATTAAAGTGTGTAACCACTATGTAAATCAAACGACAGTGCAGAAAGCTGGGAACAGAATGACCATATGCAATTTAAAAGGTAGGTTCTAAACCTCAGAGGGAAAAGGTTTTCTTCTGAAGCAACCCGATGGTAATAGAAAAGCAGAAAAAACCAAACCAAACCAAACCAAAAACAAACACTGGTGGACTTTAAAGTGGAGATTATGACTAGGTGGAGATTATGGCTTTTGCCAATCCTGATCTAATCCACTGGCAAATTGTTCCACTGACCCAAAGGAAAAGGTGTTTTGCATAGACTAGAAGAGGTCAGCTGCTCTCTGTGTAGACAGAAGGTCTACCTGGCATCATCACTGCTATAAAAATAGTACTGGTAGCACTGGGAGCTGCTCAGCAATCAGGTCAGGCGAGGTGAGCATGTAATCTGTAATGGACACTGCTAAAGCACCTCTCCCTCTCCTTCAGACAGTAAATCTCTGCCTGGTAGATTATAGGCTTTCTGGCATTTTTCAGAAGTAACAAGCAATTCCTGTTCTTCAACATTTCATCAAATTAAGAGAAACATTTATTTTTAAGACATATACTTTTAAAGTGCTAACTGTATATAACTGTCCATACATCACAGGTAGCAACTTGTTAGCACTGACAATGGCAGACTAGTAATTTTCTGATAGCAAGGAAAAGCAAAAGTCCTTCAAACAGATCTTTCACAAGAAGACTTAATACAACAATTAATAAAGACAGAGTAAAATAAAGCAAATCAGACAATAACTTTAAAGTATCAGCATGTGCAAACTGGAGGACTTTTGCTCTGCTCTAAAATTCTCCCAGCAAACGTACGCTCCTACTGGTTAGGATGGATGAGTCTTAAGGGATAATCAGGCTTGCACAAGATCCAGATTTCCAGTAAAGCAGGAGATTGAGATTTCTGGTTATTACTAAGCAGAAGAATACAAGAGGAAGGCTCATTTTTTAGAAATCATATATCTTACTTTGTCTCCATAATGTTCCATTACTAGTCACTCTCAGCAATAGGTAATTAGACAAGGTGGAGCCAGTATCACCCAGTATGGAACAATTGCATGAATTATTTATTAAAAGTGTATAAAATTAATACCTTTTAAAAATTATAGAAAATTTTTTGAAATTAATTTCCTGAAGCATCCTGGGCTTTCAAAAGTATATTTTTATGCTTTTGTTTCTGTTGTCTTCTGAATGCAGTCGTTACAAGTTTTCAGTCCCAGGTGGAGGCAATTCTAACTTCTGAATCAACACATGCCTAGATTTCCCAGTCTTGACTCATTGTCCCTTTGTTATTCTCTGCTTTATACTGACAATTCTGTTTTAAAACTTATCTTTGTCCACATTTAATGTGCCTACACTCCAGGGAGTGCTTATCGTAATGATCATACAACTGGAATCAAAGATTATAAGGGTAAATGCCTGTAAGGGACATGTTAGGATTGAAATGTTGACTGTCCTGTTATTTCATGCCAAGCTTAGAGCATTGTGTGCTGCCTTGCTTAGGTCCCTTAATGATCACTGTTCTAACAATGTGAAGCTGCTTTCTAAATAGGCATAAAATGCTCCCAGTTGGAGGCCTCTCTTTACAGCCATTAAAATCAGTGCCAAGTCTAATAGATTCACTGGAATACAAATACATTTTTTTCTTTTTTGAGAAGATTGTAGCTAAAAATACACGTGAATTAAAATGGAAGAAAATATTTGTATTTCTCAGAAGATTCTTAGATAGCAGAATCCTAAAATCAATCTTGTATGAGGGGCTAGGAAGGACTGCACAGCTTTAGACTTTGCCTTGTGGCTGGGAGATATAAGAAATCCTTGGCCATGTCTGAGATTCTGGCTGAATTCATGTGAAATTATATCAAAATAAGATTTTTCATGGTAATGGGGCCATTTACTCTAGTATATGCTTTTATTGAAATATAAAAACAATAATTTGTTTTAAAAAATAATCTTTTTTGCAAATTATTTTTTTCTGACTAGAAAAAAGAGACAAATTAATGTATATATAACATATTCAGACATGATATAATCAAAGCACATTATTTAGAGTAAGGATGAGAACTGGGAATGAAAGGTGGCTCATGACATACTTTACAAAAAAAAATGAAACACAGAACTTCTTCAAGTTTCAGTTTACCTCACAATGCAACATAATTAAGTCCTACAGGACTTAACAGGCTGTAGTCCACTGGGTATTGCCATCTACCACTTGCAGAATTATTTCAATAGAAGTATTTCAAGAAAGCTTTTTCAATACATACTTCATTGAATTGTAACATGGGGGCACCTCTACATGTTCCCATTAGCAAAATATTTTTAGTTTATTAAAGAATGTAACGGTTTGCATACACAAAAAATTTATGCGATATCTTTAATTTCGGACTTTGCTGTTATGGACTCCAGTGTTTCCATGGTCCTTCACTCAAAATAATGTAAAATCTAGGTCTTCTCTGAGAGATGCAGTGGTAGTTGAAAGCTGATACTCATAACTTAGAAAAACACTGGGAACATTACTGATTTTCTTTGTTAAAGAAACACAGAACAAAATAAAATTATAATAATGCATTACCAGCCATATGTTTATTTCAAAATATAGATTTCTTGCCTGTGTCTTGGATTGTTTTAAAATAGAAAGGTAATGAAACTTGAAGCTTTGTTCTAAAAGTGAAAAAAAAAAAAAATCCATCTGAAGTTTACAGAAAGGACATCTATAAGAACACACAAAAAAGCAATATTTTGCTGCAGAAAAATGAGTCATTAATTTCTTCTACACATGCAGTAGACTCTGCATGTTTGATTTGTTTTCCTACCCTGCTAGTGCATGCCTGTGCCCCTGCTCAAAGAGGAAGTTACACTATAACATTGCACATGAGAGGATCTCTACAGACTGAATAGATACTTGTCAGTATCAAGAAAATGCCAACTTAGCCTTTTACACATCGTGTACAACATCTACATCTCCTTTTGAGTCCCAAAAGGAGACTATTCATTGGGTACTGCCTCTTGCTCCAGCAATCACCAATTCCTTCTTGTTTCTACTAACACTGCCACTTTTGATGACAGATCGTCACAGTTAGCAGAAATCCAGCAGATTTACAGACATCTAGGAAACACAGATAAATGGGCAGGACCCACATTCCTAACAATTCTGGCAGCTGTACATATTCCTCACCTGGATTTCCCAGCCTCCAAGGACTGAAGTGCTCAAGACTTTGCTGCCATAGGAAGGCCATTTCTTCTTATTGAGCATAAGAACACATCTTCTCCTATTTTTAAAGACTTTCTTACCTTTTCTATGTTTCCCTCTCTTTTTCTGCTGTCACCACCAATGCTGCACATTGGGAATTCATAATGTGAACTAGAGGCACTTCCACTTTCAATTTTCATTCTCCTTGCAGTCTGAGCGTAACTGATGGCAGAGCAGAAATGCTGATACAGCTTAGCTTCACTTGGAAAGGGAGAAAGTAACCAATTGTTTCAGTCCATATTTGCTCCTAAGAGGCACTGGAGCTACTCAGAAGCCAAAATTTTAGGGAACAAATAGTCATAAGAGAAAAATAAGAGACCATCTTGACCACAGTGACCACAAAGCAATGGCATTTCAAATCTCTGTTAACAGGAGGAAAAGGGCCAGCAAAACCCCAACTCTGGACATGAAGAGAGCAAACTTCAGGCTTCTCAGGGACTTAGTAAGTAAGGTCCCCTGGGAAAATGTTTTTGCAGGTACTGGAGTTCACCAGTGCTGTTCACTCTTCAAACATCTCCTCCTAAGGGCACAGGAGCAGGCAATTCCCAAATGTCAGAAATCAAGCAGAAGAAGGTTGGCTTGGCTGAACAGGACAGTTCTCTTGGAAATAAGGCAAAAAAGGAAGTTGTATGCGCAGTGGACATGGGAAGAATTCAGAGATGCTGCTTGCTGCTGTAGGGGGAAAATTCGTGTGGCCAAAGCTCTGCTGAAGTTGAAGCAGGCTAGAAATGTGGGGGACAATAAAATCAGTTATTTCAAATATATTAATGGCAATAGGCAGTATATAAATATTGTTGGTCCATTCCAGGATGAGGATGGTCATCTCACAAACGGGAACAGAGAAAAGGCACAGGTGTTTAATGCCTCCTTTGCCTCTGTCTTCAACACGGATGACAGATCAAAGAGGTCTCAGTGCCCTGAGCTGGAGGACCATGGCTGTGAAAATTATCAACTCCCAGTTGACCCTGAAATTGTGTGGGATCTGCTGCTCCAGCTGGTGTGGGAGCCCAAACCCAGCTTTCAGCAAAGGAAAACAAGGGTTGACAAAAACCTCATGATCTGAAGGAGCTGGACCCTTCTCACAAGATCTGTTAAAGTTCTACCTCATAGATCAAGCCTGGCTCCAGCAGAAATCAGAAAAGACTTTTGAGATGATCGTATCAAACCATGTCTAAACCCCTGTAATCCCTCTATCCCCCATGTAATCCTACTAGAAGAAAAATTAACTATTTAGAAATTGCAGTAAAAACTTGTGTAATTCCATAATTAACATAACTCATCCCCTTCAATAACATGTCCAACCTCAGATACCTTTAAAATCGTGTTCTCGTGTTCAATAAACTATTCCAGTTCCCCCATACTGGAATCGTGTCTAGTTTTTATTTTTCAGACCACCACTAGCTGGATCCCTACAAATCTATAGGGCCTGATGGGATTTATCCCAGAATCCTCAAAGAGCCCACTGATGTCATTGCAAAACTCTCTTGATTTTTGAGTGGTCTTGGGATTCTGGAGAGGTCCCAGCTGAACAGAAGCTGGTGAACATTGTCCCAGTTTTCAAGAAGGGCAAAAAGGTAAAGTTATGGAGAAGATTATTCTGGGAGGTACTGAAAAACACCTGAAGGACAAGACTGTCATCAGTCACAGCCAGCATGGCTTCCTGAAAGGAAAGTCCTGTTTATCAAACCTGATTTCATGTGATGACAAGGTAACCTACCTAGCTGATTAAAGGAAGCCAGTTGATGTAATGTTTTGAATTTCAGTAGAGCTTTTGATACTGTCTCTCACAGGAGCCTTCTGGACAAGGTGTCCAACACACAGTTGGATAAACACAACAGGTAGTGGGTGAGCAATTGGCTCATGGGTCGAGCACAGAGGGTAATAGTAAATGGGGTAACATCAAACTGCTGATCTGTCACTGGTGAGGTTACACAGGGAACCTCTTCTTAGGCCCTCTACTCTTCAACATCTTCATAAATTACTTGGATGAAGGACTGGAAGGGATACTAAGCAAGTTTACAGATGACACAAAACTGGGAGGAGCTGTTGACTCCCTCAAAGGCAGGGAGGTCCTGCAGAGAGACCTCAACAAATTAGAAGACTGAGCAACCAGATGAAGTTCAACAAGGGAGAGTGCCAGATTCTGCACCTGGGATGTTCATACAGACTGGGGAATGAGATGCTGGAAAGCAGTGCCACAGAAAGGGACGTGGGGGTCCTGGTCGATGGAAGGTTGAATAAGAGTCAGCAGTGCCCTGGCAGCCAGGAGGGCCTGGAGAAAAGGAGACTGAGGGGAGATCTCATTGCAGTCTACAACTTCCTCATGAGAGGAAGAGGAGGGGCAGACGCTGATGTCTTGTCTGTGGTGACTAGTGACGGGACTCAAGGGCATGGTCTGAAGTTGTGTCAGGGGATATTATGTTAGATATTAGAAAGAGGTTCTTCACCTGGAGGGTGTTTTGATACTGGAACAGGCTCCCCAGGGAAGTGGTCACAGCACTAAGCCTTACAGAGTTCAAGAAGCATTTGGATGATACTCTCAGGCACATGGTGTGACTCTTGGGGATGGTCCTGTACAGGGCTAAGGGTTGGACTTGTGAGTTCCTTCCGACTTGGCATATTCTGTGATTCTGTGTTGTGTGTAACCCTTCCCACCCTAAAAAAAACCAAAAAACAAACCAAACCAAATCAAAACAAACAAACAAACAAATAATAAAAAAAAAGGCAGAAAGAAATGGCCTTCCTAATGGCAAACTAGGGACATTTCACGATCCTTTAAGACCACATATTTTTCTAGCTATTAGGAATGACAAAGCAACTCTAGGAATACAACACACTGTTTCTTCTTCTTTCAAGGAAAAACAGTCTTCATTTGCTTTGTTTTCTCTTTTCCCTTACCTTTATTCTCTCTGTTAACCTGCAACTATATCTTTGTAGTCTGTTCCATTCTTCTTTTCCATTTCTTCAACTTATGTCCTGACAACTGTCCTTCTCTGTCCAAAGATATATCAATGTTCTAATGTTCAGAGTTCAGCCCTGGAGCTTCAGACACTCAATGCTGCAGCATAACATGCAGGGTCCATATGTGACTTCTGTATCTCAGAACCGTGTTAAAAAAGACCTGTATCTTGTATACAGAGGGATCCAAATTAATATATCACAATGCTGAGAACATTGGTATGGTTTAAATCCTACCCATCTATAAAGTTTAGACAGTGAAAGTAATTTTCTTTCTCAAGATTTTTCATTCCAAAGACTCTAGAAAGGAAAACTTTGCTCCATATGGCCCTGTTTTTTTCAAAATGAGAGCAGATTTTGCTTCTCACTTTCAAAAGGACAGAAAGAATTTCCTGGTGCTTGATGCACTATTTTAAGTAATTGGTCTGAGTTTAGAGCAGTCCTTCAGGAAAATATAATTTCTGTTTTCTTTTAGAACCGAAAGTATTTCAGTTTTCAGCATTTCCTTGTAAATACTTGTAAGTGTGTTTGGGGTTTTCTCAGTCACCACTGCTGAAGGTGGTTACTTCTACTGGTGGAAGCAGAGGAAATACGAGGGAGAGGAGAATAGAACATATGTCTACATATGTATAGGGGAGAAAGGATGTTGTTTCACAGGCAGAACAGCTTTTCTGCAGTCCTGCTACCAAGGCAAAATATCCATGGGAGCAAGATTATTTCCTGGGGGCTAGGACACTTACTCTGGGGAAGACAAACCTGTAGTCTAGACTCAATTCAATGATTCAATTGTGATATCTGCATTTCATGTGAATTAGTTAAAATACAAGATTAAGCATCATGGATGTGAGAGTTAGAGGGGAATACACATTAAAAAATTCTTGTGTTTTGTAGGATAAAGATGACATTTCTCTACTTGGATGGTTTTTACCAATTTAAATACATATTTTCATGTAGAGAGTAAAAAATGTGTTTCTATAGAATTTAGATGCTTCAGGGCATGTTTGGCATCTATGCAGAATTTTTGAGAACCACTATTTCAAATTTGCTACCCTAATTTCTCTCCATGCATGCATCACACATTTTCTTATTCTTTCTCTTCAGCACAGATGTTTTCTCCTTTCTCCCATGGTGGTTTTTCTACAGGTGCTGGTTTTGGAGGAGAAACAAGGCCCCCCTCCCTCCAGAAACTGCTAAGAATGGCTATGTGAACAACTGTATAGGTTTGTTCCATCCTTATTTTTGATGCTTGTGATGGTTTCCTCTCAAGAAATCATAAAAGAAGTATTATTCAACATGACATGTACAATTAGGCTTTATCATACTGTATGACAGAAATCTCTGTTCCAACCCAGATTTCTTACAATGTGTATGAGAAACTATAATTTTCTCACTTAGGCAATCTTCTATTTAAAAAAATACTCTAAATCTTTCTCTAGTAATAAGTTACATTAAAAGAAAAGGCTATCTGAAATGAAACTGGACAAAAATAAATCCATTATTATATAGTATGTGCAGGAAGGTACAAGAAATAATAGATACCTGGCTTCATTTGTGATAGGTAAAGATACTGAAAAATCAAAATCCCAAAAAAATAAAATTAACCCTCCTAAAGGATGTTTGTATGCATCCTTTATGCTGTCAACATCTAAGAGGAATTTCACTTCTTCTGTACAAGAAAAAGAGAGGAACAAAACCAGCAAACCAATTTAATGATTGCTTTTATGTAAATATACATGTGCAGTCATGCATAAGAATGTACACACTGAATGACAGCAACTATGCCTGTCATATAAACAAAGATGATGTCTTTATTATACGTCTGTACTTAAAATACATTTTCCATTAATATATTGAAGCTTCTCCCAGATTGACAGTTACAGTACAGCCATCTCAACAACAGTCTAATTGTTTCCAAAGGCTAGTAATAAGCCAGGCTTTGCAGGGATTTGTTTTCATAACTTCTGATTTCTGAAAATTCTTCCTCAACTCAAGGCTATCTTGTGAACTTAAAAGAGGTAAAGAGGTGTTTGATTGAAGTAGATTTGCACTTTTGTGTAAGTTTTATTTCTGAGTATCGCCTTGTATAGATCTGATAGGATTATTTTTTTTAATCTTCAGTGGTGTTAGGGTGTTTAATTACGATTCAAGAAAAGATTGTATAAATTCTAATGTAAGCTGTGACATCCTACTGCTTCTTGATATTCATTATTTTGACTTTCTATATTTCAAATCAATAACTGTAGCTGGCAAAAAAAAAATTGTAAACCAAAATCAGGAAAATTATTGTAAACATAAATATTATACCATACTATGTCAACTTGCATAGCAAAAAGGAATACAGGAACTATTACAAAGTCAGTAGTAACACTCATTAGGTGTTCCAAAATCTTATCTCTGAACATTAATTTATTTTTAAAATTAATCCACATAATTTCATGTCCTTTTTGAAGATACTTTCCATTAATACTCTAGCTGTGAAGTTTGCTGCAGGTAAGAAGCTCTTATAGATCTGTGTATGTCTTCTATTCAGGGTCTGAATCTATGCTAGTAACTGCAGCGGTAGTGGATGAAGGGTTGGACTTGATGATCTCGAAGGTCCCTTCCAACCCAGCTGATTCTATGATTCTATGATTGTACTGGGTGAAACATTCGTGGGAAGACTTTCAGGATTCTATTATAAAAATCAGAGTTTGTAATTCTGAACAGTCGGAGAGAAAACCTAGGACTCAATCTTTTATTGTTCTGCCAATCACTCTGTATCATTCTACCTATACAAATATAATGAACAGACTGTGCTGAACTGGTAAAACATAACACTCATAAAGTCACAGGGATTTTTTTGTTTGGTTTTTTTTGTCTCATGAACTGCACTCAGGCTCTGAGTGAATCCCCACAACAGCACACAAAACCTACCCACCTGGACAAAGGAGACTTCACTGCATGTCTCCACCTGGAACTGACTACTTAAATCCATTAAGAGCTAAATAATAAGGTAGCACCTTATTCAGAAAACAATAAATAGTGCCCCTCAGGAAGAACACAATGCTCAGGTTTGCAACACCATATGGAAGCAGTAATCTGAGGAGAGGAATTGCCACATGTAGGAGCTGGAGCTGTCAGCCATGATCACAGTGAGTTTTCTATTTCCAGGGGCCATGTGAATTGGCTGATGTAAACTGGATGAGTGGGACTGAGCTGTGATTTGTGTGAGGTCTGTGTTTGCAGGGCAAGCATCACTGTCCACAGGCTGTATTTGTCTGGCCAAGCAAAACAGCTCTAGGTTGTGTGTCAAAGATTGCTGTGATCTGCTTGAACACCCACCCTACCAATCTCTCCAGAGATGCAGAGATGAGATCTGCTCCAACTTGAGGCAATGACTTGGTCCACAAAAGGCTTAAGAGACCTTTTTTGCCCCTTAGTTAACAGAGACCCAGAGCCAAGACAGTAGAAGAAAATTGTAGCCTATTACTCATAGGAGACCGAAATCAAGACTAAGGAGTCGCAGGGGACCTAATCCAACACTGCAATGGATTATGGGTTGCTTAACTGACACTGTCTCCCTTAATTATTGTAGAAAATATGTAGCCTCAAATTTGCCATTTAGCACAACAACTCAGGAAATCCAGTCATAAAACCTTCTCAGCCACATGCTCTAGACATATGATTTAGGCATTTCAGTTGGGGTAAGTGTACAAAATGCAGGTGCCTAAACCCTGTCTATCTTTCCCTGTATGCCCATCAGCTCAAATTCTGACAAGTTTAACAATCCAGTCTAACTGGTGTGGACCTTGACAGGCTTCACACTGGTATTTACACAGGAGTTGTCCACATCTGAACTAGTCATTCTCAGGACCCTGGAAAGAAACCGAGAGAAATAGACATCATATTTTGGTCCAGTGAAACATATTTTGTAAGTTCCTGTTTTTCTCCAGTGACTATTGTCTAACTAGAGTCAGTAAGTCCTGATCAACAGCTAAGTTATGAGCACTAAAATCTTTAAATGTTTTTATTAGACACTTTAAGTGGTTTTTTGTTCAACATGCAACTTGTCAGAGGAATCTATTCTTTAGTGTCAAGTAATTGCAGACAGGCAACAAAGATGCTGAACATAGTGCTGAGGATGACAAATTAGCTCTGTATCATAAAGGCAGGTGTTAAAATATTGCTGATAAAATGCTTAGATCTACCTCTTTGTCTCTATACTGTTCAGTTCCTGATGTGTAAAATAGTGACAATACACTTCTCTACCTTTCAGAAAACTCATGAGTATAAATATTGTAAGGAGAGAAAAATCAAATATTACAAAGAGAACAAAAAAAAGTAAAATCTCGCTGCTAAGTAGAGACAGAGACTCATTCCCTATTGACAAGTCTACCTGCTTTTCCTAAATTAGAATTAAAACCCTTTTCAATCTTCAATAATTAGAATGGTCTTTAAGAAGATAACAAAACAAATAATTTTATTTTTAGTGTTTTTTCATTATATTCAATCTGAACAAGCATTTGAGGTACTGAGAGGTATAATTCTTCCAGAAATCGGCCAGAGTTTTATTTGTAGATCCAGGTCCAAGGTATTTTTTAGACACATTCAACAGAAAAGCAACTTAATAATTATTAATGCCTTATTAATCTAACTGAAATGCATTGAAAAGAAGAAAATATTAGCCATTTTGCAGTGTACCATTTTTCTGTTCATGATTAGATTCACTGATATGTTTGCATTAAATTATGCAAAGTATTCTTATTTACCAAGTGTAGCCATGCTTTCAGGGCTTACTGCAACATCAGTTATCAGCCCCTAATACCTTATCCAACACCTGTAAAGGAGAGGAGAGACTGAGTCATTCGCAGATCACAGCACAGCTTTTCGATGAGTTCTTACACAACTAGGTTTTTTCAGAAGGCAGAATGGTGCAGTTTTCCTGAAATGCATATTATCTTCCCACTTTGGTAGCAATGTGTCACAAATCATGATCAAATGTACTAATTTTGCCTAATTTAAGAAAAAGGCTAAGGAAACAAAGGTGGAACTCCACTCAGGAACTGAGTAGCTGCATGGCACTGGGGACAGGGGAGCGGAGAAGGCTCCTGGACCATAGAGGTCAGACCAGTAGCTACTGCTGGGGAGAGAGATGGGAAGAAAAGTAAAGGCTGAGAACATGCTCCCACCAAAGAAGATCCCATCTCAGGCAGCAGGAAGATAAGACCTACATCGGTGTATTAGGCTAATCTTAATTGAGAGAATATCAGGATACACTTGGTTTCTCCCCTTTAAATTTCCCATACCCTACGAGTAAGGGCATCTTAGATCTACAGGTTTCTGAGATGCTGTATTCCTACCTTCTCTCAATTGCCCTGTATGTTAATTTCAAGTCCCAGGGGTCATTTCATTGTCTGACAGTTACGTTTCCTTTTCAGAAAACTTCTGGAATATTTCCTCTCCTCTGGAGCTGCCAGGGTAGCAGACTTCAAGGGAAAAGGTCCAGAATAAGATCAAATACAGTTTGTCTAAGAAAAAAACAAAGAAAAAAATTCAAGAGGCAAAATAAACTCATAAAATTGTTTGCATATTTTACAAAACCTCACAAATGATATAGAAGTTTCTACAGACACAAGGGGCTCTGATTATTCTGACGCATTTTGGCCAGTTCTCTTAAATTCATGGGGCCTAATTTTGCAACACTTTTCTCCGGGATTTTGGTAAATTTACTGCCTTACAGTAAATTTAAACAAAAAACAAAAAGGACTTTCCATTCTTTTGAGGCCTTTCTCTCTTCTGTGTCTCAAAGAGAATAGAGAGTACCAATATTTTTCAAGTTTTTCTCAGAGGTTTCCTTGAATTGAGGGGGATAATAGATTGGCCTCACAGGTCAACTTCATTCTCACCCACAGTTTAGGAACCCTGAAGACTGAAGATAATAAGAAAAAGGAAAACAGCACTCTTTAATCCTGTGGTTCACACAGAAATCACAGTTTCATGTTCAGACATAACTAGGTCATTTTCTTCCAAAGAAAGATGGATTTGGCATACTGTAGTGTCCAAAATAAGCCTACTGCTTCATTCACTAGTAACTGCTCTTTGTTTTAATATTGGCAGTTGCAAAGGCCAAATGATTTCAAAAGTGACCAAGCACTGATGTGTTAGAAGAAAACACAGAATGGCCTCTTAATTTGGTCCAAATGCAAAAAGTCTGCTTTGAAATGACATTGCTCTTACAACTTCTTCAATAAAGGAAATTGAAACCAGCTTGTAATGCATCCATTACACTTACCAGCAATTCCTGTCCTAAATGACTTCCTTTCAATCTCAGTGAAGTCAGTTAAATTCTAACTCACAATATTAAGTCAGTTAGAGAGCTAACCTGAAACTTTTCCTTTCAGTAGTGTAACTTCTTCTACAAAGCATTGGAAAGCTGCCCCAAAACTCCTAAAATCTTTTCTAGCAGTCATACTTACTGTAGCAAATAACTCTTAACTCTTGAACACATAACGAAATGTGTGTATGTTTTTCACACACCCTTCATTGATAGAAGAAAGAGTTGGGGGAAGAAACAGATCACAAAAATATTTATTGGAATGTATTTTGTTAGACTCTTATTATTGAAGCAATTAAGGCAGCATTATTAAAAGCAGATATTTGCATGGTATATTTGCTTGTTTCCTCCCCCTGTTCTCACCCCCACAGGCACACACTATCACACAGACACTGCAACACACGCTGTCACTCCCAGTCCAGCCCAGCTGTTCATTCACCAAGGAGCTGCACTGGTGTGACCATGGCCTCTGGGCAGGTGTGCAGAGTCCCTCAGAGGTCTCAGGTTTCCTCAGCAGCACATGCAGAGCTGGTGTCTCTGCACAGCTGCCACTGGCACCTCAGATGTGGACTGAGCTGCACAGCCCCCTCCTTGGTGCCAGCATGACCTGGTGGCCTTGCACACACTCAGCAGGATCTAAGTCTTCCATTCTTGAGGAGAGAGCAGGACGACAAGTTTTCAGAGTCTGTCAGCACTTGAGAGACTTTTTCCTTTCCTCTCAGTACTCTTCCTCTTTTCAGGCTGTTCTGTTCTCACCCATGGATGTAGGTAGGATCCATTTGCATCCACTTGTGCAGAAGTGTGCACGACACCGAAATGTGTGTCCTGACTTCAGTCTGCTCTCCTCCCTCTGTGTCTCTAGTGGTCCCTGTTAATTTATTGAAACAGTTAACACACCTAACAGGGATTAAATATACTGTAGGGACTAGGGATGGGGAAACAGGACTGTCAGACTCCTTGCTTTATTGTTATTCACATCTGAAAGAAGTGTTAGTAAATAACCCTCGAAATCTTGGTGGCAAGTGTCATATTGTAACAGACACAAAAGTGTCTCTTGTGTTACATACAGAGTCAATTACACTGCTTGTGATTAAGAAAAACTGAGCACAATTCCCAGCTGGTGTTCCACACAGTTGCCAAAATGGAGTGTCTGGTCCATTGAAAAATAAATATTGCAGATAAGTTCCCCAGACAGTAATCTGAAATTATTGCCCTGAAAATTGTAGAGTTGATAATATGAAACAAGCAAAAAATGCTTGTCTGAAATCAAAGCATGGTGTATTTTCTTGAGAAAGGATCTGAATAAAGGGAAAACAGCTCTAGTTCTTAATCTGACAGCAGCAAGCCACCTCATATAGTCACAGTCATACTGAGTCCTCAGTCTTTTCCTTCTCTCTCCCCTTCCCACCTATGTAGCTTGTAGAGTTTTATATCCAGATAAGTGGATTGGAGCATAAGCAATGAAATGAGTAATGTAATTTGGTGCCCATTGTCGGCATGGTGTTGGCTCCTTCCATTATGACAACAAACAAAATTCAATTACTGTTTGGATATGAACAATTGTTGCCAAACTACCTGCCAAGTCTATTTTCTCTGTTGGCATGAAATGAGCAACTCCATAGAAAGGATGTCAAGTATTTCCACAGTAAAGAGCAAAAGAGGGAGAGAAGAAACAGAACTTTAAGAAGAGGAACTGAATGACAATAAGACATTTTGGGCCACAGTTTTATTGTGAAAAGTCCCTAAGTTGTAACAAAGAAAGCAGTGTCATAGCAGACCCCAGATGGATGTGAAAAGGATATCAGCTGTGTTTTGCGAGCACTCTGAAGCGCCTAGCGAAAAAAATGCCTTGTAGCTGGTCAGTGAAAAAATCACTACCGTGCTTAGTATAAAAATATCACCAATATCCTATCATTACCTTCACAATTTACATGCACAACAAACTTTCTTCAAGCCTTTTCAATTAAACCAGAGAAGAAAAGCCTGTGGAAAAAGGTATTTATGTGTACTGATGCGATTCAGAATCTGACTATTGAGTAGCACAGGGCTGTGAATCTACTCTATTTTCCTATGCAAAATCTTTAATCTTCATTTTTAATTGACATAAAGTATCAAATATCCAGTAGAATTATGGTTATATGTGATTATATTTTAGTAATCTTTCAAGTGGTAGTTGCCATGTAGCTCTTGAAGTCTGGAAGTTTGAAGTAATTATTTTCTTATAGGGAGGATGAATCAAGAAAATAGTAAGAGTCCAGGCAAATATGGGGAAATACAGGTGCTTGTCACTTTCTTAGTTTGAGAAGAGGAAAGGGATTGGATTGTAGATTATTTAATATAATATAACCTGGAATATATAGACAAATCTATATTTAGTCAGGTCATTTTATGCAAGCACATGATACTAAAGGTGTCAATTTTGAAAACTTTTTTGAAAACTACTGCATCTGATACTCATCTGTGTATATACTGAGGATGGGTGCATATGAAAATTGTAGGCATATGAGCATACTATTTTATCTGACTTCAACCTATGAGATGTGAATTTTAGAAAATGACATGGGTTATAACTTAGAACCTGGAAAAAACCCACAACATTATTTACTGTAATGAATTTCTGCAGAAAGCAATGCTAGAAAAATGAACTGAAGGCCCCATTAAGCAAGTGGTAAATAAAAATGCAATTTAGCCCGATCATTTATTTAGCAAGTGGAAACAGACGTTGCCTCCACTTTCTACTTCCTACTGGCCCCAAAGAAGTTTTTACTGAATATGCTGAATATACTGAATATTAAAAGAATGCAGTTTCTTGTCTCAAAACACTGTCAAAGCCACAGAAGGAACTTGCTGTAAGATAAGCCACTGGACAAAAAATTCCCACTGTGTGGACTGTGGGAACTTGAGATAAACTCAGACAGTAACAGCAGGAAGATGCTAATTCCAGGTCTGGTGAGGCAGATCTGGGTAACCTATCTGGACAAAAGTTTGCAGTGTCAAGCAGTGGGAAAGGGCACAAGTTACACATGCCATCTCAAGTTATGGGAATGGCATCTACATCCCATGGATACCTGGCACTTGGACTGTATAAAGGTGATACCCCAAAAGAATGACTCTGGGATGCCACCTCTGAGAAGATCAGGGTGAAGAAGGACCAGTAGGATACCACAGAATCCACAGGGTGGTGATATCTTTCTACTTAACCTGTCTCTTTCTCTTCCCCCACCCCTTCTCCTATTTCTTTCTATCTCTCCACCTCACATTTACTGTTAAATAAAATCCATACTATTGACTTTGCCGTATGGTCTCGTTTGCATCTTAATTTAGGCAGTTGTCTCTTTATAAATGGATCATAACAGCTGCCTGCCAGGCTCAAACAGGCACTGATGTAGTGACATCAGACCCCACAATCCATCAAGTCCAAGTTTTAACCTTGCAAGCCAGGGAGACCATTCCCATCCTCCTCACTGCAGAAATAGGTTCAACACTCATGTGGCCCTAACAGCAGTATCAATTGTTGAAATGTGCAGACTTTGTTCTCTGTTTTCCTAGGTTTTGACCCCTTTTTTCACCACCTCTGTACTTCCCTTTTCCCACCCCCACTCTCAAAGAAACAACCTGCTGATACTTTCTGTACCACCACTGATCCCAGTTTCAGCATGCCTGTTGCACTGGTGCTCCCTTATGTGTTAGCATTAATACCTTTGCACTAGGCATTGCTGACCTTTGAGGAATTTAATCCCTAAAATATCACTGAACCCCCATTGTCTGCAAAGTTGACCATCTTTCCCGTAATTCCCTCTTATACACCCGTGGACACAGACAGTCTCATGTCACTACCTATAAATTTTTTTGCTCTTTGCTGTGCCACTGCCACATCCAGTGGTTTCTTACATTGTGTCCAGTGATTTTCTTCGTCCCATTGAGCTATCTCAGTCATTAGGCCTAGTCATATATTTTAAAAAATTACCTGTAAACAATATATAACCTATATTGTGTTGTATATATATGCTGCATAATGCATTTCTATCTGCAGAGGATCTTGGCCTCCTCCATTGTGTGGAGCACTGAACTCCACAGAATCACAGAATGGGTAAGGTTGGAAGGGACCATAGTAGGTCATCTGGTCCAACCTCCTTGCTCAAGCAGGATCATTCTAGAGCACATTGCACAGGATTCTGTCCAGATGATTCTTGAATATCTCCAGTGAGGGAGGTTCCACAACCTTTCCGGGCAATCTGTTCCAGTGCGCAGTCACTCACATAGTAAAGCTGTTCCTCTTATTTAGGTGGAACTTCCTGTGCATCTATTTCTGCCCACTGCCTCTCATCCTATTTCTTGGCACCACTGACAAGAGCCTAGCTCCATTCTCTTGACACCCTCCCTTCAGATACTTGTAGATATTGATGACATCCCCTCTCAGTTATCTCTTCTCAAAGCTGAACAGGCCCAGCTCCCTCAGCCTTTCCTCACAAGAGAGATGCTCCAGTCCCTTAAGCATCTTTGTTGCCCTCCACTGGACCTGCTCCAGGAGCTCCCTGTCTCTCTTGTACTGAAGAACCCAAAACTGGACACAGCACTCCAGATGTGGCCTCAGGAGGGCTGAGCAGAGGGGCAGGCTCACCTCCCTTGACCTGCTGGAAATGTTTTTCCTAATACAGCCCAAGACACCATTGACTTTCTTGGCCACCAGGGCACACTGCTGGCTCATGGACAGCTTGTTCAGGACCCCCAGGTCCTTCTCTGCAGAGTTGCTTTCCAGCAGTTCAACCCCCAGCCTATGCTGGTGCCTGGGCTTATTCTTTCCAAGTTGCAGGACCTGCATTTGCCTTTGTTAAATTTCAGACTGTTTTTCTCTACCCATCTCTTCAACATGCTGAAGTCCTTCTGAAAGGCTGCACAACACTCCGGGGTATCAGCCACTCCTCTCAGCTTTGTGTCATCAGTAAACTTGTTTGTATTCCTATTTTATATTTTATTTCCTTTAAACTTCTAGGTTGGATTTTATATCAGCTGAAAGAAAATTCAGGATAAGTTAGGGTATGTGGGCTACTGAGAGTTTTTTCATTTGTACTGAAGTATATCTTTGTCCACTGATGCTGCTATTAGTATGTACACAAGTTAATTGCATTCATATCAGGTAATAAAGAGAACAAACTAATGTTCTAATGCAACAATCGTTTTTAAGGAAACATATTTCAGAGAAACAGACTTCACTGCAAATCTTGTAAGAGTTAAATATTTATATTTCTACTGACTTTCCCTGAAAAAATAAGATGACAGAATATGACAATGTAATGCACTTACCAAAATAATGCAACAGCCATGTTGGGGCAGACTAAAAATCTGGTCAGCCCAAATTTTTAATAGCAGACAAATGATGGTTGCTTTTGCAAAATAAGTATGAAAACAGCACAAACAAATGACAATTCCAGTGCATTGTTCTCATTTTCAGCAATTTAAAGCTTAGGGACTTCCTGAGTTCAAGTTTGTATCTTTGTTGCTGTGTATGTTTACATCAAGAGACATTGATGGAATTTTTTTCCCCCAGGAACTAGATCTTTTGGGAGTTAAATCAAATACTATCACTGTTCCAACCTGTCTATAGTACAATAATGTCATGTTTCCAAACTTCTGCAGAGAGCAAAGTGATCTTGAAATTATGACACTTAGTAAAGAATCAGAAGAAATTCTGTAATAATCTTGTGCATAGAGTAAGTAATTTAAAAAGAAAATACCTTAGAGAAATAACACCAGAAAAGGTTTCGGTTTTTAAGTGTCATTTTTCATCCCCAAACTTCTGTTTGCTGAATTTTTAGTTGTATGACTGATTACACACTGATTACACAGAATGTCTGTCGTTTTATGCTACTTACTCAATACCACATAACTAATTTCATTGTCTTTATTGATACAACATAATGTGACAGGAGGAAAAAAATGGATTCATTTGAAGTTATTGTTAAAATTATTTTAATGGTATTAGTAATTTCTCCCCTCAACTCAAGAATTTACTGAACATAATCAAAAACTGAAAAATTTTTATCCTGGAGATTTAAGATTTTAAATAAATATGCATGTAAAGAGTAGAAAAAGAAAACAGATCCTTGGATAGGATGGAAAGGAGACATAGAGAATAAGGAGATATTAGGCTCCACCTTGATGACAGTAATATGATACCATGATTTATGGATCAAAAGTCATTATATACACTCATTCCATACCCCTCATTCCCCACCCAGAGAGTTACACAGAGAGACATACTGAAACAATGATAATAGAGTTACATAGGCAAACACTCAGATGTGAAGATATTTAGAATACTATGGTGAGATTTACTTTAGTTGTACATCTTGTTTTTCTGAAATAATAGAAAAAAAGTGTTGGTGAAGATGAATCCTGTTTATCGCAGAATAATTAGAGTCGAAAGTGACCTTTGGAGATCACCTAGTCCAACCCCCCTGCCAAGGTAGGGTGACCTAGAGCAGGAACACAACCAGGTAGGTTTTGAATGTCTCTAGATCTGTACGATCTTACTAAATTCTTCAAAAAACCAGCTCTTAGTTCCCCGCAGATGGATTGTCTGGATTTCAGATTAGGCATGGCATGGAAGTACAGACATGTAAGCTGACCCTGTGCAGAGCCAACATAGATCCAGCTGGACATTAGGGCAGGTAGAGCACCCTGCTGTGGGTGCTGACTCCAAGACTAACTCAGGCTCAGCAGCACAGGTGTCCTTGCAAACAACACAAGCCATGAAAACCAACCCCATAGTATGCATGCTAGTAATGTTGGCAGTCAGTGCAGATGCCTCTGTACTGTGTCTTTGGAAGCAGAAGCACTGGTGACTGTAATGGAGAAGCAACAGCTGACCTGGCTCCACATCTGACTGCTTGGAGCCCATCAGGGCTAATTGGTTTCATTGTCAATACCAGCCCTGCCAGAGCCAGGATATGAGGTGTCCCCATGCTGTGCAGGTTTCTCTATTGGCTAAACTGTTGCACCAGTTTTCCCTCCTTCAGGATGCAATCAGTCATTCCTACCCCCAGACCCTCAGCTACTTGTGAAGGCTGTGCTGTAAACTGACTGGTGGTAAACAGAGAAACAAACAACAAATGTTGAATATCCTGAAAAGGGCGTTACAGACTTTTCACAGAATCATGGAATCATTAATGTTGGAACAGACCTCAGTGATCATCCTTTGACCAATCACCACCTTGTCAACTAGATTACAGCACTAAGTGCCACATCCAGTCATTTCTTGAACGCGTCCGGGGATGGTGACTCCATCACCTCCCTGAGAAGTCTATTCTGATGCTTAATAACCCTCTCCATGAAGAAATTTTTCCTGATGTCCAAACTGAACCTCCCCTGATGCACCTTGAGGATATGTCCTCTCATCCCGTCACAAGTTGCCTGGCAGAAGAGGCCAACCCCCACCTGTCTACAACCTGTCATGGTTTGAAATTGGCCCCCCCGAGAGGCTGGGGGGCTCAGAGGTGATTGGGTGCCAGGGTAGCGTTCCCTGGAGAGCCAATCACTGTCCATGTTCGCTTCTGTGTTCATACACAGCACCGGAAGCTGTTGGCAGTCTTGGTTTTTTGCTGTTGGTGTCTGCTGTGTGTAGGTGGAGAAGGCCAGGGGGTGGCTGGGCTCCTTCTTTCCCTTTGGGGGGAAAGGGGAGCCCTGCAGACCCCAACTCTACCTAAGCCAGAGTTAAGAGGCAGCATTTGGAGTGTGTGCTGTGAAGGAAGAGATTCACAGAAGAGGTAAAAAGGAGGAGGTTAGACCCTCTTCTCCCCCCCCACAGCTGCAGGACGCTTGGGTCAGTGCATAGCTGAACTGAGCTGCCTGTGGCCAAGGCTAGGGGGCTTTCCCCTCCCCACTGCATTTAGGCTGGTGGGGGGGTGGATTTTAAGACTCAGCATTTAAGCAGAACCAAGTGGACGGGCTGATAAATCAGCTCGGCGCTCGGGAAAGTAATCCCAGGCGAAATTAGAGATGGACCGATAGAGAAAGGCCCGGAGGATGCCTCTGCTGTGATCTAAATGGAGGACAGCCAAAAACCCGAGGAGGAATCAACGTTCCAGGACGCAGACGCTTGACAAGCTAAACTACATTGCAGCAGCCTACGAACTGAGGTATGAGACTGAGAGAGAGAGAGAGATCATACAGTAGAAATGACACAGAACCAAAGAGAAAGGACTCAAAGCTATCTTCTTGGACTTCAGGAGGAGAAAGACTGTAGTAAACAACTGAAGGTTGGTTAGGGAGTGTTTCAGGGGCCCAGAACACTCCCACGAGAGAGAGACTGGTTATTTCGCAGCCTTGAAAGGCTCTTCCTGGACTAAAGTTAAAGGGAGGGGCAAGGGCTTAAAGGACTGACAGAAATGTAATATATATATATATAAAAATATATAAGTTGCTTTTAGTTTGTACAGTATATTCATTTGTGTAAATAAATGTGTATACTTCCCCTTATAGAAGCCTCTGGCCTGAAAGTTTCTCTCCGGTGATGGGATAAATTGTGGGAAGGGGTGGGGGAAAGCTTGAAAATTGGATTTTGGATTTCTAATGTGGCTCAAACTGCCACAAACCTCCTTTCAGGTAGTTGTAGAGAGTGATAAGGTCTCCCCTGAGCCTCATTTCCTCCATGCTAAATAACCTGAGCTCCCTCAGCTGTTCCTTCAATGACTTATTCTCTAGACCCTTCCCCAGCTTCATTGCCCTTCTCTAGACCTGCTCCAGCACCTCAATATCCTTCCTTAACCGAAGGGCCCAGAACTGCACACAGTACTCGAGGTGCCACCTCATCAACACCAAGTACAGAGGAACAATCACTTCGCTAGTCCTACTGACCACATTATTTCTTATATAAGCCAGGATGCCATTGGCCTTCTTGGCCACCTGGGCACACTGCTGGCTCACATTCAGTGGTTGTTGACCAGCATCCTCAGGTTCTTTTCCGCTGGGCAACTTTCTGGCCACTCTACTCCCAGCTTGTAGTGCTGCATGGGGTTGTTGTGACCCAAGGGCAGGACTCAACACTTGACCTTGTTAAACCTCATACTGTTGGTCTCAGTCACACTGGTTTAGAATGATTTGTTTTACAACAGATTCTGCTATACAATAGGCAGTTATCACTTCTCTTTCCAGTAATTGTTTTCAGTACTGCACCTATACCTATGATTTTTATAGACACAATTTAACCAACTGTTGTGCCAGATTTAAAATTATGGGGTAGCATTCCAGGAATAATGTTATTCTTGCTTTTAAGTATCCCTTCAACCAACCAATGTAAAACACATAACCAATGGCACCAAGGGATATCTTACTAGATATCAGTAGGATTTTTTCAACTAGATCATAGCAACATCATGCGTGTGCGACAATATCATGTGTGTTCATGGCCAACACCATATTACTCCAATGTTCAATTATCTGGGATATTTTTCTTTGGTATCTGTTTTACACCTGCTTAAAGCAAATTTAGCATTTTGCTGAATACAAGTTACTGAATGTGAAAACGGGATCAAATTGTACTGTTGCCTGGAATAATGAAATATTGTACTAACCACTTCAGAGAGGCCCCATAATTTATTCTGGTCCCATGTACCTTCACCCTACCACCATGGGCACAAAAAGTCATTATATATGATGAGTCATTATAGCTCTATGATCAGAGAGAACATTTTCTACAGATATTCAATAACCTTTCAAATTACATACTTCACAGAAGTAGGTCACATTGAGCAGTGATTGAAGACTAACGTTTCTATAAGTTCCCAACTATCCAGATTTTATCAAGATAATACTGTTATCCAGATTTTATCAAGATAATACTGTAAAGAAATGTTCTGCATGTTAAGAATGGCTTATCTTTTTGTAATAAAGATCTAAAACCGCTGCGAGTAATTCAAAGGTCTTTTCTTTTATGACCTCTTTTTAAGTTCCTTCTCTTGTTCTCGCTCTCTTCAGGTGTTATTAAATCATGTTGTAGAAGATCAGGGTAAGATCTGAGTCACTGACAATGTTCATCAGTTCTGCATCAGAGTGAAAGGAAAACAGCAGGGGGACAGAACATGGAGATTTCTGTTCTTGTGGAATCTTCTGAGCATTGCAAAAACGCATTGACACTATGGAGCTGGGGTGCATCAAAGTGTCTACTAGTGCATGTCTTTGGATAGCAGATTGGCATCTATTCTTTATTTCTTAGTTTTCTTAAGGGACTTTTAATTTTCAGACTTTTGTTCCCGGTGAACAAGATCACAGGAACACATATTGTAGATTTGTGCCTACCTTTCATATTGCACTTTACATCATTTGTTGGCCATTTCATTCACCATCTGCACTTCCTTCTAGAGATAAACCAGTCAGTAGTTACCACTTGTACCACTTCTTATGCCATTAAAAGCCTGTAGAGTAAACACAGTTAACAGTAGACTTTGACTGGGTGCCCCTGTCTTGGGAAGATGACGTTCCTAACTTCAAACAGATGTCACTGACCAGCAGTGACATCTCACGTCAGAAAGAGAATATAGTGTCCCAAGAAGATACAGCTGTGGCCACCATTATTTGACTTAGAAAAGAGAATTACCATTCTGTAGGAAATTCTGACATTTTGGAATCTGTTCTTATTGTGATTAAAATGAAAAATACAAATGTCAACATTTTCTAAGAGATTTCCAAGGAAATATTTCTTTGAAAATGTCAGAATTTCAGCACAATTTCCTTGTTAACAATTTTGAATCATTAATCTACAAAAGATTGTATTTATGTGGATATATCTGCTTTTATACATGAACAGTAAAACATTATTCAGAACAGTCAAACTGAAACTATAATTCACAGCATAAATGAAAGATGATGAAATCATAAAGAAATAGTCTTATCACTGTGAAGTGATAAATCTTCCTGTGATAATACTTTTGTAGGTATAATATTATGTTTAATTATATTGCCATATCAGTTTGATCATTAAAATTTGCAAGTCTATTTCATAAAATCAGGGCCACGAGCACAGTGATTGGTGGTGTTATTTACTTATTGTTAACTCTGATTCAGATAGTTTCATAGTCAGTGTTTCATAAGGCACTCAGATATTTTTTTGCATTAAAAAAACCCCAGCAATTTGTCTGTTAGCAGGTGACCTCTTAGGAAGGAAAATAAGTTTTTATTCTAGTACAATAAACCTAGAACTTAAATGGAATTACTGTTAAAATATTTACAATCTTACTTTAAAAGTAATTAAATTCTTGTTTTTATATGTTCTGGCATTTATATTTTCACAAAGGTGCTTATAAAAATTTAGCTATACCACTCCAATAACTGCTGAAAATTTATTCCAAAGTGTGTTATTTTCTAGACTTCATTAAATAACAGCCTTGAGGTTTATGGCCTAAGTATGCTATTTTTTTCATCCTCTATGTATTCAGCTTTCTTTGATTGCTAGGAATTAATTTGCAAAAGAAACACTTCATAGAAGATACTTATGCTCTATAGCATTCTTAGATGTTAAAAGGGTCTTTAACTGTGGATTTAATTGCTTCAGTGGGTTTTAAAAAGCATTTATTAAATGTAGTGTTTTGTTGAAGGAAAATCACAAGATACAAGGGACAGAAATCTTTCTTTTCTAAAAACTTAAGCAGTACTGGTGTATTAAGGTACTGCAGTGTCTTCACCAGGGCTTATCCCTGGCTTGATAAAGTGTCGAGGATCCATCAGATTCCTAGAGGAACTGGTTTAGAGCACTGTATGTGCTTGCTTGTGTGCATGCACACAAGAGTGGGATATCATTTACTCTAGTGCTGTGTACTGGGAAGCGCCTTTGCTGGCTCTGTGCATGGCCAGCATCCCACAAGCAGGTCTGTGAGACCTGGATATGAGGCCTCAGCAACAGTCATCAGATATTATGGCCTCATGTGGGCAATCTGCATTTCGTTTCAACACAAAAATGAAATCATATTCAAATTCTCAGTTAAATTATATATGGAAATTATTAAAATTGTAAACGCGTCAGCCTCCACAGTATTTGTTTTGTTAATGAGTTCCGTTTATTTTAGTCTATTCCTCTCATTTTAACTAGAGTATAGAACTGAATGCTGTTTGTTAGGTGGCACTTGTGAACTCACCAATTTATTTTCCTGAATAAACCATGAAATGAGCTGCTCACCCCCTCAGAGATATTTTTACTAACCTGTCTTGAGGTGCACGTGCATGTGCATGTGCACAATCCCCCCCCCCCGCCATGTGAACACTTCCCAAGTTATGTGCCAGTGGCCATTCCAAAATTTTTTTCTGAACCATATAGGCCACGTGTGTAAATAAATTTCAAAGAGACTTCTGAACACTGATCTTGTTACGAGTATCCGAGGTGCAAGCGTCTGTTGTACCGGCTCTGCTTCCTTTGTACCTGCCTTACCTGTTTTTGGCTAGCATTACCTCTAAGAATCTGTAAAGGGGTATTGTTGTAAGTCTGTCAGAATCCCTCTCCACCTCTGCATGCCAAATGATGGGGAGAAGAAGTCAGGCCATGCCTGCATCTTCTTGTAGCTTTTTCTCTCTCCCATCTCTGCTCTGACCTCTTGGTCACCTCCCTGCAGTTCATTGCTGTCAGTCTCATCTATGCGCATATTTCACAACAACTTGGTACAATCCTTGTGTTTCCCCTTTTCTGGGGCTCTAACATGCACTTACTTCAAGAGCACCGCACACACATTTACATCCAGGCTCCAGGTTCAGGTAATCCTCGTTGGAGACAGGCAGATAATACTGCTCCCTGTCCTTCCCTATCTTGCACAAGTACATGCGTTCCTTGATACAGTCATATGTCGATGCAGTAAATTTTATGTACAGTTCTCTTGAAAACATATTTCCAATGATTTATTTTAATCAGTTATCTGTCACATTTTTACAGATTTTATCAATCAAGGCCTTCCTCTGTGTGGCAATCCTGTCCCTGTCCTACTAATAGTACTGGCAGTTTTATGATAAATTAACAATATAGCACCAAGTTAATCTTTCAGGTCAGTGAATCTTCCTTAAGTCCCACACCGTACAGGTTGGATAATAAAATCAGTTTATGCTACTACAGAATTTAGAACTGTAACATTTAATAAATCTAGATATTAATTTGACTATTATAATACCAGATATCAGCATCCTAAATAATTAACCTGAATTTTAAAAGTATTATTTTTTCAGACAACATATTTATTTGCAGGTTATTACATAGCACAGAGGACTTGTCTTTGCCAAATACATTTTTCATTCGTTAGTTTTAACCAGTCTCAATAGATCTGACTGCCACCATGCAGAGAAGTAGAACAAAGTAGATAAGTGAATTAATTTCCATTTTATCCTGAGCTCAAAAATTCTTCAGGCAAATCTATTCAAAGTACATATAAATTAAAATATAATTTGCTCTTTTTTTCCACTTCAGAAGTTAATGCCTGTGTTCTTTGTTTAGTCTCTATTATTCATATCATGTCAGGTTCTAGGTCACTGCATACAGGCAGCTGATATTTCACAACTGATCTTAGTGGGGCTTAATTGGCTGTCTTGTGAAAATCATATGTTTCCTAAAAAAGATCAAAATGCATTCCTACTGGCGGATCTCTTTTTCACCAGGAAAATATCTATGAGTGAGCACTTCAACAAAAAAATACAATGAGCACTGGTATTGTTTCTTAGTTTCATTTTTCTTCAGACATAGTTTGATTTTTATTATTATTTATGAATATGGCTGTTATGGACTTCAGGGACAAATGCATAAAATCTTCTTCCCTTTTTTGGATTTTATTTGTCAGGATTCTTTGTGCAGAGTTGACGTCTTTTGTAATGTGATCACTTGAAGATTCCAATCTAAACCTGATATGACGATACAAACCAAAAATATACCCAATACAGAAAACATAGGCGTGGTTTAATTGCAAAAAGTCAGCATAAAAATCTTTGAACATTCATCTCTCCTGACATCATCTCTTGGAATGTGTCTGGATAGTGGTTCCATAGGGTAGGCTTTTGAGGGGTGCAGAAGAGCATTATTAATTTCTCCAGTGTTGCTTTTTCATTCAATCCAAAATATTAGTGATTTCTCCAACTTTATTTTAGAAATGTCTAATCATTATAGCTAAATTGACTTATTTCTATTGAAAAACATTTCTTGTTAGCTCTTTTATTGAGAACTGCAGGTCAACATCCTCACCCTTTATTTCATCTTTGGCTGAAAGCATTCTCTTATTCTATATAAAGGATTTTCTTAAGACCTGGGGCCTGAGTGACAGATCTAAGAGACAGCCTGTCCTGTCCATTCACAAAGATAAAACTCTCGCTACCTTGCATCCCAGCATCTGAGAGGATTTTTTTTTTCAGATTAGAAAAGACAATCCTCCTTATTAATAACCATAGAGATGCTGTTTTGTTTCTACTCCTTTAAATTTTAACCATTATTCACCTCATTCTCTATTCTCCCTCTGTGCACCCATTCTGTACTGTGTTAAATATAGTACCCTTCTCTGTATCCATCTTCTATCCAGTAATTTTTCCTTGACTAGACCACAATCATATTCTCTGCCACCCACCAGGAAAAATTTTCAACCAAATACCTTTGCTACTTGGAAGCAGATACTTGTACACAATAGTACTTGTCTTTATCTTCTTTAAGTAAATTACTTTTTTATTAAAATCCCAAGGGGAAAAAATAATGGAAAAAATCAGGCAACAGATATGGTGGCAGGACTGCCTGTCGTATTGATGTGCATGGGGTTTTTTCCAGTGCTTGTACCTATCTCATGTTTCATCCCTTGTGTTTAGAATACTGATTCTCTGCAGAAGAGACCTTTTTATTATTGTTGTTATTACTTTTTAATACAGTGGCATGCTAGCCCATGAATGAGATTGATGCCAATATAGCTAATGACAATAATAACATTGGAAACTTACTATGGGAAATGATTATGCACTGAATGCTTTTATGACTGAAGAACTGCAAAAAATGAACTTTTTACTCTCTTTTCCTTTACACTGAACTCTGACCTCTCTCCATTTTGCAATATAGGCACCATAAAATTAATTGAGATTCTGGTCCAGGGTAAGGTATTACATGTTATCTGCAGTCACTTTAGGAAAAAATTATCATTTAACTTTCTGCCATTTACATTAATGCAATGAAACCAGTATAAGTTACATACAGTCTTCGGGCAGTATTTTCTGAGTCATACTGATCTTTTGTCCAGTAATGAGAGTGTAACCAATCAGCTGTACTGTGATGATGAGCTGGAGAGCCTTTACACAAGAACGTAAATTACACTAGATCGTAAAATGAACACATAGTTCCAGCAGATCAGTATGCTTCTTTGTGACGTGTTATCCCTTCTACATATTTCTATGGCAGTGGTGCATCTGACTGTGAACAAAGTAATAAGAATGAGGAAATTCTGTAGTCTTAGGTTGCTTTATGGAATTGTTAAAACCAAGGCAAGAAGAAAGCACTAGATTCACAAGGCAGACCGAAACCATACAAATGTAAGGAAAATGTAATAAGTTAAGCACTTAAATGTAGTAAAGTGCTTTAGACAGGCAAAGATTTAGATATATAGGTGTCATTTGACTTCCAGAAATATAAAAGATATTTTACCACCTTAAACTCCTCTTGAATACAGGCAAAATTCAAATTTTCAAAATGCTAAATTTGACCAGTAACAGCACTTTGAAGAAGCTACTCTTATTTCATGTTTAACCTATTGAAGACTGTAAAAAGAACTTTTAAGGACTAGGCTTTGCTTTCAGTGAGATTTATAAAACATATTTTTCTCCATGTCCAACAGAATATATTTCAATTCTTTCTCTCAGAAAGAGGATATAATGAGGATAATGGAACTTAAATCAGACTATGGGAAGACTCCAAACCTCATTTTCTTACAGTATTCTGGGTCTCCATTGCTTAGAATTGGATTTTCCCTATAGCGATTAGCTAGTCCCCTATAGTTCTGTATAAAGTCCCCTATATTAAGCCAAACTATAAAAAAATCATTCCAGTACCTACAGTAAGTTTTAAGTAGAATTTAGAAACATACATCCAAAAGAATTATCTGTAAGAATACTGTTTAACCTAAGAACTACTTAAATTTTCAGCAGCCCATATGGGATTCATGATCTAGATATCTACAGTGTCTGTAGGGGTTTTCTCTCGTGTCTTGGGTCTACAATGGCAGCATTTGTGTATGAGCTAATCATTCAAAGCTTTTTATAATGAATGACCAAAACTACATAAAGTACAATTCAGTTCTATTTTAGGCAATAACATTAGGATGAGATTATGCCATGGAAGTACCCACTTCACTAACCCTAAGGAGTCTACTTTGTATGCATATATATTTGCTCAGATGACTCATACTCCATTGGGTCTACATTTTTATTAGAAAACTTAATGTGTTGCCTGTTGTGTGTGCCCAAGTTCACCTTCATGGAGTGGTTCACCAGCTTTTGAGTGCCTCGCTTGTACATAAGGCTGTTTCTAACTCAGCACTAGACCTAAATCTGCTGAGTTGAGTAATCTGGTAGGCACAGCCTGAAACCAGTTATGCTGGAGTGACAACAGAGAGCATATTGCTGAGGACAAAAATCTGTGTGGGATCATGCAAATTCCAAGATGCAAATGAGGTAAACGAGAAGTGAAAACTGCTTTAGACTGAAGTTTTGTCAAACCAAAGAAAACAATTTCCTGCTCAGTCAATGGGTTGCTTCTTTAGCATGAGGATGGATGTAAACACCCTCTGGAACACTGTATTTGTTCTGGATAATCACATATTTCATGCTGACTTGTGATTTACATACCCAGAGCCTGGCATGAAGAAATGGTAATGCACAATACCTGTTGTGAAATTTATTGCTTACATCTCAATGCTTAGTATTTAGCGCAGAGCGAATTCATCTACTCCAAGCCAACCTACTCATATTCAGAAATACAGAACATATTAAATTGTTTGAGAGAGGAGAGAGACCCTCATGTCCCCAGAAAATGAAGCAATGTTTCCATATCCACCAGACATGCCCTAAAAAGTGTGGAGCAGTCATGATCTACCTCAATCTACATTGTCAGGATAATGTACAGTCTATACTCTGTCTTCTCACATGGCATGTCCCTGTTTTGCTCTGTGACCCTTGGCTGTAACATGTCAGAGAAAATCTTTGGGACGGATTCATATATCAAGCAAAAGGATATTTGTGAACTTCTGTTCAGTCACTTCCCTTTATAATTAAATGTCCACAATCTTTTGTAGGCCAACTAGCATATTTTATACAGTTGTAAACAGCATCCCAGAAAAAGCTTTTGTCAGTTAAAGGAAACTATTGTCAAAGTGCCCAGTATAGATGAATATATACTTCAATTTCTTGAAAGTAATATATCAGAAAATATTTTCCAGAAGACTGAAAACATCATTCTTAAGGCTGATAAGCAAGAAATAAGATAATTTCCTTTCCATCAAATAATAAGAGAATAAAAATGCATTAAAGCATTTATGTCTGGAAAGATATTAAATATAAAAAAACTTACCCAATTTGGAAAATCTATAGGTGTGAAATATCTGAAACAGGAAAGAATTACACTGTCTTGAACACTGAATTTAACTTTCCATTAGTTTATGATTAAATTATGCTGATGTGAGGGTTATTGTGCCCTTGAGCCAAAGTTTAACAGTCCACTTACAGTCTAGTAATAGAGATTTTAAGAAATGATTCTGTCATACTGCTGGTGTTATAATAGATATATTTGGATGACTGTTCACATACAAATGTATTCAAATGAAAAGAGCATCATATCAATCATGATCTGCAACACATCATGGATTTTTTCTGGTACTTTATCTATTTAAATTACATCTAAATTATAAATACTGTGAATAGCAGCAGTTAAAGTAATATTAGCCTAACAACAAAGGAGATGGGCAGCCGAAACATTTTGTTACTTCACTGTGACCTAGAACTTCATTGCATTTTATGATACTATTGGAAGACTTTTATTGAGGTGACATATCACGTGCCTCAAATTGTATAGTGCATGGCCTATAAGGCCCTGAAATAAGATGTCCAATGTTAATTACTTCTTTTTTTTAACATCATAGATGTTTGGACACCTTCCTTGCATGTGCGCCACCCTAGCAATATTTTCTTAAAGAAGTTTTTCTGAGGCAAAGTGGCAAAAACTATCAAAACTACATCCAGTAGCAGGTACATGCCTTGAAGTAAAATCTCTTTTCCTAAGGACATTTTCTGCCTTTTCCCTTTTTCCAAAACTACTGGGGGAAAGGGGGGGGGGGGGGGGGGGGAAAAGCAAGTCAAATCAGAAAGACTTTATTAAAAAATCTGCAGATGAGTAAAAATCATTCATTATCTAAACTTCTGGAAAATCTGTAGGACTAAATATAAGCATTTCTGTATAAGAAAAATCACAAAGTTTTTCAAGAAAGCCAAGCTGCTCCTTTTACTAAGTCAATATGATCCATGTAACTCATCAGTGAGAAAAGGTTCAATTACATATTCAAGCTGTACTTAATGGCAAGTACATAGAAAAAACAGTATATACAAGTCTCACTTGCACCCTACCCTGCTTTGAGAGTAAATAAATGTATGGAAGAGCAACTGTGGCTCTAAAAGCTCTGTGATTAGTTAAAATAACCATAGGAACACAAGAACAAAATATCAGTCTGTCTCAATGTTCTCCCTCTGACAGTGGCTAAAAGAGTATTCTTGGGAAAACTGTAAGAAACATGGTCTGTATAGAGAAATCATTTCTAGAAAAGAGTAACTTAGTACCTTTAAATAGAGATGGTGCTTGAACCATAATGTTAAATATTCTCTGGTGGAGCTAAACATTATGAATTTCTTTTTGAAACCATTTATACTTTGACCTCCATGAGACTTGTAGCAATGAGATCCAGAGTTTAATAATGGAGACACAGTGTAAACTGTTCCCAGTTTACCTTCTCCACACAATATTTGCTTTTATGAACTTCCATTGTCTTTCCCTCATCTCTTTTTCAAACCTGAAGACTCATAGACTGCTTTGTCTGCTTTTACACTTCTGCTTTTACAGCACCCTGTAGCAATGAGTTTCAGAGTTAAATAAATGAGGGGGAAAAAAGTCCCACACTATTTACAATGGTACAAACCATTAAGTTATCTTTCTTTAAATTGCCTTTCTAATCGGAAGAATTCTGGTCAACTTTTTAAGTAAATATCACTTTTCAATAGGAGGTTGCTTTAGACCTTTAATAACCTTTGTTACACTTCCCTGGGCCTTTCTGAGTTCTTTGTTTCTTTTTGATAAAGGAAGCTTAGAACTTGCAAAAATTTTTAAATTAAAGGCATGACATGGATTGTTAGTGGAATAATGATTACTCTATTGGTTTCTCGTTCCTTTTCAAATAATTCTTAACAGTATATTTGCTTTTCTGACCATTTTGGATTATGCAATGAGTTTTTCAGAGAACTTTTATCTTCTTTGAGTGGTTTTAAGTAATTAAAAGTCTATCATTATAGATATATTTTTCCCTATGTGCATTGCTTCCCACTTGTCTACACTGAATTTCATTTATCATTTTTTCGCCTAATAAATCGGTGTTGTGAAACTGTCCTGTCTTTCTAGGCAACCACTTGGAGTTTCTACTATAATAATATTGTTTAAGAGGCATATAGGAAGGGTAAATCATGCAGACATGTTGTCATGTGAGAGAAGCTAATTAATGTCTTTTCTGACCTCTATTCAAGAACCAATGATAAGATACATACATTTATCTAATTTGTACCTTTAGATGTACCTTTATAGGCAGATTGATATAAAATTAAGATTTATGTAAAACATACATTTTAATTTGAATTACACTTTACAATGAAATGTACACAATGGGTTAACGAAGGTGAGGAAAGAAGATTTACTTCTCCATGAGTCAAAAGTTGTTTATTAGCTAGCAAAGTAGACAAAGTTACATCTGATTTAACAAAGGCACATTAACATTTCCAAGGATATGAATTAATCTAATTCTTTGCTTTAAGAGACATGACAATTTCTTGTAGAAGAAAGACATAAAAAAAGTTTTAAGGAAAGAGATTTTATGTCTGAAACTTTGGAGGATTTCAAAGGAGAGATTGGCTATAAAAGCCAACATGCATCACGAAGATAGTCTGATCTCTAATAATGCAACATGAGGAGCATGATAAGCAAAAATAGAAAATTGCTGACAATCACCTTGTCCTGGCAACTTATCAAAAATCACCTAAATCTGAGAAAAAGGAAGAAAAAGATAGCTCTTTCTCACTTTAACAATAAAGCAAGCCGGTTAAACACAGTTTCGCTTCCACCACCATGCCTTGTAAGCTGTTTTGCCTCTTTAGCATGTTGTAAGAAAAATAAATTCTTCTGCATTTTACTTAACATGGAGTTAGATACATGGTAGACTGAAACACAACTGATAAGTTGTTAACAGTAAGACATTCCTCACACAGAAGTGCAATGCATCTATTAAACAAGCTTCCCAAAAGAACTCAGACTCCCGCGATAATTTTCTGAGTCTCCAAAACATAAAAGCGTGTGCATATTTTCATCTACTTAAAGCAGTTAGAGGAGTGGCACCTGGAGTTGGGTGGGTTGGGATGTGATGCCATGGGGTGGGGTAGGTTGGGATTAGATGGAATATGGGCAGTGAGTGCTGTCAGAAGGGGGACTAATGTTTTCTGTAACTATTGGCAGTCAGGTTGGTTTTCTGTATTGTGGGCTCTGACTGGACCCTGTAAATGCCTGGTAAGTTTTCTTCAGCTGCTTATTATGATTGGATGTGAGAATTTTTCAATTCATTATTCTTCATCCTTATGACTTTACTTAATGAGGTACTGGACAGCAGAGATCTATGCACAAAATTGTGGGTGTAACTTTTCTACCATTGAGAAATCTGTTCACCTATCCCAGTGTTATGATTCTTATCTTCAGTCATTTCCTAATCCTTAGAAGAGGGCCTCTCTTCCCTCTCATACTTTTTGAGGTTTTTTAAACAAAAGTACCTCATATGAATCAATTGCTCACACACTCACTGATTCCTCCCAATACACCTGCTCAATGTATTTTCTTTCCAAGTCACCTGTTCCATAGTGTGGAATATTTTTTGCATGTGTTTATTCATTCTGTTCTTTATTATAGTTTTTAACAAGCTGCTTGATATTGAAATCTGGTCTCCAAACATTTTTCATGTTTTAAATCTTGTTTTCCTCCCTCCTTTTCTTGAAACAACCTTGAGATAAGCAGTAAATTATGCCCCAATTAGATGTTTATCAGTTTAATCTTTGAGTGCCTCATGAACATTTGGGTCAGTATAATTAATTCCACATTCCTATATTTTTGTTTCCAGAAACTTCAGAGTCTTAAATATCTACATAACAGTCACAATTCTTGTCAGAGTAGAGGTCTGATGACCTTTCCTTTGACCACATCTTTCAGGCTAGTTTGTGGACAGATACATTCAGTGACCAGAATATTTATGCACTGAACTAAAATTTTTTGTATTATTCAACGCTTTGTCTGGATATTCAAGTGAATTAAATTCTTATCTTAATATGAATTAAATGCATCTCCTTTTCAAGCTAAGTGGAGAGTAAAAAGTAAAGCTAAAATATCATGATTAATTAGCAGAGATCAATTAAATTCTTCATTAACTGTTTCTGTATATGCATCATATAAAAAGAGGATGTCAAGAGGATGGGACCAGACTCTTTGTAGTGCCAAGCAATGGGACAAGAGACAAAAGAGAGAAACTGATGCATAAGAAGTTCCACTTGAACTTCCACTTGAACAGAGTTCTCACACAGTGTTGATGGATAAAATGAACACTTTTTAACTTTAACTAGTCTAAAGTATGTAGCAAGAGCATTCCCTTCTGGCCATACTTCTTCTCTTAACACCAAAAAAAAAATTAAAGATGGATGAGGTGGACTCAATTGCATAGATGTCTCTCTATTGACTAGGAAAAAAAAATGCTTAATATATTCATGATGATTTGATGACATTTCTATAAAATTCAAACAATAATCATTTCATTGATTACCAACCCTGGATAGTGACACAAACTGAAAGATATTTTTAGAATTAATATGAAGAGAACATTTCTATATCAGTTACTTGCCAGGTAAATGCAGAGAAGTAAAATGGCACAGTAAAGTGTCAGCAAAAGTCACATTAACCACAAAAATTAAAGCTTTGTAGAACAGCCACTGAAAGGGAAGCTATCTTCTCTTTCTTTTTTTTTTTAATGAAAAATGTAAATTAATTTCTAAGCATTTAAGTAAAATACAAATGTAATAATGATTACATATACAAAGCAACCCCTTGGATTAAAAGCATTTTAGCAGCCAGCTGAGACAGCAATAAAGAAAGCACTGATGTACTGAAGAAATAAGTAGTCCATTTTTACTTTTGAGGATGTTATATAATGCCATACAAATATGATTGGTGTGGTGCTCAGGAAGGAACATATCATCCTTCTAAGCAAAAGGGTTTTTAGGTATGTTCACATGTTGTTTTACAACACAATCCACCCAGAGCCATGATAACACTAAATCCTATATGAATTTTTACCCTAAGGCCTCATATAATTTTTTGGAAATCAAAAATTATCAGAAAAAATTATTTCTAACTGTTCTTCCTCTCATCTGAAAGTTCAAAGTTCAATTACTATGCAAGTGCTATTTTTTTTCTTGTGTGAAATAGCTAAAACAGAACCAATAAGAACCAATATAGAGATGAGAAATGATATTGCTCTAATGTCAGTATGTAAAGATACAATTGAATCCAAGCTAGTAACAAGTGATTAATGAGAGAAACAGGAATTGTCAGGGAACAATTCTCTTGGCTGTTGTGGGTATCTGACAAAGAGCAGTTGAAACTCAGTTTGGGGTATCCATTTCTCTCCGACAATTATACTGGTAACCTGAGGAAATTACCTGCCTCTAGCTTTTAGATATCCGAATTTAGGTGAGATGAAGCATGTCTTTATTGACTGCTACACAAAGACATTGTAGTTAAATGAAGTGAACAGATGAAAGTGGGTCAATGGGGACAGAGAAGAAAAGATGAAACTCTAATTTTTTCCAAGGTCATTTTAAAAATAAAAGCAAACAAAACAAAAGAAATAAAAAACCAAAACAAAACAAATAAAAACCACCACCTACCAATGACTACACTCCTGTCATAGGAACCATACATATTTTGCATCCACAGAATACTTGGTGTGCTTTGGTTTTACTGGTGTTGTACTATCACAAATGTGTACCACCCTTCCCCCTTCTCCACCAGCAGGTAAACAGTGATGTTCTTCATACAGAGATTATGTATGGTGTGTATTGTACTGGTTATGTGCTGTTAGCAGGGGCCCACTCGCTCTGGTTCCAGGTCACAAGCGGGGGAAGTAACAATGTTTGTCTAAAGCAAAACATCTTCAGTGCTTTTCTTCTTGGGGTAGAAAGCTATTTATCATTGCATTCTCAGAACAAATTTCTGTAACATGGGGAGTGTTTTACAAAGCAATTTCTCTACAAAATGACCTCTCTGTCTCTTCTCATGTAATTGTATACTTCCCTTCTCTAAAGAAAGAATTGTGTATAAATAGATTTTACTGGTTTAGCCACTCTTCTTCGTTTTATCCACCATAATGCAAATCTCATTCTTCCGGGTACAAAGCCACCCTTTTCTTTTAGTCCTTGCATTTTTACCTTTGGTCACTTATCTTCAGAACCTTGCCCCATCTGCCCTTCCAGGTTCCCTCAATCTCTTACCATTACAGCTCCAGAGGAAGACTGCAGCTGGAGAGGGGATAGGAACACAGATATAGACATAATGTTTAGTACAATTGATATTTAGACAAGGAATTTTCCTGCAGCTAGTAGGAGAATGAGGTAGATTAAATTAGTTTGATGTTGTAAAGAAGCGAGTGACATTTTTATATTTTAATTAAGTGAGACTAGCAACCAGGAAAGAGTCGGAATGCAAGAGCAGGAGGAGAAAAAAAAAAGAAAGGAAATGAAATAGAAACTTGCAGGTAAAGATGAAAAAATAAGATTATTTTTCAAATACTGTATTGTGAAGCAGGGGATTATAACAGGATGAATATGAAAATGTGAAGGTAACAGGAAACATAAGCAGGACTTCAATTACAACATGTTTCTAATGACCTTTTTATCTTGGAGTCTGCAACAGAGAATAATCTGTCAATCAACAAAGCTAATTTTAAAAGAGCATTCTGGGTATTACTGTTATCTGATGCAGCTCGTTTAATATCCTGTTTTTTTACCAGAAGCAATATATCATGGGTCAGATTCCCTTTCACTGCACATGCTGAGTGTAGTCACACTGATTTCAAGGAGAGAGTGTGGTGACTAAAATGTCACTCAGTAAAACTCAGACATGACCAAATGTTTTTGTCTGTATATCCAGTCAATGTGCTACATATAATATAGGAAAATATTTATGAATTATGCCCCCAAACACTCCAGTACTTTTTTATACAAAGAGATACTGGTGTACGTTGATGTAAAATCATGGAGATCATAGACCAAGTTGTTTCTATCCAAATTCGGGAATGTATGGGAGATTGCTCAGCAAAAAACCCTAACCAACCAGAGCTTCTACATCACTGATGGAGGGATGAAGGTTTCAAAAGGGGTGGATTCAGATCCAGTGTAGTTAGGCCTCTAATTTTTCTCAGTGGAATAGTACAAGTTCCCAACTATGACAAATAGTATCTGTCCAAAAAGGTACCTTCTTTCTTTTTAATATATTATGTTTCTGCATTGTCTTTAATATAAATTTCTCTCAAATATGTTTGACATTTTTGAAATCACAATCTAAACTTTAACTATTAGGTGTGAATAATATTAATGTGCATAATATTTATGCCAAAATATTCCACTTGCTCAATTAGTTTTTTATAAGATGATCCACTACATTTAATTGATGTTATCAGAATATTATGCTCACAGAAATTATGAAAAAAAAAGTGGCTTCTAAAGGTACCTATCACTCTCACTACCTGAATAATAAGCTTAGATGACCCATTTAAATTAAGCACCTAACCTGGTGAAGTTAAGGTGTGTGTTGATTCTTGCATTATGGGAGTTTAGAAGCATCCAACTTTGATAGACGTTCAGAAGAAGAAAGTGTATATAGCATTTAACAGTATCTGACAGAGTTGTGAATGCACTTTCCTATGACACGTATCTCATGAAATGTGGAATATAATTTTGCAAGAATAGACAACTTCTACTCTTCATGTCATCTGCTTTTATCACTGTCAATGCAAAGACAAATTCATTGATCAACCCTCTGACCAAAGAAGTACTAAAAGCAGCAACCTTGCACTTTGATTTGGCCTTTTTCTCTCCTTTCTCTTTACTAAAATGTATTTACATCCTATGAATTCTTATTGCAAGTTGCTCCCTGGGTTTTCTTGTGTTTGGAATCATAAATTCAGAACATTCTGCTTTAGTTGGAGTGTGTGTTACTTTTACTCTAGTTAAATTATCATCATGTTCTTGATGTAAGTGCCACAAACCAGACTGTAAACACCACAAACTTTTCTTTTACCTTTATTGTATGTTAGGTGTTGAAATATAATTTACAATATTCAGATATTTCAGGCTAATGGTGGCAATATTTTTCAACCTAACATTGTTTATGTCCCCAGCTGGTGTGCTTTTATCCTTGTAATCTCCACAGTCATGCATTGTGTCTGTGTGTTTGGCTCATCCTCATAAGATTTCTGTAGAAATCAGTGTGAAATGCTAATGGCTTTCTGATTGATTAGACTTGTTTTAAACTAACTTTTGGAGTATTATTGAAATCCAAAGTTCTTCCACATCTGTACGGTAGCATTAGTGCACTTGCTGGGTCACGAGCATGTGATTATTTGAATATTCCTCTGTTAATTTATAAGATTTTTGTGCAGAATTGTCCTCCTTTGTACATATCCACATGAACAAGAAATCATCATGGCCATTTGTTATGGAAGGCTTTCTTCCTCCCTCTCTTTTCTAATTATAAAGTGATGGTAATTGGTTTTGAGTGGTAAATGTATTAGTTTGAATAGCAGCAATAACAAAGGTGTTAAAGGTATTCTTCTGTATGTTCAAATGGGGAAAAGGCATAATGTTTTATTGTTCCGTAGGGAGTTATAACAACTGTTTTAAATGTAAAGCTGCAACGAGTATTTTAGCAACTATCTGAACTCTGGAGAACAATAAACTGCTTGTAAACTCACTTGAATAAGTTCACAACCTAAGGGGAAATAGAGAAAGTGAGAAAAAAATCTGAAACATCACTCCAATTACTATGATTCCTAAATGCTCACAGATGTTATTTCTGTTTAGGAAGTCAGTTCACCTTACCCATGCTACCTAATTACTTTCTAAGCCCTTTCCTTCTAGAATCAAATGAAAGCAGACATATATTTGTAAACACTTGGAGAATATGAAATGTAATTTTATACATTTTATGCATCCTCTGGGACAATTCAGTGATAGAAATATCCTTCTACAGTGGATAATCTTGCTGGTTTTCTCCTTTTGATCAATGTGTTTCCTTCTGTGTTCACATATATGGTGGGAAATTGTTTTGTTGCACAGGTACAGAGAGTTTGTTACAAGCTAAAAACCTGATTGTTGTAGGTTGATTCCAGTGGGCAACTAAACACCATAATCTACCTGTGTCTTTCTTGAATTAGGGAGACCAGAACTGAACACAATACTCCAGGTGTGGCCTGGCAAGCTCTAAGTGGGATGGTCACATCTCTCTCTCTGTTAGCAATGCCTTCAGTGCTGCAGCAGCGAACTGCTAACACATGTTCAGCTTCTCCATCAGGACCCACAGGTCCCTTTCATCAAGGCTGCGCCTCAGCCACAGAGATCCCAGCCCATACCGGGCTCTTTGGTTATGTTGAACCAGGTGCAGTCATGGGTCTGTACTTTCCCACAGAATGTGGTGGTTTGGGTTAGGCCTTCCTTGGTGACCAGTTTGTAGCCAAGGAAGGGTGTAGATTTACCCAGTATTCCTTACGATTTTTACGTAAGCCAGACTATAAGAAGAAAGGAGGAGAGGCCTTTGCTCTTTTTCCTTCCGGCGGCTTGGAGGTGCAGGTTCCCTGCTGTTGAGTCTGCTGTGCTGGGGAGTGAGGCCTGGTAAGGCCTTGTCGACCTTGGGAGGCAGAGGTTGCTGGCGATAGTCCCAGAGTGACTCTCGGTTGTCCCAAGGAGAGTAGTGAGCTATTTCTTTGCTAACTCTTTTAGTGGATAGATCTCAGACCACTAATTGGGATATACATATTTTATTTTGGTTTTGTTTGCTTTTCCTTTCCCTTTTCCCTTTCCCCTGTGAAATTGTATATATTTTAATTGTATATAATTGTAATATAAGTGTAAATATATTTTTATATATCACTTTAGCTGCCTCTCTCTCGTTTTGGATTTTCTTGGTTGTTTTTTCTCCTTCTTCTCCCTGAGGTTTGGGGAGGGGAGGGGAACTCTTGTGGTAAGGTTTGGAGACTTGGCAGGGAGCCAGCTTCAAACCATATCATGAGAAAACAAAGTCAAATGAATAGATTATGCCACAAACTTCCATAAAGTAACTTGAAATTTTCTTATGAAAGATGGTAAAAATGAAAAAAAGAACAAAGAGATTAACAAGTATCTCAGATAATACTAAACTCTTGTGTCCAAGCAACAACAATTTCAGAGCCCTGCTCAGTAACATTGAGAATAAAACAGATGAGGTAGGATTTAGTTCTCTAAACACACAGCCAAGTCGATTTCCCTAGGATATTCTGCCTGGCTTACAATTATGTTTCTAGAAGCATCATGTGTTACCCATAAATCCATTATTGTGTCTGCCAATCCAATTGTGTCTGCAATCCTTTCAGCTAACATGGGATCTCAAAAATGTCTCTGCTTAGCCAAATTAATTTTTTCTCCCTGTTTATGTCTCCCTTATTTCTTAATCTCCCTCTATGTTTAGTTTAGAAGTCACCCAGACATAGATGCCTAAAGCCGTTACATTCTTAGAGATGGAGTTTACAGGAGACCTGTCCCACTATGGACAGGAGCTAAGACCAGGTTAAATTTTCTAGTGCACCAAAAGTGGCACAAAATTCATGTCTGTGAACAAATGAATTTTGTCCATGGGAATTATACTCCAGAAGATTATTAATATCACCTACATTAATCAGCTGCTCTGAATATTCCCCTGGTAAGGCACAGAACTTCAATGACTATATATATCCTGCATCGACCACTGAGAGACCTAAAGGGCTTTTTTCTGTGGCTCTAACTAGATGGTGGAGACAGTGTAAATCCATCCTCAATAAATGGAATGTGTATTTTGGCCCAGCAAGTATCTAGTGCTAGGCTTCCACTGTATCCCACTGGGGTTCAGAATAGTCCTCGAGTAGCAAATGCAGATTTTCTCCTAGTTCTGTGTGTAGAAAACAAGGCCATGGCATTGACATTTCAGGCTGATATCTAAGCAACCATTAGCAAACATACAGGAGAAATACCCTGGAGACCTTCGGCCCATCAACGTTGCTGTTTGTTTTGGTGACGTGAAAAGATATATAACTAAGGTAAAACTCTTATCTACCATAATTTGTCTTCTTCAATAATCAACAGCATCCAATAAGGTCAGAAAAACCTGTAATGATACATCATTTATTTTAAATAACTAATGTTTTAGATCAGTCATATGATTTCCCACTCTTGCTACAACTGAGATGCGTCAAGGTCTACTTTATATTGAGTAACATATTATTTCATATCTAGAATTGTATAAAAATCAATAGGCATATATCAGCCATGGCTACTGGAAGATTTTATAATCTGGATTTTTTGCTTCTGTATTTTATTTCTTCTTGCTATATTCCACAATTTACTCTATGATAATATAGTAAACAATAGATTGTTGAGGTGATAGTGTTAATGATGCTTTACCACAAACCGCAATAATAAAAGATAAAAGGAGAAAACTGAGACTTCGACAAAGTGAGAAAGTCTAGGGGGCAAAATAAGTATTATGAAGAAGGATAAATTACTTGACATTGCCATGAATATACACATACTGGAGATTTGTACATGAAAGATAATACTGCAGAGAAAAGTTAAATTATGCTAGCAATACAGTTTTAAGGTAAGTCAGGAGTAACTTGGGAAAAAAAAGAGTCCATGCACATATTCAATGATTTTCTAAGTATGTTTTGACATGGATCCTCTTCAGTCTGCTTTATATTCAGTTATGGAACTTTGGAAAGATGAGAAGATACATGAAGAAATACGATGTCATTGAAACAGAACAAGAGCAGAGTTAGAACACTGATCAGGGACTTAAGTTATCACCTATGGGATCGATTGAGTCACTAATTGTAGTATCAGTCAGTGTAGAAGATGTTTTTAGAAGTACTGAAATCCCCTCCTGTTGACTATTAAAAAAAATTGGAAATCTAGCAGTCACACCTGGCAATGCAATCTAAACATAAACTGATGGACAAAAAGAAAAGTATCATTTTGAAAGGCTAAATCAAAAATACTACTAGCCTAAATTGACTTGCTCGTACATTTGTGTGAGTTTTGTGGGGCTCCTGAGATGAGGACCGAAAATGTATCTAAGGAATATATTAAGTATGTAGAAAAAATATTAAGGGACCATTACTTAACTTCACTCAAGGTATATGCTGAGGTGTTCAACTGTCTCAAATACTTCTTTGAACCCAGGCATTTCATTAAGTTATAGACAGGATTTTTTGTTATCAAAGGTATGTGAGAAAGTAGAAATTGAAATGAAGAAACTTGTTTCTTAATTTAGAATATTATTCCCAGAGGGTCTGAGATTAAAGACAAATTGTGTGCACTTTCATGTCTTATAGGAGTTGGGTTTTAGGAAGGATGTTGGATGAGGCATTCTGGGAAACAAAGTCCCGAAGTACTCCCATGCACATAGGTAGTGAGATACCCCTGGTGATTGGTCAAGAGAGTCACATGTTGCTTTGAAGTGAATATATAAGCTGTTGTCTCATTTGAATAAAAAGGATATGGCAATGAACTCCCAAGCTAGCTGGGTCTGTATAATTTATATACTTATTTATTTATTTATTTACTTATTTATTTACTTATTTATTTATTTACTGTATGTCTGTATGGTTTATTTACTTATTTATTTATTTACTTATTTATTAGCTTATTTATTTATTTACTCATTTACTTATTATATTAATAAAGTATAATATTGGTCAGATTTTGTGACCAATACATCTGTTCTAGAGCAAGCAGCAATCACAAGTATTGAGGCCATGTTGCTGAGAACACAGCTGCGATGGGCAGGACACATCTCCAGGATGAAGGACCACCGCCTCCCTAAGATCCTGCTTTATGGTGAACTTGCCACCGGCTGCCGCAAGAGAGGAACCCCGAAGAGAAGATACAAGGACTCCCTGAAACAACATCTCAGCCTTGGCCATATTGACCAACATAACTGGTCTACTCTGGCCTCCAGTCGGGAGGCCTGGAGACACACCATCTATAACGCTGCTGTCTCCTTTGAGGACACACACAGGATCGCTCTCAAGGAGAAAAGGCAACACAGAAAGAACCGTGTCTTGCAGAATGCACCATCTAAGGAGTCTTTCTGCTGTGCCTTTTGCAATCAGACATGTCTGTCATGTATTGACCTCATAAGCCACCAGCGTGCCTGTAACAAACGTAGATAGAGCCTTCCCAAATCTTCATTCGCGAAGCCCAGCCATGAATGAAATGAAAATAGTCCATGCAATATATACTTTTGGTATCATTTGTAGGATGTTTATGTGTAATATATTATATATCGTTGTCAAATAATGCCTTGACATTTGAAAAATTGTATTTTTTGAGTTGCTAAATATGACTGAAGAACTGTTTGGGAAAATAGTCCCTCCTTCCCATGCAGCAATAAAATTAATTGGAGAAAAACAAACACATTGATATTATAATGAAATGAGAATGCTGTGTGGTCTACGTGAGGAAGCGGTCTTGAAAATACATTCTGAATTATCCTATGTAGCCTCATACAGTTGCATAGTTCATCATCAGACTTTATCTGGGAAAGACAGGAGTTGAAGACATTAAAATTTAAAAGGCACATTTGCAGAGAATATGTAATGAGTTCAAGAAAGATGATTGCAGTCAACTATTGTACAGAACATGTGTAATGAAAAAATCAGAACATATTTCAGGAAGAGATATAAAGAGTAAAATCTTTATTAATACTCATAAAATCTAAGTGTCAGAAAGCAGCATAGAAATCAATGAGATTAAGCAATAGTCAAAAGGCAGATGTCAGGGATTTCAAATGCAGATATGGTAGGATAAATGGAAGAATGTGCATATTTCTAAAGCAAGCAGAGTAAGTGAAGCAATAGAATAACGTGAATAGTTGGCACCGGGAAGTTCACAAGGATAGGGAAAACAAAACTAAATACTGTTCTTCCCAGACATAAACTAAATAAGAACTTTTTATATGGATTAACTTTTGGATAAAGTGTAGGGAGAACATAGCACTAATTAAAAAAATATTTAAATAGAAAAAAACAGATTAAATAAATTTCTAAAATGAGAAGCAGGTTTCTACTGTTGACTGAGTATATTAAACTAGATTTTTAGCATGTCAGGGGAGTTCCATTACCTACGCTGGACCCAGGCCCTAACGTGGAAACAATATGGCTGGATTGAAAAAGCAGCATTTTCCCCACCAAGTGATGTACACATGCCATCCTGTCAGTACAGGTATAGACTGACAGCCTCTCTTGTAAGTTCATAAAATATATTGCTTATGTTTAGGTATTTATTAAAAAAAAGCTTCATGTTTCTTGCAAATGTTGTGGAAGCATTAAATGGAAGAACATTTCCTCTGCATATGCAAAAAGATTTGGAGCAGAACATCAAAGAAAAAAATCAATAAGAAATTATCAGCACAGTAATATCAGGGAAACTAAATTCTAGCTTGTCCAGGATTGGCAAGAATAAAATAAATAACATCACCTTTAAGTTTCTTTACCTAATCTGGTTCATCAAGAAACTCAGAATCTCCTTGCCACAGAACAAAGTTTTGACAAATGGAAGAATTTCAGAGGGTCAATGTCAATATATGCAAAAAATAAACTTAATATAAAGAATAATACATTAAAAAAGAAAACAGCAAATTTTCCATAAATAAAATGTTACAAAGCAATATCAGTGATTAATACAGGGTTCAACCAGGAAAATATCCCAAGGACTCTGCCTAGTCATAGATACTTTAGCTACTTTCATTTTTGTGACATACTTGATATGGCAGATTGATATGGCAGCATTGGCTGCAGTTTTGCAACAGTAGCAACGTAGGCAACCCATAGTATTTCTCTGGAGGACCTGGCAGACTACATATACAAGGCAAGATGCTAAATATGGACAGGCAAACTGGGCCTGTCATTTTACTATGGATATTTGTTCAAGTGATAGATTGGGTCAGATTCTGTTCCAAATAAAAACAGAGGATAAAGGTCCCTAGTGTTTAACAAACATGAGAGGTTTGCTGATCAGAAGAGTCACAAAGTTGAGTCTCTTCCGCAGAGAAAAGTCTCGTCTTCTGTTGTTAGACATGTTTCCAGCACTGCTGGGAAGGTGCACAATATTCTTCATTTCACAGCTTCACCACCATAGACTGTCTATGTCTAAATAATATTAGAGGTATAAAGCCAAGGAATGAAGGACACAATTTCTTTTCTTGGAAATATATTTCCAAAAATATCAAGATAAATGGGTAAAGATGGCCTTCAGCTTTGCTTAGAAAGGACACTGAAAGGTGAAGATCAGTTTGAACTTAATCCAGTATCCTATGGGTAGCATTATAAGAAATGCTACTCAGTATTTAGGCATAAATGATATCTACTGCAAGGATATGTAAGCAGTAAATTCACACTTGTAAATCACTCCAGGATCTAAAATTATAAGACCAAGTGATAAAGTAAAATGTCAAGTTTTGCTGAGTTCTGAGCCAAAGGAGATAGAAGTTAAAAAAGTTGTACTCTGACACAAATAATGTTTTGATTTTAAGATATTCTGAATTTCTTCTTTCACTGGGAGGTGAACTCCCCAGTATAAGAAACTGAGATCTTTGGAAACAACTTGAACAAATTACTTTACTTGATTTGAATGAAACACAATTCATATATCAATTTTTACAGAATAAAAGGCTCCAAAATCTTGATCCATGGAGATAATCTTTAACAGGGTAAAATTCTATTAGGTCTGAAATGTCTACTCACTTTTGTAACAGCCTGTCATCAGCTTCCTCTTGGGAAATCAATGGAAAAAGCTCAAGCTTCAGTGCATGAACCGTAGGGGTAAAGATAGTAGGCCTTCTCCACCTTTTGTTGTTGTTGTTCTCTTTTTGGGTTTTGTTTGGTTGGTTGTTGGTTGGGGTTTTTTGTTTGTTTGTTTTCCATTTTTTTGTGAGTTTGATTTGTAACTGGAAGATAAATTCACTGACATGTTTTGGTTCTTAACCTTAAACTAAGGTAACATTTATAAGTGTCATCTTAATAATGATTCCTAGAAGTAGGCTTCTGAATAAATTATACCCATTATAAAATTTCAGAGAAAATTATTTTGAAATACTCAATAAATTATTTAGTGGCAACACTTTACAATGTAGTTCAAGTGATGACTCTTAAACAGCTTTCAATCAGGAAAATTTCCTTTGCAAGAGGATGTGTCATCTTTTGCAAAGATCCAGAATTTGCACACAGATTTATGACGCATACTGTATGTGTGCACAACTAACATCTGCACACAATCAAAATTTGTACAAAAGTGATCTATCCAGCACAACTTGGCACCACACCTGCACCAGCTGAGAACAGATGCAGGGCCACAATACTGCTATGTTAACAAATTTTTTTCAATCCCAAATGTTGTCAGGTTGGACTAATGTCTGTCATATAGAGTGAAAATATGCTTTTTGTTAGACAGAAACCATATCAGGATACTACATATCCCTACTACAATTTTTTTTTCATTTAAAAGTATGCCCATAAATTAATTTATTATTTAAAATCAGTAAAAAAGTCACGGCCTTTTAAGAATTTTGACATCTGTGTCAGTCTTTATTTTATTTCCAATTATCATGGAAATGGAACAAACATGAAGCTTAGTCTTCTGTCATTAACATGGCTTGAAATTTTGTTCATAAACTGCATTTGGGGAAATTAGGTTGTAATTTCGCTTCTGTCTAATTGTTAATAAATAAACTACAGACAGGTCAGGGGAACACCATATGTAACTCATCAGTTACATACTGTGACACCAGGGGTAGTACCTAGTCACCCTTACTTTAGTCTTTAAAACTAATTTGCATGCAGCAATTCAATTTGCTTCAATGAATGACTGCTATTAATGTGTCAAGGATTCTGATTTGTAGGTTTTTCATTCAACTCTTGCTGCTTTCTAAAGATTCTGTGGTCAATTGCTTTTTAGGCACTTGGGCATGAATAACAATTTACAACACTGCTGCCTTGTCAATCCTGCTTAAATTACTCAACATCAGGGAAAGAACTGAAACAGGAGCACAGGGAAAATCTTTTGATGCGAGACAATACACCAGTCTGCAGAGACATGAGAACTGTATTTGCCCTCCCTTTAGACCTCAGACTACTCCAAAACCCAGGAGAGATAATATATGGACAATGAAAATGAAAAGTCAGATTAATCCCACTTGGCACCATAAACAGTAACACAAATTGGTGCTCTCTCTTGCCTGTACCACAAGCATTGATTAAATGAGCACTTCCAGGTTATAGCACGCTTGATTTCCTCGAAAGGTCATTGCCTTTGGCATAATCATAACATAATTAATATTTAATTGTGACCATTTCCATTCTAAACCAAATTTTCATTAAGGATTTTTTCATAAAAAATATATTCTTTCAGGAAATTTTTAAATTTACTTACATTTTGAAAAATTCATGTCAATGAAATAGCTGTCAGGGTCAATCAGATGAAAGGATGATCAGCTAAGTTGTTTAGAGCATGGTGCTAATAATGCCAAGTTTGCAGGTTCGATCCCTCCTTTCACTTCAGAGTTGGACTTGATGATCCTTATGGTTCCCTTCCAACTCAGAATATTTTTTTAAAGGCTGATGATTATATAATTGCTATTTCCTGATAGTCCAGATGGTACTATTAATTACTATTAATCATCTATATACTACTTTGAACATAAGTGCCATTGTGTGAAAGATAAATTCAGTGGACTGTGGAGATCACAATAACACACCATACGAAAGAAAGAAAGACAAAGTACGGGACACTTGGGAAACTAGAGATAAAGAATAGTGATCAGTAATATAGAAAAGACTGCCTAGAAAAATGAGTGCTCCAAAAGGGTTTGAAGGAAGACATGAAGGTATATGGTCTGTTCACAGGGCTGCCAGAGACCTCTTGAGTAAGCTCCCTGCAGACAAATCAAACATGAAATCACTTTCATAAACCCTCCAAGTTCTATCTTTAAAGCATTTGGAGGTGAATTGCCTCAGTACTTCTGCCTGGAAAACTGACCCAGAACTGTGCTCTGACAGTTAGAACTCGCCTTCTCATTCCGGCTTCAACTTACACATAGTCAGTTGATAGTCACCTGTTCTCATGCCAGTCTGATCTTTTATTTAAAAAAAAAGTTTTCTCTCACATGCTTGCCCCCATGACATACTCATATTAAGTAACAATATCTTCCCTCATGTTTCATTTTGCTGGATTAATCTCTTTTCCTGAGAGCTGTGCTCTTCATTTCCCTAAAAATCTACACCCCTTCTCTTCAGATGTTGTGATTTCAGTTCATTCTTCCTTAATATGCTGACAATGGAACGTGATATGAGATTTGAAATCTCACCAGGGCCTTTAGAATCACACAGAGATTTCACTCTGTCAGTTCAGCTCCTGAGACCACGTCTTCAGATACACTGTCGAATCACCACCGGGTTTTCATGATCATTTCTCTATGATAGGAAATAGCCGTTCTGAAGTCCTGTCATTAGCTAGTACCACTAATCATTTCACAGAGGAAGTATCACCTAGCAGAATTTTTTTTCTTACTGCAAGCATTAGGATGCTTTAGCAAGTAGAAAAAATCAACCTACAAAAATGCTTTCAAATGCCGGTGATATATAGACCCAAAAAAACCCTGAGATCTGGATGATTTCTCTGTATACTGCACACAACTGAAAGATGGATGATTCTGTTACCTCATCCAAAAGCATCATTATCTAAGGTGATACAAACCAGGAGCTAAACAGAAGAATCATTATATGTGAATTTCTGTTAGCATGATAATATACTGACCTGGTTTTTCTGAATTTTTAGTGTTGAGATTTTGTTGTTTGCTAGAGTCCAGACGTTGCTTTCATCAACATGAATCTTTCCAATGCAGAACTCTCCGGTTTTTTTGTTCTTACAGAAATGCTTATTTCCTCCATAGGTTCTGCATCCCTTCTTTAGAAAGTTGTTGTTCCTATTCCTTAAAGAAACAGGTTGTCACATCCCTTACCCAATTCACTTCAACAACTAGTTTACCGCAGTGTATCTAATCTTCTCAAATATTGAATCTTAGTTATTGCTCCTCTGAGTCTTTCATCTGATTTGCACTCAAATCCGAATCTAGTTGTAGATGCTTTATCACAGTAAAACTTCTATTAGATTTTTACACTGGTTCTTTCCACTGTTGGTTTCTTACACTTAAAGCCAATTACCTCAGTCAACTCTACTGTCTCATCTGAGGGTAGTAATTAACTACTTCCTGCACTCCCTCACACACCTAACTGTTCTGTGCTACTCACAGCACAGGATCCCAAACAACCTCTGTAAGCTGTGAACTATAGCCACACTATCCTTACTAAATACAAGTAAGGCCTTGAGTCTCACCCTTACAACGGACAACACAGAAAGAGACTGGACACAGGGAGCAATGGAGTGTAGAAAACACACCACAGTTCTGCGCCCATTCATCAACTTGTCAATGATATTGTCACCTCTAAAAAATAAGGAAATGAAACAAGGTAGATTGGGAGGGGAAATTCTGTGTGCCTATAGAAGATATATCCAAGAGAACACCTAGAGAAATTAAATTGGAGACAATTTGGGGATCCCATGGATAACGTGGTTCTTTCACATTAAAGTAAAATTCAAATTGTCATAAGAGTAAAATGATATGGAGTATGTCTGTTCATGACTATCAGTGATCTCTAGTTTACCACCTTGTTTGGGACGTCACTACATATATGTTAAAAGCTTTCTTAAAGGTGCATATATTCTCCATAAATAAAATTTTGATCTTCTAATGAGGTCATGATTTGGACAGAAAATTGGAGGAATTCATTCCAACCAACCTTGCAGTTGTAAGCCACATTTACACTTCTTTATACACCTGCATCTCTGGGGTATCAGAGCATTTCTCAAGTGTTAATGAACTAATCTTTTGCTACTTCACTGTAAAGAGTTTCATATGTCAGGCCAGTGCCTTAACCACAAAGAATATTGAATTATGAAAAGCTCTCTCGAGTCTTTGATCACAATTCAAACTAAATGGGTCATTCAAAAAACATAGAAAATATCAGTTAATTAAAAAGTTTGATTCTTTGTTTTTTTTGTTTCCTTGTTTAAGGTCAAACACAGAAGCATCGAGTTATGGAAAGAAATGTGATTTTACTCATAATTTGATTAAGTTCCTGACATGGTACTTATACAGTGTTTGGTGTTTCCTACTAGAAACAACTTAGTGATTGCACATACTGTTACTGATTTTAAGAGTTAGCCCTTGCCACTAGAATTATCTATGACTTCTATTGTGCCAGCCAAGGGTTACAGCTATATCTTTTAGAGATTTCTAACAGCACTCTTTGAGATCTATGCAGTAGGATGAGCTAAATTTCTGCTTTGCAAACAGAACAGTACTAAATATTGATTGAAAACATCTGACTTTGTTTTAAAAGTTTGAAACTTACATGGAAAAGTATTTCTTTTCCTTAACCAGCATAAATGTGCATATATATATATATTTATATATATGCACATACACTACACACCTACTTTCATATCTAGATCGTACTACCACTCTAGACAGAGGAGAAATTCAACTAAGTTTCCCTCTACAGACTGTTCTAGGAAATCTGCTCACTAAAGAATGTCTTAGTCTATCAGAGAAGACAAGCTGATGCTTCAGGCCACTGTGTTCAGAAATTTGGTTGTCTGTTTTTCCGTTGTTTGTTTATTTTACCTTTTCATGGATAATTCTTTAGTAAATATCTTGTGTTTGATCCTTACTAAGACAAGCAGTGGCTAAAATACAAACATTGATTTCATTAATTTATGATGATAAGGATTGGTTTGATTCTATATTCATGATAGCAAGGCAAATGTAGAGATTATGTTGTCTCTGCTTCCTTCATACAGTAAAAGGTAAAGTATTAGGCAATAATCCTTCTGTGCTTAATATTAGCTGTTATACAGAATATTCCCAGAAAGAAGCAATGCAACTGTTAAAGCAAATCAAAATGCTTTTAGTTTTATGGTCTAAAAATTTATAAACTACTAAACTTTTTGTGTGTTTTAGCATTTCTGAAAATGGTAGTGACATTTTCCTGGGCAGTTTGCCTTGGAAGAGAAATATAGACAGTACAGTTAAAACATCACTGATAATGATCCAAGAGCTTGGTGCAGCTTGGTCCTTATGTTTGAGGGCTTTTCTGCTCTAGAAACTAGTGACCTGTGTTTTCCTTAGAAAGCAGAGGAAATGTTGCCACTGTGAATAACACATCTGTGAATCAAGTCAATAAAATCTTTTTCACATCAGCTTGTATTTTTTTTCTCTTTGTTTTGAAATACATCATTACATTTGGATAGGTGCATACAGTCATGAAATTTTAAAACCTTATAAGAAATGTTTGCACTCTCAATAAAGGAAAAAAAGTGTGATATTAATTAAATTCTTGTTGCTATGTGACAAAAACACAACTATTTTTATTGTGTGTTACAGTGCTTTGGCATTAAAATGGCTTGTGTATAGTTATCAGGTAGTAATTGCCACCTGTGAAAAAGTAATTTTATTTTGTAGAAAAAAATAGTCAATGAATCATGTCACACTGTTTTCATTTCTGAAGTATATTGTTCCAACCAGTTTCCAAGCTGAAGTTCAGTAGGAATTTTTTGTATGACAAAAGAAGTGATGACCTTGCACTGTTCAACATGAAGGTATCAGGATTTAGCTATCCAGATGAACAGGAGATTTCAGTCCAGAGGCATATTTAGTTGTCATACAAAATATATTGCTATTACAAGATACTAACATCAGTATGACTTTGTAACTCAAAAATATATCCACAGTCCATGAACTTCACAGCCAGGAGAGGTGCAATATGATCATAATAAAAAAGTAATTACTTTACAAATGGTATACTGCTATAAATTTTTATAGTAGGATTTAAGGAAAAAAATACTGTATCTAATATACAGTATCAATGAGTGTAAAAATTACTCTCAAAATTTATATTTATATTTTATCATTAATAATTAAACATGAAAAAAATGAATATTTTTTTATCTCAGTAGAAATAGAACACAGTGTTTTCCTCCACTTGCTCTTGCCTCGCCATCATTTTTCATGTAAGAACTGCAACTTTTGAGTCGAACTCTGTAATAGAATGGCTTTACATTTGACATAAAATTGCTTTTCCCCTATTTTCACAATTTTTTTGTTTTCTTTTGAGAAAAGGACAAAGTAGGTTAAAGCTCAGCTGTCTTAAAATAACTTGTCATTGTAACTTTAAAAAAAAAATCTTCACATGTTATCAGAATAGTACAGGTAAAATTTTGCATTACAACATAGTGTTTTTAATACATTCATGGACATAATAATTAAGCAAGGTTCTAGGGGTATCAGGACTTGCTGTTGGAGCCTGATGGAATTGGATCTATGAGACATGGGGAAAGCTTCTAGCAGCTTCTCACAGAAACCACCCCTGTAGCCCATGGTACCAAAACCTGGCCATAAAACCCAATATGCCCTTCTTTTTATGTTTCTAATGTTGAACTAAGACCCCAGAGTTAGCCATGTAGTACAGAAAACACCATATTATTTAGGGTATTTAGCAACTGTAGCACCAGCTGGGAATCTTTGGAAGCCAGAATATCAAATGTGACTTATAAGTAGAAAGAATCATGCTCAGTACTATAAAATGTCATGCTGAAATTCAGGCCCTTTCATTCAACTATTTGCCTTTCTCAAATTTCTTCCATCCTAAGTGTATTTTTTAAATACTGATATTGGAACTTTCTAGGGGAAGAAAGTGGCAAAGATGAAACTGTGAGACAAATTTGCAGGTTCTATAATTCACTGAGTTAAAAGCAATTTTTATTTTTGATCATATACTTGCACTTTGTTGAAGTTCCTTGACATTTATGCCATAAATATGGGAATTCAGCTTTTATAGGTTAGACTTCTGACTTTTTTGTATGCTTTGTGTGCAGGTACTTAATATTTCAGATATTAATATAGGAACCTAACACAAAATTAATATTTATGCTTCTTGCCATTTGCTATTAACTGTGACTGCTATTTTTCAGTAAAGGAATCTGTTGATTCAAAATTCCCTTCTTGCTCTAACTCTTTTTTCTTCTAAAGGAGATGCCTATTTTGAGTCACATCCTCCCATCATCCCTCAGTTCCAGAATGCTGTAAAACTAAAATATTAATAAGTCAGTAGAACAAACCAGGCAAGAATCCTTTACACCACAGGCCTTCCAAGAAATGTTGGAGAGAGACCAACGAAATTTTAAGAAGATTGTGTTACAGGTTGCTTGGTCACCCAAGTAAAGCAAACAAAAATATTTCAAAGCAAATATTTCAATATTATCAATATTTCAAAACAAAATGGCAGGCAAGTTTTTTCACCTCCATTTAGGACAGCACTGTAATCTATTGATATGGAGGGGTACAGACTGATTCAAGATATTACAGTAAAATTCCCATTAAACAATTTTTTGGATAGGTCCACTTTTAATGGACATGAGCCAGCTTATGTTCACAGTAATGCAGCTACATGAGGTATGCCACAGCCTAAAAGTTCTCCTCAGAACAGTGGGTTCCTCATTCACTAAACGGTTTTCAGAAGAACAGGTCTTTCTCAAACCTTCCAATAGCCATGTGTGTTCACATTCATTTTTGGAGGGATGTTTTTTACTTTTGAAATTTCAGTTTATAGTAATGTCATTACTAATGCAATTTCCAAGTAGTCAAGAAGAGCAAATATTCCTTCCCTAGGAATTATTGCTCAGGTGATGTAAATGGTATTACTTCCCTGATTCAAAGAAACTGCATTAATTTACAGCAGTAACTCCACTTCTGTCCATTTCCTTTCTACTTTGTTTGCATACTTCTAATTGCAAATAATCAATGTGTCTTCATTATCTCTGCAGGTAGCTAAACTTTAAATTTCACTTGTCTCAAAGCCTTTATTTTAACTACAGCTAGGTTATATTTCTCTTTATTTTTAACCTATGTCTTTCAGTCTGATCATAATAATTCTTAAACTTAAATTTATGATTTTTATATCATGTTCTTTTGAGTTACTTTTTGGTTCAGTCTGAACTAAAGACAACAAACACAGTTTTCAGCCAAGGAAAAAATATTCTTGTTGATATCCCTTGTGTTGAATTATTTAATAAAAAAGAAATTTTTAATATAACCTTGTGACAGTTATTCTCACTTTTTCTTGTGCCCCTGTAAAAGTTTGCACAAACCAGATCCTGTATAGTTTGTAACATTATTTGGAGTGGACAATGGCTAGCATCTGCATTTTTACCTCATTTCCACTGAGAGATATCTTTAAACCCTCAGAAACAGGTTCTAGATCATTAACCATAAAACTAACTCTTCAGAAAAGCCATCCATTTTCAAAGTCAAGGTTCTAAAATGCTTTGTCAAACAATATGACTCCTGTCCAACTTGTCTGAGCAATAACGATGCTAATTTCATTGCTGCTTCTCCTCCAAAAGTCTTCAAAGACTCCTTCCATGAGCCTCTTGGAGGCAGTCTGGACATTTTTCTGGTGTTTACAAAAGAACAAGGTCCTATTTCCTAATTTCTTGTGAGACACAACCAGAACATTTTAATTCCTCACTTTTCTAGATACAAATTTATTATAAAGGGAACTTATCAAATCAAGGGACACTATGCTATGTAAAAATCCAATTAATTTTAATCTGGTTTGAGCTTTTCCCCAGTATATCCTGATCTTCCTAGAGCTCAATGTTGAGTACAACCTACTTCTCTAAACAATATAAACTTTCCATCCCTACCATCTCTCAAAAACTACAGTAGCTTACAATTCAATTAGAAAGGTGAAGCTCTTTACATAAGATAGCAAAGCTGGACAGATTTATGAAATCAAAAGTATTTCTACTTATTTTCAGTACAACAGTCCTGCATCTGTTCATTGCTTCTGCAAAGAAAAAATGGCTGTTTCTTGAATGCTTTTGTCTAAAGAGATCCATAATGCTCAGAACATACTTTTGTCTGGAGTAGTTTCCATCAAATCAATTCCATCTTCATCGTTACTGATTTTCTTGTTTCATCTTCAGATCCAATTAAACCAATCATGCCTTTTCAATTAACTGCAATTACCTTAATTAGATGAGAATAACAACAAGGAAAAAAAGGAAAACAATTTCCAAAGTTAATCAAGTTAGTGTATCTTTATTTACAGACTGTAATCAGGTCTCTGCACGTTTCAGTTCAGTTTCCAACTTCAGCACAAACCGACCTCAAAAAATGGTAGCAATATACAGTCAGCTCAATTCGGAGAGGGAAATCATCAAGGTTTAATTTAACTTAGAGATGAAACAGTGTTCCCTGGTAGGTAGATGTAAAGTAGGTAACTTTTCTTACACAGCCAGAACAGCTTACAAGAACCCAGACCCAGGGCTATGGTCTAACCTTGGCAACCTGCTATTTCTCCCTTTGGCAAAATTGAATGGCATATCCAGAAGGATGTCTCCTTCCATTTTAGGCTCAGGTTGAAGATGCTTAAATCCTCTGTAACTATGAGATTAAAACTTATTTTAAATGAAAACCAAGAAGTCAGTCATAGTCAAGACTTCCTAAGTCTCGGTCATTTGCTTTAAGACAATAGGTTGTATCACACAATTTTCGATCAACCTTCTCTGGGCTGCCACTTCCTTCTCACTTTTTAATTTTCTTTCTATAACATGCATGACTGTCTCATTTACATCCCAGTATATAACTATTGAAATCTTCTCAGTTGTCTTCTTTCTGGTTCCTAAACACCTCAAGGACTGTTTTGACTTCTCTTGACAGCAACTTCTAATGGAATATACAACCTGTCTTCTACTGAGTTGACCAGATCAAGTTCTATGGAGGAAAAATTACTTCCCAGGCCATATGGCCTCATGCTTAACATGTAGAACTGAGGGAAAGAGAGAGAAGGCAGATGTTTGGAGTGATGGCATTTGTTTTCTCCAGCCAGTGTTACCCGTGATGGAGCCCTGCTTTCCTGGGGATGGCTGAACACCTGCCTGCCCATGGGAAGTGGGGAATAAATTCCTTCTTTTTCTCTGCTTGCATGCCCAGTTTTCACTTTACCTGCCTTTATCTCAACCCACAAGTTTTCCCACTTTTACCTTTCCAATTCTCTCCTCCATCTCACCAGGGTGTGGGGGAGGACATGTGAGTGAGTGAACAAGTAGCTATATTGGGCCAAGCTGCTGGCTGGGGTTAAACCATGACACAAGGTGACAAAAAATATGACATATCATGCCGTGAGGATGTCAGTTCATGAGACCAATCCAAGCCTGGGTGACTGCAGCACAAACTCAAACCACATACGAAACAAATGGTTGTTCTCAACATCAACAAATTCATTATACAGATCCAGTGAACTGCACTGGATCAGTAGATAACAGAGATATAGCTCAAGCTTTGGAACATTTGGATTGATGAATTGATCATGGAATTGCCTCTTTCCCACAATAAACTGAATAAAGAATGGGAAGTAACATGAAATATAATCTGAATGAATACACTAAACCTGTAATATATTGCTATGACAATGCTGACGCGTACTGACATTTTTGTGTATCCATCTTCTTTTAGACTAAGCATTTCTCATGTATAGCTTTTGTTTCCTTTCTTTCCTGGAGAGCACAAGTAATTTCTTTTGCCAGCAATGAAGCTGTCTGAAGTCAAACTGGCAAGCAATGTTTCCCCACATCTTTTTACCCAGGATCATGTCCTTACAGCATGTTACATTAACCAGTATTAGGCCAATTTTGAAGCACAGTTGGTAGGATAATAAAGCTGCAGAATTTTCAAAAGATTAATTTGTTGCAGTTGAGATTAAAACAATTAGCTTCATACTACCACTTACTCAACTAGTATTCTGCAAGTATGTAATTTCCCTCGATCAAACATAATTCTTGACAAAAAAGTTGATGCAAGATTGAAAATGTGTGGATGCCTTTATGAACACTACTAAGTGGGGAGAAATCACATGAAAAATGCATTCTGTATTCCTGAAATATTTCCTTCATTAATGTGCATAAAGTCTGCCTACTTTTCATTTTAGACATTTATAGCTCACTAGCAATTTAGAGCAATTTATAGGCTAATAGCAAGTACCAATTTTTTTAATAAGTCAAATTAAATAAATTTATGTTCAGAAATTTCTTCCATATTAGTGTATGCCTTACTTGTAGTCATTTCTTGTAGTAAGAGAGGAGGAGGATGAAAATCAGTCCCTAGCCAGATTTGAAACAATTTGAGGCAATTTCAAAAAGCCTCCTCTTTGTAGCTTTCCTAGACCTCGCTTATTGGAATTACTTCTATGCACTTAAAATTCATTGGAGTAAGAAAGGAAGAAAAGAAGAAACTTTATTAATTTTCAGCCACTTTTTTTACTTTTTTATGTAGTTGGGACTCTTTCAAGAAGAGCAAAGAACTGATTTAGCAACTCAGTACTCCCACAACACAAGGATAGGTGAAAAGAAGATCTGGGGGAAAAAATTGAAAAATTGAGTTAGATATCTGTATTCCAAGTGAAGAGAAGGATTTCTACATACTTTCTGGACTACAAGGGTGGATGCTAAAACCAATCTATTTTGCAAATGTTATTTTTTATTAGTTCCTCCTTTGCTCACATTATTCTGTTAAACATGACAATGAAGAATTAATAGCATCAGCTAAAATCATTGTAAAGTTTATATCCAAATAACTGCCATCAGCATTCAACACTGAATTGTTCTTCATTTTTATTTTGGTTCTTGGCTTCATCTGAGCAAAGATGAGTAAACTCTGCCAAATTTTATGTTTATATTGGATGGAAGGCAGATGTTCATAGGAAAATAAGCTGAGACTTCAAGATTTAGTTCAATGGAGAATTAATTTCATTCTCATTGTTTCCTCAAAGCAACGGTGCACTGCAGCAGTCCAATCTATAATGCTTCCCATTCAATTTTATAAAATCTTTCTTATAAAGTTACTCTTCATGGTAAAGCTTTAATATAAAAGTGTAAAATAAAATTAAAAGTGATGACTCATCATCAAAAACTGAGTAAAGAAATTTGGACTTTGATAAGTATCAAGTTTGTATGCCTGTTTTTCTGACAGTTTATCACAGAGCTATAGAAGTGAGTTATTGATCACTCAAAATTAATGCCCTCCTTTCCACTCCTTCCTAGTTACATCTGGAACAAAGAAGTCCAGTAAGGAACTCAGTGAAATAAAAGGGTCAATGAGATCACTAATGCTAGTTTTTTGGCTCAGTCAGACATGCTTTCTAAAATGTCCCTGCCTCTAGGTAGGTTTAATAGTTATAACTTCTGCAGATTTCTTTTTATCTTCTTTCCCATTGTAGATGAAATGCATGCACTGTTTTCCTCCAAGGACATGCATAACATCAGTTGGTACTGTTTGTTTAAAGTATAAAATGCATTTGGCCACACTTCAAACAGCATGTCATGGATTTAATCTTTCAGCCATTCTGAAAATGAAGTACATGAGGTCTGGTAACAATGAGGATGTTTTTGTGTATCACTCATTCAGGTGAAAACTGAAAAGGTGAAATCAAGTGTATAGCGATTAGAGAACACTGCAGTGAGTAGATGTAATCAGGCTGATAAAATATCACACCTCAGACCTGGTTTTGGGTCATTTAGAGATCAAAGAATTGCCCAGTGAAAGACATGCAGATAACACCCTAAACCACTTTGACTAGTTTTGAGTGGTTTGCACTAGCTAAAGATTAGAAACAAATTTTTCATTGTATTCTCTTTTCTTTTGATTCCAATATTTTTTTTCTCAGCGTCTGCCATTTAATGGAGGCTGTGTGCCAAAACGACCTTAGAAAGTCTGCTATGCCAGATGTCACCCTCTTGCCCTTTTGCTCTGTCTGCAGATTTTCTTTTAATGGTATTTGAAACTAAGTTAGTGAGCATACATTTTCCAGTAAAAAGAGGTGTTATGAATAACACCTTGTGTATCTCTGAATAACATCCACAAAGTGAAGTACACATTACACATCAACTACATCAACTATATATTTTAAAAAAGGTTATTCTTAGCTCTTAGCTGTGTGGAGAGTACCTTAACGGTGTCATTCTTTTAAATATATATAGCAGCTATGATGGTAGCTAATATGAAGGGTTAATAAAATCCTACAGAGATGGATTTTCAGCATTAATTTGACCTGTGGATAAAGATGGGTTATGTTACTTGATTTTGCATACTTCTTGCAAGTATTTTTATCTTCTGATATGCAAGAAGTCTATTTCATTATTTCCAAAGGAGAAAACTGTTTCTGTTTGAATTCCTTGTGTAGTAATAGGATTAATTTTCTAAGCTTTTGTTCCTTAAACTGTGAATTTCGAAAAAGCAGGAATGCCCATTGCTTCTCAAGTTTTAAGCATGAATAAAACCATTTTATTTTCATTAAGAGAAAATGCTACACGTATAAACTCTAATTTTCTCATGCCTCTCCCATTTTTCAAGTACCAGGCACTAATCAAATAGTTAAATATTGTTTTCTTTCTTTGTAGAAGAGAGAATTTTTAAAAAGTTTTGAATTTAAAAAAACTCCCTATTACTCTGTGTCTGGTTGTAGTGTAGACTCAGACTTTCTTAGTCTGGCCACTACAGATGATTGTCATATGTTGTCATGAGAAAATCTGTTGGATATTTTTGTTGGGTTTTGGGTTTTTTTTATTCAGTAAAGGTTGGGCAGATGTTGACTGCTGTGGATCACTCCTTCTTTAGGATCAACCACGCAACAAAACAAAACGAAACAAACAAAAATCATCAAAAAAACCCTCTAAATTCCACTCCAGACCCAACTCCAAAAAACCTTGAAAACAAAACCAGTCGACATATCCACAGTTTGGTTCAGCAAGATGAACGGACTATCATTTCAATAAAATATCCTGGTTATACATACAAATTTAGGGGTGAGAAGCTGAAGAGTAGCACCACGGAAAGAGATCTGGGGATTCTGGTGGATGGCAAGCTGAACACGAGTCAGCACAGTGCTCTGGCACCCACGAAAGCATTAGACACAGTACTAATGGCCAGTTGAGAGAGGTGATTGTCCCACTCCACTTTATGCAGGTGCAGCATTAGCTTGAATACTGTGCACACTTTTGGGCACTTCAATATAAGAAGGACGTAAAATTGTGTGTCCAGAGGAGGATGATCAAGACTGTGAAAGAGTAAGACTTACGAGGAGCATTTGAGGTCACTTGGTGTGTTCAGCATGGAGAAGAGAAGGCTGAGGGATGACTTCATCACAGTCTGCAGCTTCCTCAAGGCGGGCAGCAGAGGGGGAAGTGCTGAATCCTGTCTGGTGACCAGTGACAGGACCCAAGGAGATCGAATGAAGCTGCGTCAGGTGAAGTTCAGGCTGGGCATTAGGAAAAGGTTCTTCACTGAGTGGTCAGTCACTGGAACAGGCTCCCAAGGGAAGTGGTCATGGCAACAAGCCTGACAGAGTTCAAGGGTGCTCTTATTTTTACAGTTCAGTTTTAGGTCATCCTGGAAGGAGCAGAGAGTTAGACTCAATGATCCTTATGAGACTTGAGATCTCTGTGGTTTTATGAAAATATTGTAATACTATGATAAATTAAAGTCCATTCTTTTTGATGCCTTAAGGTCCTTTTAGTTTTTTGATTTTTCTAATTTTTGTAAGTTTTGTAAGTAGTTATATAGCAGAAGTAGACTTAGAAGCAGCAGCATTTCATTCCTTTACCCTTAACACAGAAGCTACATAGATTACCAACCCTCTAACCCCATTCTATGCTCCCCATATCTATTCTACCCCTGGATTCCATTAGAACATGTTTAATCTCACTCTAAAATAGGCCTGTTCTGTTTGGAGAATGCTTGTATCTTGCCCTAAATCGCAGAGTACAGTCAAACTCTGGGTAACTATGTGCTCGCTGTACCCCGAAGAAGATGAAGACTGATGAAGAGAGGGTCCTGAAAAGACCCCTGCTTCAGTTCCTTAGGAGTGGGCCAGTGGTAGATCAGGGCAAAAGCCATAGGGTGGGAAAACCTTGGATTGGACAGGCAGTATTATGAATTGTAACATCTGAGACACGGGGGCACACGCGCGTCTTGTTACCAAATTAAATCCTTTTCCTATCGCATCCCCAATTAAATCACTTTGGAGTTTTTTTTTCCCTCAGCTCCTTAAGACATCATTTTGTTCACACCAGATCATGGAAACAGTGTTCTTAGTTAGCTGTCAGGACTCACTTTACACTCAGTGGGGAAAATTACGCACTTTAAGGGCATGCTTTATCTTAGCTTAAAATCTTGTAACAAAACAGAGCAGAAAAATTATTTGTATACCTATTAATGTCTATTGACTAAAATAAAACCTACATTGGCTAGTTCAGATGTAGGTAAAGAGTAAGGTCCAAAGCCCACACCTCCAGCGACATATTCACCAATATCACATGGCTGTCAGTCTCTTCTCCCAGGTAATAAGTGACAGGAAGAGAGGAAATGGTCTCAAGTTGTGCCAGGGGAAATTCAGACTAGATATTAGGGAAAACTTCTTCATCAAAGCGGCGGTCAGGCATTGTAGTAGCCTGCCAGAGAAGTGGTGGAGTCACCATCCCTAGAAGTGTTCAAATAATGTGTGGATAGAGCTCCTGAGGACATAGTTTAGTGGTGAACATCGTGATGGTCCTAGGTTGGTGGTTGGACTTGATGATCTTAGAGGTCCTTTCCAACCTTAGTGTTTCTATGATTCTATGATCAGAATTGAGGTGCTGGGGAACCTTGATTGCCACACAAGTATGTACCTGGGGTATTTAGGACTTTGCAGGATTAAGAGTGGTTTTGTATGTGTAAACTTCCATGTAAGCGCTGAAAAAAAAAAATTACCATCTCTTCCTCTTTAAGGAAACCATATCTATTACCCTCTATTGAAATAAAAAGTTGACCTTATACTGGCTGATTTCAAATAAAAACATCTATGCTGCATGTATCTATAGCTTAAATGAATCCAACCTTTGAAATTCAAGTTAAACACAATGAACTATGCCAGGAAAACTTTCTATATTAACAAAAGGAGGAATGTTATTGTAATGAATAAAAAAATATGTGCTGTTCAACCTCTGTTAATGAAATACAAATTGATGGTGAATGACATCAAACATCAAGTCATGCAGAGTGCACCTGTAAGGGTTCCATACAGGCATTTGTAATTATCTTCTTATTTCTGTTACTTCAATTTTTATATATATATATATATATATATATATATATACACATATATAATGTTTTGGTGGACTTAAGGGAGCAGAAAAGTATGCAATACATAGGGAAAAAATAAGTAATTTACACAGTGTTTGAAGACTAAGCCTACTTCAGGGAAATAAAGCTAAATTTGATTTCTAAATCCACAGAATGTCAATATATTTATGGAAAGCAAAAGAACATATTATTAATGAAATTATATGTAAAACAGCCTCCTTTCTACAGCCACCTCTGATACAAATTATTCTTAAGTAAATGTGCAGAACTGTTGACAATGCAAATTTGCATTTATCTATATATTAGCACTCTTTTCACAGCCACATGTACTTTCTCTCATCTTGAAATTGTTAAAAAAATGTTTGTGACAAGCTTTCTAAAAGTTTTCAGTGAACTCTGCTTTAAATATTAAAGTGATAATTATTTCTTGGAATTTTGAATAATGAAAAGCAATTTAATAGAGTAACAAGTTGCTGAAAATATTTTTGAAAGGTCAAATCACTTCTGTGTCTGTTTCATCTTTCTTTTTGCAAGTAAACTCTAAAAAATGAAAGACATCTGAACACTATTTACCTTTCTAAGAATAAATGTCAAAGTTGTACCTAAAGGAAGAACACTAAAATTTTTACTGAAAGCCAGCTGCCAAAATGGAAATTAACACCTACGAAGAAATATTAGGCAATTCCCCATAATAGTAATCAGACAAATATGAACTCAAAAATTGATGTCACACAGAATGTTCATTAATATAAGCTGATATAAGTTACATGGTAGGGTATAGAATTTTGATTTTTATCTTCATGAATGGGAAAATTTTCCCTTTTAGGCTTCTAATGTGTAGTGGGTTGACTCTGACTGGATGACAGGTACTAACTAAAGCTGTTCTCTCACTCCCCTCTGCAACCGCATGGAGAAGAGAAAAAATACAAGGTAACACTCATTAGTTGAGATAAGGACCAGGAGAAGTCACTTACTGATCAGCATCACAGGCAAAACAGACTCAAAGTGGTGATATTAATTAAATTTATTACTACAGGGTCAGAAGAGGAGAGTGAAAAGTAAAATAATCTTAAAAATCACCTTCTCCCCATCCCTCCTTCCTTCCAAGTTCTACCTCCTCCCACCTCCAGCGGTGCAGGGAGATGCTGAGTGTGGATTACGGTCAGTTGTTTCTGCAAATGTCAGGGAGAGAAGTCCTTCCCCTGTGCCCCGTCGGGTCCCTCCCATTGGAGACAGTTCTTCACGAGCTTCTCTGGCATGAGTCCATCCCATGGGCAACAGTTCTTCACAAACTGGTGTCCCATGGGTCACTTCTCAACGGGGTGCAGTCCTTTAGGAAGAAGCTACTCTACCATGGGTCCCCCACAGGGGCACAAGTCCTACCAGAAAAACCTGCTCCAGCGTGGGCTCGTCTCTCCACAGGTCAGCATGTCCCTGCTAGGACCCTACTCCATCATGGGCCTCCCATGGGGTCACAGTGTCCTTTGGGCATCCACCTGTCTTGGTGTGGGCTCCTCCACAAGCTGCAGGTGAATCTCTGTGCCCTGGTTATCCTCCGTGGACTGCAGGGGCACAGCTGCTTCATCACCATCTGCACCACAGGCTGCAGGGGAACCTCAGCTCTAGTGGCTGGAGCACCTCCTCTCCCTCCCTCTCCACTGACCTTGGTGTCTGCGTTGTTGTTCACATGTTCTCACTCCACTCTTCTCTGGCTGCAATTTAATCTGTGCAATAACTTTTTTCCTTCTTAAATATGTTATCACAGAAGTGTTACTATCATCCTGACGGGCTCAGCCTTGGTCAGCGATGGGTCCATCCCGGAGCCAGCTGGCATTCTCTCTGCTGGACATGGGGGAAGCTTCTGGCAGCTTCCAAGCCACTGCTGTAGCCCCCCCTACCAAAACCTGGCCACAGGAACCCAATACAGTGTTATTCATTTATTTTAATACTTTGTTAGGCTTTAACACCAGTGTTTTGTTTTCTGTAAACCTGTCATAAACTAGAAATCTAATACTGGCCAGCTTCCAGGACACAAATTAACACCTACAAAGAAATATTGGACAATTTATCTTTCCCTTGTAATTTTGCATCATCACTATTGAATATTGTTGAATGTTCATCTGTCCATTAAATTTCAGGTCATTATTCTAGAAAAAAATTGGTTTTGACACAGTTTTTCTCACACCATCTTCTCCTTCAGGATTTTTTTTCTGTATCAGCTGTAAGTGAAAACATATTCTTATGTCAGTTTAAGAATTAAGACTTTCACACATTTAAAGAGTGTATTCTGAATTACAAATTCAGTAATAGATTAATAAATACTACACTGTAGTTATAACTAAAAAGAATTAAATCTGAACTCAATGAAGAATGGGTTGAAAAATGCAGTAATTTCTAAAGTTTAGACCTTCTCCATCAGGACAATTAAAAAAAAAAATCTTTGGTTTCCAGGCACAGAAGTCAATTTGTGGGGGTTTGTATGCAATAACAGATAGCGAAAGAGGCAAACTTTAAAATGTTATCAAATTTCATGGTTCCAGTGTGTGCTTGTGTGACATGTTCTACTGTAGAATAGAAGATGGTTCCTGTTGATAACAAAATCTCTTAATTCAGTATATAATTGTATTATCAGAAAGGTATCAAAGAGAAAAATATGAATACACTTAACTGCAATTTAGCAGAGACACATCTATCTGAAGTCATGCAGTTATTCATTCCACAGTGTTGAAATATGTCTGCAAACAAATTCAGTGACTATTTCATAGGATAATTTAAATTGTATTGACACTTTTTTTAGTCATTAAAATTTAACTTCAAGCTTTGAATTACCTAAAAGTATAATTTTTTCCTAGAATATATAAATCTAAGGTTTCAGATTTTTTTTTGTTGGTTTTTTTTTGGGGGGGTTGTTTTGTTTCTTTGTTTACGTGTTTGTTTAGGGTTGGGATTTTTTGTGTTTTTTTTCTTTATTGTTGTTTTATCGCACCTGTGATATGAAATTCTTGGTAATAGGGAAGATCACACTAGACTTCCAATACAAAGTAGCATCTTCATGAGACCTTATATCTTTTTAAAATTGCTATAAGTCTCTGTCAATAATCAAGAATTTGTCAGTCAGTTAGAAGATTTCTCTATTCAGTTCATACAAAAGAAAAAAATCTGAATATTTCTGTCTTTTTTTTGGGGGGGTAGTGGTGGCAACGGCACAGTGATGCTATATTTTTCAGTTCATTATTTTCATTACTAAAAAGCTTAATTCTGAATTATTATTTTAGACCCCTAAAGTCTAGATGTATTTCAAGGAAGCAGGTGTCACGTAAGACCCTATTTCAGGACCAGACTCTCATTATACGTACCAAAATAAAGGTACATTAACACACCATTCTTTATTTCTCATTATATTGTGATCTTTATTTATAACATTAATAATATTGCTCCAATTTTGACAAACCATAACTGCAGTTTAATTAAGCTTTTGCCTGCCTTATAGTAAGACATAATAGAAAATAAAACACACATGCAAAAAACCCCCTACAACACTTGTGAAGACAAGTGGATGATCTGGGAGACTTGGAGAAAAAGAAATTTTTTCGGCTACTTGGCTAGTTGACTGCTTTTTTAATATCCAGCTCCAGTACATTAAATTTAAAATGTTAAGTTTCACAGTATAATATGCTCAGGTTTATACAATTTTTAAGCAAACAAACAAAAAACTCAACTGACTAAAGGCAAGAGGATTAATTAGAACACCAGAAATGGCAAATCTGTAAACTAATCAAGCATTGGTTTACCAGGGAAATACTACACATAAGCAGAAACATATATTCAAAGACACACACTTGAAAGATATCAAAATTCTCTTCTCTAAATAAAAATAACAGCTGAAATTAAGGAAGCTTCATTATACTGTGTTCAGTATTTTTAGCCAAGGCTACAGATGCACCATTTAGGTTAAAGCTTACCAGTGATCCACCTTCAGTATATGAGTTTTTTATGCTTAAGTTGTATGAGATATCATACAGTGTCACAGAGGCAATCTAAATTAAAACATAAGCCATCGCTACACTGATTGGCAGTCTGCAAGCATGAGAATCTCCCTACATAAGAAAAAGTTCTAAAGTTTCAACAATGCTAGTAAAAAATTAGCACCATGAAGCAGCATCCAAAGCTAATTGAATTTCTTTTGCATTAGAGACACAATTTATTCTGTACATACTTTTGTTTTTTCTTATGGCTTTCCTTTACTTGAAAAGAAGAATAAACATGCTAACAGAATTTAGAGGGTTTGATATGGAATGGAGTAACAGAGTTGGGTATGTGTAACTACTATGTTAATGGTAAGGGATACAATACCACTACTTTAAAATCTACATTCACTACACAACTACTTCTAAAATCTACAAAAGTTAAAACATCTAAAAAGCTCTGAGGCATCAGTGGTAAGATGCTAGAACTTGACTTAGGATTTTTTCAAAGCCCAACAGTTGTCGTGGACAAATTACCAGCACATGTGCAATACTTCTGTCCTATTCTTCCTTTTCAAGTTTTATTTGGCCTCATGAAACTATTCAAGGCTAAATGCTCTATAAATCAAGAAACATTAAAAAGTTCACAATATGATTTTTCAGTCTGTGTCTTTAGAATACATTGAAAACTGAAAAATATTGTATACAATACTTCAAGGTTCATATTACAATACAATCAACTTTTAGAATTTTCACTGACAGTGTTTCTGACACTCCAGGAATCAAATAAAGCCAGGAATTAAAGTCTTATCCTCTTATTGGTGGAGTGTTCAACAGTCAATTTTTTTTTAAAAGGTCATCTTTTACTTAGAGACAATTTTCTTTTCCAAAATTATTTTTAATTTTTTTAAAAAATAATCAATAAAATTACATTTTAACAAATCAATTATTTGGTTTGACACTTAGAACATTATAATTTTAAAACAATATTTGGGTAGATAATTTTCAAAGTAAAACTTGTATAGGAAAAAACAGTTAAGTGAATTAAAAGAAATTATTCGTAACTGTTTATATTGAGTAAATACACTATGCTAAAGTCAATTACTTTTACCTAGCAAAGTTTCTAAATAAGATATGGAAATATAGTACAAAGATAAGTGCTTCAGATACCTTTAGATTTTTAAAAATATATTAACTTCTACATTTTATGTTCTGCATTACTAATATGATAGAGGTTTAATTGCTTATTACAAGCTCTCATATATTCCTTTAGCAGATATCAACAGTAGTTACAGGATATAGTAACTAAAATTAAAATAGATACTACAATATTTACTGTATGTCTACCAGTCAATAAATCTGACTGTCCCACTCTGAGTTCTGGAAAGGCTACCATGCCATATATCCATCCTGTCATAGCACTACCAAGATCACCAAGCTTTGAGCTAGAGCTGACAGCTGGTTGGCAATTGGTTGGGTACAGGAGGAATGTGGACTGCAAGTAAGAGTTTCTGTTAGACTCCAGAGACATGACATTTTCCGTGTTATAGACTAGCCAGAAGTTTTTGATAAATTATTGAAAGAAAATGGATTTAGCCATAGAAAAATTTTTCAGACTGTAGCATCCAGTGGCAAGACCAAAGCCACCAATAGTGTACAAATGACATCTCAGTAAAGGTACACTACAAAATCACTTTGATTATCTCTTCATAGAAAAAAAAATAAATTACACAGTTGCAAGTAAGTCTGAAAGTGACTTTTAGAAACTAATGTCAGGGCTTTTTTTAGCAAAGAGATAATAAATTTGAGAATCCTCTGGAAAAGTTAGAGTTGGGGTTTTTTTACTTGACTTTGACTCAGCCCTTTGGTTAACTGAGCTTACAGGCTTGAAGCAGTCTAGTCAATCTTCAAGTGCAGATTACATGTCCTGCCAGAAATTGTGTCTCCTGTCCTCTGGCATTACTAGTGAATTCACTGGAAGGGATACTAAGCAATTTGCAGCTGACACAAAACTTGGAGGAGCTGTTGAATCCCTTGAAGGTAGGGAGGCCCTGCAGAGAGACCTCAACAAATTAGAGGACTGGGCAATCACCAACCATATGAAGTTCAACAAGGGAAAGTGTCAGATTCTGCACCTGGTATGGGGTAACCCTGGGTATTCATACAGACAGGGGAATGAGATGCTGGAAAGCAGTGCCACGGAAAGGGAACTGGGGGTCCTGGTCGATGGCAAGTTGAAGATGAGTCAGCAGTGCCCTGGCAGCCAGGAGGGCCAACTGTGTCCTGGGGGGCATCAGGCAAAGCATCACCAGCCAGTCAAGGGAGGGGATTGTCCCACTCTGCTCTGCACTGGTGCAGCCTCACCTTGAATATTGTAGCAGTTTTGGGTACCACAATATAGGAAAGATATTAAACTGCTAGAGAGTGTCCAAAGGAGAGCAAGGAAGATAGTGATGGTCCTTGAGGGGAAGCGGTATGAGGAGTGACTGACGTCACTTGGTCTGTTCAGCCTGGAGGAGACTGAGGGGAGACCTCATTGCAATTTACAACTTCCTCCTGAGAGGAAGGGGAAGGACAGCCACTGATCTCTTCTCTGTGGTGACCAGTGACAGAACCCAAGGGAATGGCCTGAAGTTGTGTCAGGGGACGCTTAGGTTTCATGTTAGAAAAAAGTTCTTCACCCAGAGAGTAGCTGGGCACTGGAACAGATTCATCAGAGAAGTGGTCACAGCACTAAGCCTGGCAGAGTTCAAGAAGCATTTGGATGATACTCACAGGCACATGGTGTGACTCTTGGGGATGGTCCTGTGCAGGGCCAGGAGTTGGACTCAATGATCCTCGTGATCCCTTCCAACTCAGCATGTTCTGTGATTCCTTGATTCTGTGATCTCCAGACCAACACTGAAGGTTTGCCAATAGGTTGTACAGCTGGCTTAGTTTGTCACTGAACATGGTCTGAAATTAATTCTTGTGCTATGTTATAGCTGAAAGATTTAAAACCAATGGTATCTGTCATCACTGGGGATGCAGAGAAGTAAATGTCAGGAGCGAGTTTAGAAAATCCAAGATTTCTTATGAAAAACACTGCAGAAGACTGCAAGCTGTTCAATTATAACTGTAATACGAGATCAAATGTGAATTGGAGTTTAGCTGTGATGCATTTTCAGCTACATACTAAGAACAGCCATGAAAATCAGACCAAATTTATTCAGAGCAAAGGCATTAATGACTTCAAATTCCAAAGATATGTTAAATGGTAGAGCTGATAAATTTGTGGCCAAAAACAGGGCTTTTATAACCAGACAGTAAGGATTTCCCAGGAATTAAAACTGCTGATGGGATTTTTGTTGTTACAGAAATAGACGTCAAGGGAAAAACAATCCAGAACCACAGTAACAACCGGAATTGACAACCAAGCAAGTTCCAGTAACAGCCTGCATGCTGGCAAGCTGAAACTCAGCAAACTTGAACTCTTCTCTGTTAGTTATATTGGTCCCTGGAGAAACTGAAAGACTGAAAACTGAGACACATCCTGATAAATAAATAAAATTCAACCACTTACGGGAATGGTAAATTATTTTTTCACAGTGTACACAACTATCATATTAAAAAACACCAGTAAAAAGACACTTCTGAATTCTCTAACTCAGGTTACAATGATACAATGAAAAGGTAAGTCAAAGAAAAGTGCTATGAGCAGATGGTACATTGCAGACCAAAACCAAGACGCTTTTCGGACAGCAGTTCTATAGCACAGGACAAAAGTTTTATCCATGTGGTGCAGTTGCTGTACAACTCTCCAGAAAGCCCCAAACAACCCCAAAAGACTTGATGTGAAGGTGCTCCATCCATTAAAAAAATACATACTCTAGAATTCAGGATCCAACACTAAAGGCAGTTATCACCTACTGGGAGCTTATTGGTGGATGAGCTGTGAATGCAAGATAGCCCTATCCAGTGTTGTAGGAGCTGACATTGAGTCAAGAAAACATTTCATACTTAACATAAACCAATATGCACAGAGCAAGCCAGAAATCATAACCACAGGCCATGAATTTGTTGAATGTGTATTTTGAACAGCATGAAATGCACAATTGTTCAGACATCACAAAACTCTCCAACCTCATTAAATCACAACTTGATGCTGAAACAACTACGGCAGACATAATTTTTACAGGTAGGAATTCCACTCTATATTTAGAGAACACTCTAATTCCTGAAAGATTCTCATGGACTAGAAGTTGTGAACCAACTGAGAAATTCAGGCACATCTTTTAAGTGTTTGTCCTAGACATCAACAACAGAAGAAAATAGAAATTTGTAAGCACTGTATGTGCTTCATCATCACTACAGAACCACTCACACAAAACAGGGATGAAAGATTAATCCTGGGCATATAATTTAACTAGAACTCAGGACAGTAGAAACAAAATCAAGTATGCCTGCAGAGCAAAGGCAGGTCAAAAGCCAGAATGAGGCCAGGGGTTATAATTCAAATAGGAAAGTTTAGGAAATAATAGTAAGTTGTTCATTAAATATGAAGATCTGGTGGACAAGCCCAAATGGTCTGTTAATAAAGACAATAGTCATACGATACCATTTTTACTAATCACTTCTTGCCCCATAAAGTCAGATAATACTCACAAGAAAATTCCAGGTAACTACAGATATTGCTAAAATAAGAAGAAATATCAAACTGAATGTAACTTTGAAGAAGAAATTAAGAATTAAAGGCACCCAAGAAATCAACCTTGTGTCCATATAGCCTAAGTGTTACCTGCAGTTTTCACTGTCATATAGAAGGTTCTTTTGTAAAGACTATATGCAGTTCTAAAAATAGTGTAGAAACATGAGGCAGGACAAGGTTAGTACTAGACTTCTGCTAAAAAGTAAACAAACAAATAAATAAATAAAAATAAATCCCAAATCTTAAAGGTATTCCGAATGTATTACTATGAATGATTTGAACATAACCACATGAAGTAAGCTTGACTCAATTTATAGGTAAGCTATTATTGGAGCATAATAAATATTGCTATTTATTATTATACCACAAAGATACTTACTGGTTCCTGTGGCTACCAAAGAAAGGAATATAATCATTCCCAGAATGCTGAAAGTTACATGGTCTAACAGTAAAGTATTTTTACTGGCAATTTAAGTAAAGCCAGAAACCAATTCCCCCATTTATATTTCTATGTTAGAAACTGTCAGGGAGAATTACATCATCTGTGACCAAAACTGGTAATGTGCTCAATGTGTGTTTGAGTATTCCCTGGCATCTGCACCGCACAAGTCTCAAGATACTCCCATTTGCTTAAGATAATGTGTGTGAAATTACAATGAGGAGATAGTCATGCTTAAATTTTTCTTTTTAAGCAAGGTTCATTAGGATTGTGTAGAAGAATATGAAAGTATAAACTTGTGGATGTCAGACAAAAGTAATTTGCAGTCTCTTTGCAGCAGTTTGGAAATAACTATTTCTGCAATACCAACTCATGTCAAATAATCTACCATCCATAAAAGACATAACACTGAATGGAAACTAATGAGGAATGCTGAATATGGGAACAATTAAATTTGTCAATTAAACCCCACACTCCAGACATGAAAGGTACAGTGCACTCCAAAAGAGAGTGAATGCTCTGTAGCTTTTAATGCACTTCCTCCAGATGGATTTGGTCAATTAAGCAGAAGAAATGGTCAAAGGATTTCACAAAATTTGTTGGTTCCTTGGTCGTAGCCTTCCCAGCAAAAAGTTCACATAAGCACTGTTTGTTGGTTTTCCATCAGAAAATCAAACTCTGTAAGAGGGTCTCTGTCAATAAAACCTGCTTAAAGCTGTCAGAAATCACTGGGAATGGGAAAAGTGAAGGAAAACCCAGTTCTGGGTGACCATTTCTAAAAGCCATGCCTCAGGATGTGAAGAGGATGACCACCGAAAGGATGGGAAAGGTTCACAAGAATTTAGCAATTGGTTAAAACCTTGTGTCTTGTGTAAGGTCCTGATGAATTTCCTATGAATTTGCATAACTGCACAGTAAAAAATCAGTTCATTCTGAAGAAGGTGTTATTTTCACTGTTACCAGGCTAAATAGACTTATCATTTTTAATCTCTTTCTTTGACAAGAAAAATATTTATGAAGTTGCAAAGGACAAAGAAAATTTCTATTGTAGAGTTCTTCTGAAATGGTGTACCTGCAGCTTATGAAAATAAAATTGTTACCTGCTAATTTTTAAGTGCAAGAGCCTAGAAATGACAACCCAGAGTAAATGTCCTAAGCCTAATATCTGATTTTGAGTTTTGCCTTACCCTACTCAGTGTTTCCCATGGAAACAAACGTGGACTGAGAGCTAGGAAAGAAGTTATTCTCTCTAGCTTTGTCTCTTTACAAGAAGAATTAATTCCTAAAGAAGAACTGTATTAAGGAATATCATACATTTTCAGAATAAGACATAGTATAGTGTAAAATTAATTGTATAAAGTGCAAAACCACAGGCAGCCTAACCTCCCTTGGGTCTGTTTCCTTCTCAGAAAAATCTTACATGCATGAAAATGGGAAATTTTTGGAAAATTGACAACTGCTGCTCCTTTTCCTTGGCACAAATAATGAAAAGATGAATTATCAAACCCTGTCCTTGCCTAACCCTATGAGTATCATTGTGGATGGATACAGCTTGAGCCTTTCTAACTACATTAGGTAGAAGTGCAACCTGAGGCAAGCAGATCTGGCTCTCCTTGTGCTGAGGGGAAGCTGTGACTCTGCAGAAGCCATATATACCAGCAGAAAGATGTGACCTAATTGAAATAGAGGTTAGTTGATTGCTCCTATTAGGCCTGTTCAAAACCATTTCCAATTACAGTGTTTTAATCACTTTGAGAAATTAAGGATATAACAAACATTTCTGCCTAGTCTCTGCATTGAATCAAGCCATTTTTCTGTGAGTCATGCAGATCTACAGAAGAACTTCGTCTCATACACAATAATGTTACTAAAATTGCTTTCACATAGCCTTTTCAACTGTGGGAGAAGTGAATGGGATGGGAAAACATGGAAAGGTTATGTGTAAAGTCTGTCATTTTGATCTTACCAGAGGGAGGATGCATTCAAAAACAGGGAAAATCTCTATTTTCCTAGTTTCGTGTTTTACCGTTGAACTCAAATTGTCATGTCCTGTGATTCAAAAGATACACAATTCAATTAAATGAAGCATGAAAGGGATTAACTAGTTTGAATTTTGCATGCATGTACTGTGATGATTTCTGTCTACTGAGTTTCCACATTGAGAAACATTAAGCTGTCTGAAGCCCCCAAGCAGGGTCGGCAATCATGGATCATACATTAGACTGTGCTATGTAGATTCGAGTAGCAGAAATGTCTGTGTGCTTAACTGCTACCTAGACCAGCCTGAAATCATCATCATCATGGCTGGGCTTCGCGAACGAAGATTTGGGAAGGGTTCTACCCACATTTGTTACAAGCACGCTGGTGGCTAAAAAGGCCAATACGAGATAGATAAGTCCAGTTGCAAAAGGCACAGTGGAAAGACTCCTTAGGTGGTATCGACAAGACACGATTCTTTCTGTGTGCGTTCTCAAAAGAAGCAGCAGCGTTATAGATAGTGTGTCTCCTGAAATGCTCACAATACAAATGAAATCATCAAACCTTTGGAGCTCCTTAAGGCCATGACCTAGAGAAAACTTACTAATCATTTATAATTTTGAGTGAACTTAAAACAATTAATTTTCTTCCATTCACAGCATTGATATTTGCAGTTTTACATCATTCTGTTATGAAGTTGGATAGTATCTGACTGAGGTGATTTCAAAATTTTCTTTCCATTTAAATAAGAGCACCTAAGGGATGTGAACTGATATAGGAGAATATTAATAGCAGGAAATTGCAATATAAAGTTTTGGAAGGCAAAACTGCTGCCTGTCTCCCAACTCAACACCTTGATTAGCCTGAAATGATGCTTTGAAGTTAACACATCAGTCATGTTAAGAATTAGTCAGATTTATGAAATCCAAGTTTCCTTTATTCCATAAGAATAAATTCCTTTTTCTCAATATTTTATGTGCAGAATTATTGTTCAAGCTCTAAAACTTCATTTCTATCTAGGATATCAATGACAGCATTAAACATGGCATGAAAACTTCATTTATGGTAGGCTAAATGGTATTAGATTAGAGATGTGTTAATGACACTGAAACGACGTAATAGAACCTGGCAAAATGAAGACAGGCATAACACACATTTCCCACAACAGCTTCCAGAGAAAGTAAATCTAATTCAGAGGCCTTCCTAAAGAGTTAAAAGAAATCAGTAAATAAAATATGAAAGAATAATTTTCTTTTCCTGGTGACCATCTATCCTTGTATTAAAAGGAGACACTGCATTGGATGCTACAGTAAAGAAAGAACAATGCAGCAGGTGAAGAAACAAGCTCTAAGAACCTCATGTTATTAGCATTTATGGCTAGAACAAAAATTTCTAAAAGACAGCTTTACGTACCCAGCTACCTGTGTATCCTTTCATTCTGCACATAACATTTCCATTAGAAAGAAGCATCAGTACAAGTCAGGAAAGCATCCTCAGAGTTCTTACAGATAACATTTCGTGACCAGCATTAATCTTTTTAGCTCCATGCAGAATGAGTTTTTAGCACCCTTAGGATGACTGCAAACATTTTATTGGGTACAAAGGAAAGAGACAATATACAAGGGACCTATTTCAATTAGATCACAGTTACTACAGCAGTAGTAATATCAGAAAATATTTTTTCTTTAAATGATTCTCTTATTTGTATCTATCTGACAAAGTGTCCTCTGTTGATGTTGTCCTAACACTTTCCATTTCATACATTTACTTTATTCAGAGTATCCATGACTACCATGTGAAAAGGGGTATAATGAGAAGTGATGTTATTGCTGCCTTGTGATTAATTTTATTATTTCTACTACTCCAACAAACTCCTCCACCCCTTCAGTTTCTACTGAGACCTAAGTTAAGGCTGTGCTCATGTTCAACAGCCCCCACTCTAGTTGCTGGGTTTTAATCCAAATTTCCCATTTGTTACCCATTTTTAATCCATAAGTATATGTTGAAATTTCTAAGTGTTTTTCTAAGAAGATCAAAGGACTGGAGAAGCTGGCCTGGGAAGAAAGACTGAAAAAGTCAGGTCTCTTCTGCTGGGAAAAGAGAAGGCTTGGGGGGAACCTTGTCACAGTGTTCCAGTCCTTAAAGGACAACTAGAAAGAGGACAGAGGCTCTCTCTTCACAAGACCTACACAGAGAAGACAAGGGGTGATGGGTACAAGTTGTACCAGGAGAGTTTTCATCTTGATATAAGAAGACATTTTTTCCCAGTGAGAACAATCATTCCCTGGAACAGCCTAACCAGGCGAATGGTAGAGGCCCCATCACTGGAGATTTTCAGGATGTGATTGAACAGGGTGCTAAATAATCTCATCTAGGTTCCTTTTCCTACAAAATGTTGGACCAAATGATCTTTGGATGTCCCCTCCAATCCAGGTTTGTCTACTATCTTGTGATTCTATGATCTTCAACAGATGTTTAAAATAGAAGAAGTTTTTGAAAATACACTAACAGTAACAGACACATTATACTAATAACACAAGCAAATATTATTGCTCTACCTTTTGTAGGTTAAAAAAACCACAATGTATTTTGTTTGTGGTATGGAATGCCCTTTCTTTTCACTAGTGTTTTACCACCAAATAATAATATTAAGGGTGCCATTATGAAACACTGAATCACTTTAGGACAAAACTCGGATGTATTGTAATTCCAAAATACAATGGAAGTGACAGCATTTTTTTCAAGCAAATTTATAAGGATCAGAATTTAATCTATCCTCTTCTTAGAGGACAATAAGTGGCAATTAATGTCATCACTTTTACAAACTAGATTTAAATATATGCACAGATAATACTATTGCCAATTTAGAAAAAGTAACTTCACGATTCATCCAAGATTTTCTGTCTGCTCCTCAAGAAAATAAATGTAATTTTCTTACATTTTGTAACTTATTTGTGTGACAACCTTCTAAACTTTCTATCCATTATTGACGGGAAGGTTTTTCCATATGTATCTGTATATATATACATTATTCAGTAGATTGTTTAACACATAAATATATTAAATTTGAAGAGGAAAAAGCTCAAAAAAAATAGATTTCATTGAACATCTGTTATAAATATCTGCAAGTCTACAATATAGAATAAACTGTAGAGAAGATCACCCTCACTCAAGATAGGTGCACTGCTATAGGATTGATAAGTGACAGAAAGTGATGTAATGAAATATTTTTCTACAAAGCAGCTGCAAAAGCACTTTATAAACACAAAAAATATTTTCTGACTTTTGCAATTTGAGTTGTATATTTTATAATTCTTATGAGTTATTTCAGTGCATTTGTATGACACTCTACAGTTGATGAAGTTCAGATATTAAAAAATACTCATAAGACATTGGAGAAAATTAACTAGGAAGGACATTTTGACAAGAACTCTGGGAGTTATTCCTTTCAGGACAGAATAAAATAAGTTCCTGGGGATGACAACATTGGAACTGAAAGGTTCATTCAACAATACAGAAGTTATTAAACAATCTATTAGAAGCTTGGGTTTTTTCACTGGAAGTTGCATGAAAATCCACAAAGTAAGCCTAGCAAAGGGCAAAAGAGTATAACATCTGAGTGGATATATGTCAATGAAAGCTGAAAGAAATCAGCATGAATTGGATGATTGTTAACATTTAATATTAATTTCAACTTGACTTTCAAAGGAACATGACATAAACAATTTTGGGATAGATTTTTATACTCACAATATATTTTGTTTATATCCTTGTCTTTCTAAACTTTCTATAATACTACATACTTAACCAAGGGAGAAAACAAAACCAAAATATAATTCAATCTGAATCTAAGCAGAGACTAGACTGCATGTCATTTCTACAAATCATTCTAGTAAGAGTAAAAGAAAGCACTGAGTACCTCAACCTTTTCCATGTCCTGTGTCACCTAATCATATCAGAAGTGTGCTCTGATTTCCCCTACTCTACATTTTTTCCTAATACACCTGGAGAATCCCTTCTTATTTCTCTTCATGTGCCTCAGCACATTCAACTGCAGATGAACTTTGGCTTTCTTAACTCCATCCCTTTTCATTTGGACAGTATCTTTACATATCTGAGTTACCTTGCCCTACTTCCACTTCTTGCATGCTGCTACACGATACCAGGAGATATCAAGAAGACAGTTAGGTCAAGGATTTCTAACTCCAAGGCAAAAATGAAAATATTCCCTCTAGTAAGGATTCACAGTTTTGAGACAGGTTGTCAAATGGGGTGTTTATTACATGAAATAAAAACTAGGTCTTGAGACAGTTCAAGTTAGGATGGCATGAATATATGGTGGAGTGCAATGACATGCAGAGATAACAACTTGAGTCCCAAGAGCTCCATACACAATTAAAGCAACAGCCAATAAAAGCTTGAAAACCCTGCTTCTAGATACAGTTCAGGTGCCACATTGCCTTCATATGCATATATTGTTTCAACTTCCGGAGGCAGCTCCATTGACACTAGCTTTGCACATATGCTGTATTTTGGTATAAAGATAGCACAAGGCAATTACTTTTATTCTATTTTCCTTATACAAAACAAAAGCAGAAGAAAGTCAAATTTTCATACATACACAGCTATTTACCAAATACTTCGAGAATTCATTTGGGGAAAACTCAAGCTCAAAACTTCTAATTTGAGAGATCTGGAATTAGAATTTAATCCCACATCATTTTAGAAATACCTAAATGCTAGGTTAAAATGGATTGGTTTTTGCCCTTAGTTTTTAAAGTCAGAAGAAAAAGAAGTAGCTCAAGTCTGGTTTTGAGGGTCTTCTGACAGTATATCAGATCACTTTGGCTGTTGGAAGAGTGTAATGTAAAAATATGTAAAATTTAGAATGTAAAAATACATTCTAAATTGTCTTTCCTGATATGTCTGTTCTCCTGTCACTTATTGCTACACAACTTTGTGAGTGTCTAGCCAAGGTAAAAATAGAACATTGTTTTTAGGAACAGCCAGTTCATTCATTAAACTCAATGTCTAGGAATAGTCACTGTAATCTGGCATAAATCTGTCCTCCTGACAAGTATAGACATACTCACAGTGATCTAATATAGCTATTGCAGATAAGACTAGGAGGAACTAATCAGTGCTGTCTAGGTGAGAAGTGTTGGTGGATTGAATATCTCCCAGGGAAACACCACACTGTGTATATTTCTCTATCTTCCATGAGATTTTCAGATTTACAACTGACTATCAAGAATATCCAGAAAGAGGATTACAGACTGGAACATATCCTGCCTCACAGTGACTAGGACAAACCCCCATAGTTTCGCCCATGGGAAGGGAATGGGAACTGAGGGAAACCAACATGGACAGCAGCTCCTTAACCCACAGCAAGTTAGATATACGTAGAAAACTCACAAGCCTAAACACTTCTTCTTCTATCTAAGACCAATATTCAAGGTCTTGGCAAAATCTCCCTTGCATATAATGACTTGACAGTTGCCTACATTCCTCTGTTGACTCTATATCATTGCTGCTGTTGCCTATTTATCTATTTATCATTTACCAGCTAGGTATCTAGCTTTCTTGAAATGTCCATCCATGGACTTAGTTTTTTTTAAATTTCATCCTGTTTTAAGTCTGTAGGGCCTGATCTGGTAAATCCACAAAATATGCTATGGGGTGAGGGAAACTCGTTCATATACAAAGTAACCATTATTAAGTGACTCATGAGAAAGAGAAAGGCTTCCCACCTGCTCTAACAGATATTTAATATTTGTATACGAAGCAGAACTGCAACAGACAAGTTCCATACGAATATGCTTCATCCGCACAATACTCACTACTTAGATGGAAAATCAGAGTCTAACCATTGCTACAAATAAAACAGAGCAGGGAATTGCTCTGGGTAGTCTGTATTTCATAACACTTGAACTACAAGGAAGAAAGTATGCTCTACAAATATATGCAGCTGCTAACACTGCATGTGAAAGATAAAATACAGATTTTAAAATAGCTTTGTTAGCACTTCTAATGGAAACACTCAAATTTTTTACAGCTTTGTTCTCTTTGAACATTTGTTGGAGCACACATTTATCTCCCTAAATGATTGCAACAAAAGTGGTGGTGAATAACATCTCCAGCAAAGCAAATTACCAGCTTGCATATGGTAGAATCACTCTGCTTTTGCATTTCCCAGCCTTCTTCCACTTCTGCTTTTACAGACATTAGTATTCTCTCTCTTCTAGTAAAAAAAATTCTTATAGACTGTATACCATAGTGCAGGAGGACTACTGGAGATCAGAACTTATCAACAGTCATTTACCTGCCTGCTTTGAAGTCTGCTAATCTTTTTATGTATTGTGAAAAAATGTTAGGAAAGGACTGCTAGTATATACATACAATTTCCTTCTCAGTCACAATCAGTCAAATACACATGTGAATGCACATGCACACACACATAGCAATTCTTTCTTTGTTCAACTTTGATTATGACAGTTATCAGCAAAATTCGCTGTAGTTTTTTTTCAGATAAAGGCCTTTCAGGAGGAATTTCATTCGTACGGGCTGGAAACTGGCAGAAAACTTTGTCAGTTGACAACCACAGAATTTCCTGATCTTACACTATTCATTTTGAAACCATTATTGTGAAACCAGTTAAAGGACTTTGAAATGGAAAATCCCAGACTTAAGAGTTCTTCACTGCTTTTTATCTAGTCATTGCTCTGATCGACATTTTCTACTTAGAAATAAGTGCTTTCATTAAGAAGAAATAGATTTTTTTAGCTGACTAGAATCTTTCAGACAGCAATTTTAATGTACACCTTTATTCTAAGAAGTGAGTTTCTTAAATAACATCTATTTTCTGTCTGAAAGCACGCTAGCAGTATTATACAACACACTCTATTAGCATGGAAATGGATTTTTTGTGTGTAATTTACTTTTCTGATGCTGTATTACATTATAGTTGCAGTTACTAAAAAGAGACTGGAAAATTCTTGTTGTACTTTGAAGTGTGGAAGATGCCAGCTGGGGTTTTTTTATTGTATTTCTAATGTGTGTTCTGACTAACAACATATTTTGTCATAAATATAAGTGTATATGTATATCAATACAAAAATGTATTTAAATTTTTCCCACTTTAGAAATATTTTAAGAAATAAAAAGTCAAAATGTTGCAAGAAGCAAATATCAGATTCATTAGTGTAACATGTAAACACTAAGAATTAATATTCCAGGAATGATGACAGAACAAAAAAAGAGTAGGTAGTAATGAGAATAGTATTGTGTTCACCTATTTATTGCTAATATGAATCTTTAAAAATATACATCATGGGAAACAACTGGCAGCAAGTACATAGCTACTTGACCAAAGGAGGATATTTCTTCGGTGAGATTGCTGAAAACAATTGCTAATGTAAATTTGATTTCATATAACATAATAGTTGGTTCTAAACTTAGCCCAGAATCACACTAAATTGAAAAAAAAAAACAAATATGTTGAGAAAAAAACTACTGAGAAACTGGGTTTTTCTACTGATCTTTGATACTAGGACAAAATAAGTGCTGAAGTTGAATCGGAGGTAGTTTTGGACACTTAAGGATTTTCAGTAGACAGTAGTATGCCAACTCAGTCCTTTTTGTTGCTACTTTTCTATATCACAGACATCAGATAAGTCTGCCATGGTTCGATGACAAAAAAAGAATTTCTACTTACCAACTTATTCCACTTCAAGGCAAATATAATGACTCTTGCAAGGATATATTGAAACCTATAAGTCATGGAGGTAAACTGGACGTATTCAGGATGTCAGACAGGTCATTAATATTTTTGCAGAGAATTCACTATATCTCTAAACAAAAAAAACCCTGTTGTTCTACTACTGAAAAAAACCATTAGAAGGATAACTGTTTCTCCCCGCAATGTTTGTTGAATCCCCTGAGTACTCTCTGCTCATGAATTATGTTCTAATTGCACCAGGATCCTCAACAGGCAAAATGTGCAACTATACCAGGGTTCAGGAGGACAGAGTACCTGGGTATTCAGCTGTCCCATGATGGTAGCATATCCAGATTTTCTAGAAGTTGTAAATTATGTTCAGTCACTTGCTACCCAGTCTATACCATCACATGGCATGGGGTCTCTGCTCCAAGTGCTGAGTTCTGCGTTTTTCCACGCTGTCTTTCCTGACACTACTGTCAGCTGTCCTTCAACCCCGAGCTATTTTCTATGTCAGTGACTCTCTCTGCAATTTAAAGCTGCCTACAAATTTGCCGATGTTGCAGTCCTCATTATCAACCTGGTCATCAATGAAGACGTATTGAGGTACAGTATGAGGTCCAGTACTGACCTCAAAGCATAGTGTTTATACATAGCTATCAGATCATTGCATGATTGGGATCTTTTGAGACCTTTTGAGCCTGTGTACAAGTTTCAAGTCACTTAATTGTTTATTCTTCTAGTCCAGTGCACTGCTTTCAGCTTAGCTATTACAGCCCAGTTTCCATGCCATCCTTTTATTGCTCTGTTAGATTTAGGCATTTAAATTGCACATCTACATGTTTAGTCAAGATTTCAAATTTTACTGCCTGAGTCAACTTTGCTTAGGACTCTAAAATTCCTATGCCACTTGTGTCTGTCTCATAGGCATCTCCAATCCTTAGCTTGTGACAGAAAACTCAGATTATGGCATTTCCATGTGAAATATTTTTGAAATACCTGTAGAAAAATTATTCTTCTGTGTTACAAGAGATTACTCTCATTTAAGAACTGCGGGTATAAACAGTTCACTGTTTAAATCTACCTTGTACTGAGGGGGGCACACCTTCTTCACTTCATGCAGCAATTATGATAAATTAGATTGCGTCTGAGCTTTCCAGTAGATAAGGCTTAGTTGGATATATGAGGATTGAAGTTTATGAGATATAGACACTACCCGAAGGTGTATGAAACACATAAGATAGAAGACACCTCCAAATTCCTGGTCTAGCTGTGAGCAAACATTTCAGTGTCAGGGTGTCTTATGGTAAGCAAAGCTTCAAGAATTTCACCACTCTTGAACTTTAAGGAGAACAATTTAATCTACTGCATAATATCTGCTGAAAGCTTTGCAGAGAATTAATAAAGGTAAAGATAGACTCCACCTCTGTGAAACAGAGGACAGTGTTCCAGGATGGTCTGTGTTTGCAGACATTCCTGATATTTCTATTTCTAATACACATAACGTTGCTGTGTATACGTCATGTTCATGCCACGAGCACTCTTAGGAGATGGAGCCAGAAGCACACTCTCAAGTTTCATATGCCAAGACGAGAAAAAAACAATTCAATTCCCAACACCTTGTATAAACTACCGGGGTCAGGAAGACCTCGAGCTATATGCTACTGTGGCAGTTACATATGCCAAAGGTGCTTGTTATGGCAATACATATTTTTCATTTTCTGTTTGTAAAGAATAGATTGTTCATATAAAAAGAAGGTGAAAAAATATTAAGCTAGCACTCCTACTGATCAATATTTTTATTTCTTCTTTCTATATCTTTAAAATTTAATACCCTTGAGTTTGTTCACTTTCAAACATATACAAATTAATAAGAGATGGAAGCAAATGTAAAAATTGTTTGTTGTTTTCAAATCAGTGCAGAGGACTGTACAAGCCTTGGCACATGGCTTTTCAGTTCAATTCTCTATGCAGCTGCAGACTCTTCACTGTAATGTGTTTTGAGACCTAGAAGAAAAATAAATATTAGTTTCTATAGAGTATTCCCTTTAGCAACTTTAGAGGGTGGGAACCATGTCACAAAGGGAAGAATGTGAGTTTTCTTCTGAAACAGATAGAGAAGCAGGTACATCAAAAGAACAAAAGTCAGGAGTGAGGGCCTTGGTGTGATGGAGTCATCATTATAAGTCAGGCCCCAAAAAAATGAAGACACAGACTGTCTCAAATGCCTTTGGATCCAGTTGCATCATCCCTGTTTACTCTCCTTTCAGGTTAGCTCTTCACCTGTGGCTCTACCACTGTCAACACAGCCTGGAAGGGCTTAGTAGCTAGGGTAAGTTTTTCAAGTGTGCTACTTTCTCTCACCACATAACCCATTGGGATTCTCTACTCTGGGCACCAGCAGGTCACCCCCAGAGATGCCTGCCTCTGTCACACCAGCACACTCACAGTCAGGATCTAGAGCAGGCCCGTGCCTCTGCCTCCGCACAGGAGTGGGATCATGAGCGAAGCTGAAGCTTTGGGAAGAGCCATCCTTTCTCCCTCCTTTTCCTCTAGAGTCTAGACACTGGAGTGAAAAGCACCCATAAGAGAAAGTAAAAATGATCTTTGATTGCAAAATCAAAAGTTAGAACCCCTTTAGCCTTTTGGCATGTTCTCCATCCACTCCATGTCCCAAAGATGGTGCTGTGCAGACTGTTAATCAAATGGCTGCAAGAAGCTCCCTAGAGTTGAGACCCTTCACAAACCAACCCAAAGATACTGAGTCTTTTCTTGAATACAACCTTACAGGCTAACTGTCAGTGCCTTAGGAAGTCTGTTGTGATGAACATGTTTTTGCTGTTTCACTGTACGGCACTGTAGTAGTTTGAAAATTCTAATAAGGCTTCAAAGACTTTTTTGCCATGTTTCCCATTGACCATGAATCCTGTGCTACACTTGACAAAGGCAGAAGACCTTACCAGGCAGTTCGTGCCAAGTCTAGGGTTGTGTTTAAAACACAATCATGCTCAGGGACTGAGGAGCCAGCCAGTGTTGACAGCAGCACTCTGACAGTGGTGGAAAGTGTCCACAGCAAACAGTGGAAGAAATCTTCAGCCTGGAAGTCAGCAGCCTTAGCAGTGCTGTAGTGCTGACTGTCAAAGAGGGTGGAGAAGCCCATGCTTTGGAAGTGTTACCACAGAAAGACAAAGAGAGAAAAACAAATTTTAAACATAAGAACTTTATAAATAGATGAAGACAACATCAACAAAAAGAGCACATTCATTTGTGAGAGGCTTGAGGGCCAAGTCTTTGTTCTTAAAATCAGCATGTCTCCATAGATTCCAGCCAAACTATGTTGATTTACCACTGTTGGATACCTAGTTATTTCTACAGTAGAAGAAAGGCTTAATAAATATTATGGATTGTATGTTCACTCTGTATAAATTGTTAAAATTCCCTTGATATAAGTGGAACTACTTTGGATTACAATAGACAAAGGTCAGCCTCAACTATGCTGAAGAACATTAAGTGCTTACTGGGCTTTTGTGGGTTGGCTTCCCTGCACAGGCACTCTCACTCTGTAAAGTGCTTTCAGGAGCTAGGATCCCTACATGGAAAGGGCCTAGGTTTGTCTAAAAAAGGCATTTTAGGGTTTTTATGGAAATTTGGTGCAGAACAGATGTTGTTGTTTACTCATGCAAATGTAAATATGTTTCTTCCGTTTAGAATACTTTGATGATTGAAGATATTATTTGTATTTAGTTCATTGTGCCTGATGCAGAATTAAAGACAGCAAAACCAATAACAGCCAGTATGTCAAAGTGAAATTTGGTTACAACTGAGAAGGTTTCTGAGCTACATCGGCTACTCAGTTTGAAAAAGAAACAAAAAGCTATTTGCAGAGGTACCTGGGCTAAAATCTTAATTCCTTGTGACCTTTTGTGAGCCTTAACTGTATTAATTTTTCCATATAATTTTACAGAGTTGGGATCATTTCTGTAAACTTATGAAAACTGTGTGTTCTGCCTTGAGATATTACTTGAGGAAGTCACTAATATATTGATTTCTGATGTTGCTGGTTTTAGCAAGATAAGACTCCTAATCCGTCTGCTGAATATTATTCTGCCAAAGATTAAATAACTGTCATGCCCATTCCCCGAAATTAAAAGAGAAAAAAGAAAAAAAAAAAGATTAGTGTGTTGATGGATTAAAAAAGGTCTGTTTTCAGATATAAGCAAAAGACAGCAAGATGTTCTATTTTCTATGTCAGCGCCAACTTTTGAAGCTTTAAAGACCACCTCTATCTGCAAAGAAGTGTGATATCACTAGCGATAAAAAAAGAAGAATATCTCTCAAAGCAAAGGAAGGGCTTCAGGCACCCTACTTAGGGGTGCAGACTGTCAGCCTACTTTTCCTCATCCTCATCTGTTCTGAAAACAAGAATGTGTATTGGGTTTTCTTGATAAGGTTTTGGTAGTGGAGGCCTTACAGAGGTGAGAAGCTACCAAAAGATTCCTCTATGTCCAATGGAGGCAATGCCACCTGGCTCCAAGACCGACACCACTGACCAATACCAAGCCCATCAGCAGCACTGGTAGTGCTTGTAGGATAACAGGTTTAAGATGGGGAAAAAACTGCTGGCCAGCAGCAGCTGGGAGAGAAGGGTGTGACTCTGTGAGAGGTACAGCCCTGCAGACAGCAGGGGCAGTGAAGGAGAAGGAGGAGGAGGTGCTTCAGGTTCCAGAGCAGAGATTCCCCTGCAGGCTTTGGTGCAGACTAAGGCAGCTGTCCCTCAGCAGCCCACAGAGGACCACAGTGGAGCAGAGATCCACCTGTGGAGGACCCTACACTAGAGCAGGTGAATGCCTGAAGGAGGCTGAGCCCATGGGAAGCCTGTGCTGGAGCAGGCTCTTGGCAGGACCTGTAGCCCTCTGGAGAGAAGAGCCCACACTGGAGCAGGTTTTCTGGCAGGATTTGTGACCCTGTGGGGGACTCATGCTGGAGTAGTCTGTTCCTGAAGGACTGACCTTATGGAAGGGACCCATGCAGGAGCAGGGAAGAGTGTGGAGTCCTCCCCATGAGGAGTAAGGAGACACACAAACAGCACGTGATGAACTAACCACAGCTGCCATTCCCTGTCCTCCTCAACTGCTCATGGGAAGGAGGGAGAGAATTGAGTGCAGCCTGAAATGTAGCACCTTTAACCTCCAGATTCAGATACAGGAGAAAAGAAATGTGTTTATTATATCTACGTGTTATTTCAAGTATGTATGTCCCATTTTCTACTAGTTCTTCTGCATAAAATAGAAATAGTAGTTAAAGGGATATGTAAGCATATGTAACTACATAATCATGTTAATTCTTTAGAAAAACTATATAGGATGTCATAGCATTAATAGTATCACTTAACCTGAACACATTTCATTCTCTTAATTTAACCTTCAGATGGATAGATTTAATATATTCAACTTTTTCAACTATCTCTAAAGTCTTAGAATAAGTTTCTTGTGGACACTGGGGAAACTGCTATGACCCCTTTAAGTCATAAGATAATTTTCTTCACACCAGATTATGCTGAACAAATTATTCTCTGTTTTAACACGAATAACTTCAATAATTTCAGTGGTGCTGCACTGAAACTAGAGTGTAGCTTTTATAATTTAAACTACAATTATAATTTCTTTAATATAAAATGAGATAAAAGTCCAAGGAAAGGTGAAATCTTTACGTCTTTTGATTTTTATTTTTTTCACTGTTGTTTCCAGCCTGGGGGAACACTTCAGATTGTAATTAATTTGTAGGGCTCTTGAACATTTCTATTACTTGAAAAGACTGCAACTCATCTTTCCTAATTATAGAAAGCAATACTCCTGTTTGCATTAAATCTGCTGTAGTTATGCATTTTATAATTAGTCTTACTATGGTTTACAGAGTTTAAATTCCATTTTTTTTTTCTGCCTCTAAACATAAAAAGCTCCTGAATAACACAATACTTTAGTGAAATTTCTTTAGTTACTAACACCTGCTTATTAAAGTTCACTAATATGAATTCTGCTTCAGGAGAAAATCTGAACTTTGCCACGTTCATATTCAAAGCGAGAAGGCAATGGAGAAATAGCAGTCAATAAACTCTCTGGAGCAGTCAAGAGTCATCCAAGAGGGACTTGTGAACATCGCATTTCATACTATTGCAGCGGAAACAAATTTTTCCTTGTCATCAACATATGAAAACTGCACCTGCCCTCCAAAGTTCACTCATGAATTCTAGTGTGACAGTGAGACTAGTCGGAAGCCACAGTACCCTGTGGACTTCTCACAGGCAAAACCTGGGACAGTCTGAAGACATCTGTTAATTGTGTGCTTTCTGGTCTTACTTTTTTAATGGTGCTCTGAGTTTCTTCTCCTGCTCCACACTGAACACCTTTCAACTCAGTGTGAGCAGCAATAAGTATGTCCCTCAATGTCATTAGAATTACAGAAGTTGACGCCATCAAAGTTTGTCTTTAAGTATGTTTACTTCACATGCTTTAGGATTATCCCTGCTATAATCTTCCAGATGTTTCAACCACCCAGTCCTGCATCTTTGTCTTTATATAAAAAAAAAAAAGGATGCTCCCTTCAGACACATGAACTATATGACTTTGCTGTCTCATCTGAGATATGATAATTACAGTGTCAATGTCAAAGCTTTTACAGACCTGTATAGCTTCAGAACTACTTATTTTGCCACTTGACACTAGGTATTTGCTGAAAACAGCACAGGTGAAAATGAATGAGGCATTTACATAGCAATCTGTCCAAATCTTGAAGCCACAAAACTATGACAACAGCAACATAATATTCCCATTCAAAAACTAATCTTGAATTCAGTCAGTGATTTGCACTATAATTTACCAAAGTACTGCTAGCCAAGTTGATATACTTTGTGATATCATTGGCAAGCACCATATTTCACTGCCAGGATAACAAAACGTATTGGCAGCTGGAGTTACACATTATCAGTGGACATTATAGGAGACATCCTGTGGGACGTACAAATTCTGGGTCTTGGGCTTTTTTTTATAGACTGTGAGGTTACTGTGCTCTGATTAGTGGTCAATAGGATATCTGCAGCATATTAGCCATTTTTTTTGCATTTACAGGTTTTAAGGAAATGGAGTAACATGTGCCTTAAATTTGTCAATCAACACGGCATCATGCATAGTGCTATGACCACTATGAAGTAAGTTAATTGAACTTATTTGAAAAAGCACAAAATATTTCAGAAAACATCTTTGCCTATAAGAAAAAACATTCTTTCTCATATAATAGAAATGGATACTGCTGATCTACTAATCAGGGCAGCTGAAAGGACTGTCTGCCAACCAGAGCATTTCATAGAATCAAAGACTTTAGAAGAATTGTGAAAGATCAGATGAAAAATTTGGTTTTCCTCAAGAAGCTTAATTTAAAACGGTCCAGGTAGGAGAACCAGACTTTCGTGGCACAGTCAAAATGGAATGCATGCTGACCTCTACGTCTTGCATCTCTGCAGTTTCACTAGGCAAACAATTTAACGAAATTGGCAAGCACCACTCCAGCAGCCACTAAATTCTATCACTCATCTGAATCTGCTAACTTCCCTCTTTCATAAGTTAACCAACTGGATAGACCCTTTTTTGGAAAAGGACAAGAAAGAGACAGAGAGGGTACTTGTTTATTCATTCCAAATTAGTCCAGTTTAATTTCTGTCAAAACAGTGATTTTACTTTGCTACCAGTGCTCCAAAATTTGTCATGAACTGGTGTGCGTACAGGACCTAGATCCTTTGTCACACTGCCCTTAGCCTTAAGTCTGCTGTCCTGTAGTGTGCAGTGCCTTTAATCTATCATATTTATATATAGCAAAAAAACTATGAGGTCAGTATTCAGATTTCCTCTAAAGTAAAGGGATATTTGCAAAAGCTATTGTTTGCCAGTCTTCTATCTAGTTAATAGATTTGTCAGAAAATAGATTAGTCAGAAAATGAAGTAGACACAGAGCCTACAAAGTCATGTGACCTGATGGGAATCTATCCAGGTTAGACTATTGTAAGCAAGCCATGACTTTATGAACACTTTCAGGGCATTGATTAACAAGATTCCTCTGGGAAGCCAATATACAGGACAGTAAATAGAAATCCCATTTTTCTGTTGTACAGGCTTTTACTTCTGAACTGTATAAAACTAGAGTACAGAGTCCAATACTCTCTTCATGGTTAAGGCAAGGAAGAAAATATGAGAGAAGAACTTGATTAATTTTGCAGAATTTTACATCAAATGTTTCCTAGATATAAATCTGAATTAATTTACAAAGCAATCCACTAGGATTCCTGTTTTGGAACTGAAACTTCTGCAAACAGACTGCAAAGTTTAACTTCCTCTTGGTCCTGTCCAAACTCCCATGAATTCTGTGGTTTGGGATGAAACAGTAGGCTAAAGAAAAATAGTCCAATACCAGTGCAACACTCTGAGGCAGAAAAAAGTTGGGTCACCCACTGCCTTTTCCACTGAGCTTTCTGAGTTTTTTAGCTTTCTGAGCCGGGGGTTATGCTTGTTATAACTAGTAGCAGAGGGTTAGGTACCTAGGAAAATCATTGCTTGAAATATTAAGCATTGAAGACACCTAGGCATTTTAAACATGGTTTTCCTTCATTGCTGTCTTGAACTCAGTTTCACAATTTACATCCAAATGTCAACTCCAAGATCCTTGGCACTGTTTTGAGTAAGTCTCCTGAGCTTCATATTATCGTATTTACAAAGGGTATCTGTAAGCATCTTTAAGACAGTTAAGCTCTTGGTGGCTGTATTTCTCTAGAAATGAAGATGTAATTATCTTAAAATTAAAATGCAAATTTGAGACTTATCCAAAAAGTCTCTACAACTCCATTTGAAAATCCTGCAAATTCAATGATATTAACTTTTTAAACTCTTAAATAAACTTTTTTTACCTGGAGAATGGTTCAGGGTACCTTTCAATACTTACAGGGGGCTTATAAGAAAGACGGACAGAGACTTTTTACCAGGGTCTGTAGCAGTCAGGCTAAGGGTAATGATTTTAAACTGAAAAGGGATAGGTTTAGATTATATATAAAGACAGGTTTAGATTACATATAGAGACAATATTCTTTACAATGAGGTTGATGAGACATCAAAACAGGTTGCTCAGAGAAGTTTAAGTTGCCCCATCCTTGGAAGTATTCAAGGTCAGGTTGAATGATGTTTTAAGCAATCTGCTCTAGTGTAAGATATTTGGATGTTAAGCTAGATGATCTTTACAGATCTCTTTCAACTCAGATCATTATATGATTCCATGATTCAGCTTTATCCTATAAAATTCAGGCACTAGAACTAAAGGAATGATTTCCTGTTCTGTTGAAATAGGATGAAACAATTTCAGCGAAATCACCTTAATGTCTTAATCACATTCTCAACATAATTTTTTTCTCCCTATGCATGAATGTCAATGAGAGTGTGGACTTACATTTTTGTGTTCTAAATAAAACTCCATTGTACAATAGAGTGCCTTCAGAAAGCTACTTAAAAATACATTTCACTTTGCCATTAATAACCTTTTTTGCATTTTAATCTCACAGTGAGGTAAATATTTCAACATAATTAGTGTGAAAATGTGGAAAGTTACAAGTTCACAGTTCTAAATGCAGTACCATAGGGCAGTGAGACTTCAGTATAATGAGACAGCTATACTGGCACACCGTAGAAGGAAACAGGAACTCTAGCACTCTTACTTGGTAAGCAAATTTATGTTTATATTTACCATTTAACTTTTATATGACCAATGATAGGCAAAGTGCTCTAGAGCATAAGAAGTGCAGCAAATTAAAAGCAATAATACACAAGGGACTTGCTTATTTTTCTTAATCTTCCCTACATTTTATATTTAATTGTTCTGGTCTATTCTTATATTAATTCACCATACAACTCTAAATCCCAGATAAACACTAGTAGCAGATGTTCAACATCTTGCAGGTCAAATTCCCAGTACAGGAAGAAATACTGACAGGGTTTCAGTATTTTTTCATGTGTAACCTTTTTATAAAAGTACTGGAACAGAGGTGGAAAGAAACAGCACTCAAGTAATCTTCTTTCACAAATCAAAGCAAAATACTTCTAGCTGACTTGACCTCAGTGGGTAAATTATGACTTGGGAACAGACTTTAGCTAGCAATCAAAGTATGGTTCAAATTCTTATACTGATCATACAGTTTTTTCTATTCAGATTTTTGTGTAATGCTACTAAGAACACACGTGGTCTATAAAGAGTGAACAGTGGTTACACACCTACAAATAGGAACTCAGACACCATCTCCATGAATGTGTATTTTCACAATGTCTCCAAAGAATTAGTTGGACGAAGTGCAGTTTCTTGGGAATAACACATTCTGAATAAATCTGTTACTCCTGTTTGAGTTGTAATATAATTACCCTATCAAAATCTGAATACAGATATTTAGCTGGTAGTAGCAAAATGAGCTCTGGAATAAAGGGATTCACAGATATTTCCAAATAGTTTGGTTATTTTCCCTAATTGCTCTGTATCCGAGCTATTAGACTTCATACAGTCTAAACAGAAAAAAAAAGTCCTAAATCATTGCAAAGAAAAAGAAAAACAATTCATGTTTTATGTACTAGTATCCCTCCAGATAAGCCTAAATGTGAGCAGTCCCTCTATTTATACTAATAAAAGAATCATTTAAGCCAATACTGTTAATTGAGTCTGACTGTGAATGAGAAAATATGTATTGATAAAAATTTATTTCCATATGCATTAATCAACAGATACATCCATTTGTTTATGCAGATATATTGCCTGTTCATTAACCTCCAGTTCCACTTAATTGAACTTTAGCCTGTAGGGTCACCAGGCCTCTTGGGTACAACTCTGCTTATGCATTGTTTACCTACAAATATTTGCATATCAGTAACATAGCTAGGATTTTTTTTTTCCTGAATGCTTATTTCATTGGACACAATTGTGAAGAATAAGATTTCAAAAAAAATTCATCCGTAATTATTTTTCATTAGAATTCTTAGCCTATAAAATATTTCTTCCATGTATGAATATTTCCTTTATTTCTTTAAATACGCTAATTCATACAGGAATGTCATTGTTAAATATATCAGGTATCATTTATCCATAGAGATTTTTAAACTAAATACATAAATTTTCAGTTATTCATTTTGACAACCCAGTGACATTTCAATGCCAAAAGAATTTAACAGCATGAATATTTTCTATATGCCTCGCAGTATTGTCTGCCATCCATAATAGAGCACTGAGCATTGATTCTGAGCACTCATAGCCCAGGGATACATATTTTTCAGAGAAACTACTTGGTCATGTTGAATAATTTCCATTTTACCTACAGTATCTGATTTGTTTTAGACGCACTTACAACTTGATTAGGACCGCAGCATAGGAATACATAAATCATGAAATCATGTAATATACTGAGTCTTAAACCCTTTTATCATTCAGGTTGCTTTTTTCACCTAGTTCATTTTCATCTAGAAAAAATCAAACCAATCCATACAAGACCTCTCTTAAACCCAAAGTCTCAGTCTGCCCTCCAATTAATTCTTTCTTCAAAAATGTATCTAGATGACTATTTAGTAATTTAACCTTCTTGCTAGAGTTCAAATCTTTGGCACATCCTATATTTTAACAACATACTTATGGACTGGCTTGCAGGTCAATGTCGTATTTAACCACATTCAGAGAATGTTTTTGTTCTGGCCTAGTCACTGTTTCAAACTCTGCATTTCTGACCAGGCTGTCCTCTTACTCTCAGAATTTAAATGACTTTATGACATTCTAATTAACCACCATTAAATTCCAGCCGTTAAAGTCAAAATCTGTCAAATAAGATAATTTTCCCCTTAAAAAAAATCCAACCAAACCTGTTGCACTTTTCTTGAATCATTTTGACAAGGTGAGAGGAAAAAAACTGTGACTTTTGAAAAAAATAAAACAATCTTAAGTTGTAAGAGTAGATACACTAGAAGACACATTTCACCTTGTTTATGTAAGGTATTCATCAATGGATGTGTTTTCCCATAAAATTTTTTTTTCTGAATGCTTCAATGAAAAAGTGACTCTAAAATGTTTTTTCTTTCAACTGCTTTAGTGTCTGTTTTTGTTTTGATCTGAGTAAAGGAAAGACTTAGATACTGTTCTCTAAGCTTGCATTTTAGCCTATTCTTATTGATTCAATTTGCAAGAAAAGTACTTCAGAATTGAAGACCAAATACAAAAATCTTACTTATCAGCTTATCCACTATGCAATGTGAGATACAGTCATGCATACTAGAAAAACCTGACCATGATTTCTGCAATCTTTTGGAGAAGAATAAATTTCAAGTATTTGTATATGATTACATCTAAATGGTCTTCTTTTAGATTCTATTTCAGTATCCAAAATCTGTTTTTCCTTTCCAAGACAATCTTCTTGAAATGTGACCTATCATAATGCAAAACTCAGCTTAAATTCAACCAATATAAACTGAATATAAATAAACCTTAAAACAACATCAACATTGTCTAACATACTTAGTCAAGATCACTACTATAATTCTGTGCCTGCTGTTACAGACAGACGATCTTTCAGCTTTATGTAATTGACTCTCTAGTCTTTTTGCATGGCAAAATTCCAGAAAGTCAATTTCTTTTTCCATATGCTACATGTCACTTTTTCTTCGTACTTGATTTACAGTTACAATACCTTCATCCACTGTACATCCTTCTCTCTTACTATTCTGAGTTACCCACTGATATTTCTTTCTATTACAGCAGAGTTATCAAGATAGAACTTTACGTGAAATAAACTTTCCTTTGCAACGTTCCTCAGTAATTTTCTCCTGGTTCATTCCCTTCCTAGAACTAACTTTTACTATACATGGAATATTTTGTCTCTTTGAAGTTAATCTGTCCAGACATTTACCTTTGTCATGATTATTGAGTTTTCTGTGATCTACTGGAACAGGAAATACATTCACTCCTCTACTGTCGTACAATATGTCCAAATGAAAAGGAGATGAGAAATTTAGGTATCTCTTCATTACTTATTCTTTTTTTTCCCTGATGATTTCTCGCATACTTCATACTTCACAGTGGTGGGATTTAAAATTGCTTTCCTTTTATGCAAGATGTGTTTCTGTCTTGAAGAGTGATGGTCACAGTAGAAATATGAAAAATATGACAAATGAAGAGAAGAACAAGAAACCTAATACCAAACAATGTGTTTGATATGCTGTTATACTCCAGTACACTACACATCAGAGACAGAGAGAGCATAGTAGAAAGTTAATGAGCTAGCAAGTGCATCTTGTACTGGCATCTGAAACAAAAGCCTTAGCCTGAATCAAATTTTTCTCCTAACGTTTAAGCAAACAAATTTTTCTGTAAAACCATTAATTCTTTCAGAGTAAACTTTTTTTTCTCACAAGTTTCAGCAAGGCCTGGAATCTAGCCAATGAAATATTAATATATGTTATAAAAATGGTTTTACAAGTAAATAAAACTAATAATGTAATTTCTGAAATAAATTTCAATGGGATTATATTAGATGCAATATGTGCAGCAGAATAGAAGAAAATAATATTTGTCTAGATACACTGGTTAGTCAAGGACTTGCCTGACCTTGAAAACCTGCTGACTTCAATAATATTCAATAGCATGTTTGCCAGTGGTGAAAGCTGAAAGAACAGGTTCAGTCTAAAAATGCAGGCAACACCTCATTTGATAAACTTGCTTTGATAAATCAGAAAAAAGAGGTATCAAATGTTGACTTGATGTTACAGACTCAGATGTTAGTTTCACAGTCTCCTGAGCTTTTCTTTCCCAGTAGACACACTGAAAATCTGATTGAAGACAATCTCTTAATTTCTAATTTTTAATCCTTCCTCTCCATATTTTTAATTGAAATAAAACACTGTAATCTTTTGCAGAAGAATAAACTTCAAGTATTTGTATATGATTACATTTATTGTTAGAATGGTGTGTCTACTGTACTAGTCATATGATTAAAAAGTAAGGTAGTTTTCACTGCACAAAAAAAATGCTACTTGTTAAACGACCCCCTACTTTTCCTCAGCTAAATGATATAGATAAAAATTAGTGGGGTTATGGCATTTCATATATTCAAACTCTCACAGCTAATTTAAAACAGAATTTTACTAAATAAGTAGTTCTACTTATTCCAAAACAAATCCTTGGGGAAAATTTAATTGCTCAAAACCTTTAAGGATTTGAAAATATGACTCAAATTAAGCAATAAACCAGAACAAACTAAACTGTTCATGCAAAGTACATGTCTATAGTTATATAAAAATAAATATAAGAAAAACTTTATTTAAAATATATTTTTACAGGTCATGTCCCGGTGCCATTCTGAGCAAAACAACTTTATATAAAAATTTAATCTTCTTATGTTATATTAATGTTTATGTTACGTCATGTTTATATGTTATATAAATCTTCTTATGTTAGACTTAAGCACTATGTGGCTGTTAGCATGTTTGCATAATTGATCATGCAAGCTGTGCTTGTGTTCCCAGTGACTATCTGCTAAGTCTTTTCCTTCAACACTGTCATGAGGAGAGTCAAAAACAACATCAGACAACAAACTTGCTTTGAAAGATCTGAGAACTATCAAGACAAATTTTTGTGAAAGTTAGAGGTAAGCATAGAGAAGACTATCTTTTCTTACATTAAAATTGTATTACATAATTTTCATTTCTCTAATTGCTTATATAAAAAAATAAAACAATACATCAATAGAGTTAAAATATTTAGATTTAAGTTTTGTAAAATTACTTGTATATTTCAAAATATACTTTAAAATATTTTGTTACAATTGCAAAACTGCAATTCAAAATGCTTGTCAGTTATTTCACATGAACAGATTGGAATAACATTATTTGTTTAATTGGCTTGCACCATTTTTTTCTTCAGATGGAATGATGAAATCAGGTCAGTGGGAAATATTATCATCCATACAATCACATAAATCTTTCCATTGTTGTTTCATTAAAACTGGGTTTCTCTAACAGTTCTTATTTTACTGAAATTGTGATTCTCCTATCACCAAAGCTACCCTATGCAAATTTAAAATTTTACCTCACAGGATATCCTGAGTTTGAAGGAATCCTCAAGGATTATCAAAGTCCAATTCCTAGCAACTATCGGCATATCTAATTCAGATTTTTAGGATGTTTTGAGAAATAATAAGATCATACACTAGTCTTTGTTGGAAGCGACTTTTTAAGGTCATCTAGTCCAACCCTTCTGTAACAACCAGGGGGCAACTTCAATAAGATCGGGTTGCTCAGAGCCAGTCAAACTTGAACTTGAATATTTCCAGTGGGGGGCATCTACCATATTTCTGGGTAATCTGTTCCATTGTCTCACCACCCACACTGTAAAAAGCTTCTTCAACAACCTTCAACACCCTTTTAGTTTAAAACCATTACTCCTTGTCCTATCGTGAAAGGCCCTGCTGAAAACTTTATTCCCATCTTTCTTATAGGCCCCTTCAAGTACTACAATAAGGTATCCCTGGAGCCTTCTCTTTTCATGGCTAAACAACCCCAACTCTCAGCCTTTCCTCATAGGTGAGATGTCCCACCCCTTTGATCATTTTTGTGGCCTTCCTCTGGACCCACTCCAGGTCCCTGTCTCTCCTCTGCTGAGGACCAGAGAACAGGATGCGATACTCTAGGTGACGTCTCATGAGATCAGAGTAGAGGGGCAGAAACATGTATTCAACCAAGCTGGGATTAAGACAACTGTGGGATTTGGCCTGTCATTTACAAACTACCATTACAAAGTTTAAATCAAGACTTAGCATTTATGTTAGGCTTTCTGTGCCCAGTAATCCCTGTAAGCACACGGATTTGGTAGTGAAGGCAACAGCCAACACATAATTTCCAAAATCACTGTTAAGTACAAAAAAAGGGAACATGAAAAAGCATAAAATGTTAACACTTTGTCTCTAATTTAAATTTTAGATATAGATAAGTATTACCAGAGGTTGCAGACTGATAAAATTATAGAAGACATATGTTAAATGGAAAAGACAAAATGAGAAGCTGTACATGGGTAATGAGGAGACAGTGGTAAACCAAGGCAAGGGGTGAGGCAGCAAAGCAGCTCCCCTCCAACACCTGGCCTCCAACTACTCTGGGAGGTAAACCATTCTCCTTCTGACATGTTTTTATTATTTTTGCCAATGAGTAAAATAAACTTTTTGTTTATATCAACCCTCCAAGCCTATCATATGTTGCCCTTATGTTTCTGAGGCTCGGCAAAGGGGTGGTACTGGATGAGGACAGCGGCACAGGGCTCAGGGACCACGGGCAGCTAGGCAGTAATTAACCCTCTTGGGGCCTTGAACAAGCTTCAAGCAAAAGCCATGAAGAATTTTATTTATTTATGGAGTTTTGCAAGCAGATACAGCTCCACTTAAGATTCCAGGAAGTTTAAAATGCTTTTATATTTTCAAGATATTTCCATTGGACAAGTTGAACTACTCACCAGCCCCTGGATCTAATATTGCAGTTATCCTGCCGTGAAACATTTCAACATAGTATGACAGGCAGTCATCATGCTCAGTAAATCAGTAGCATGATCAGATGATTTACCTAAATATACTGCATTTGTAGTACCACATCTTTCTGATAATGTTAAACATGAGCTAAATAGATGAAATTTCTATTGTGTATCTCCCTGGGGGACACAGACATAGGAGTTTATAAATGAAACTCAGAATAAAGCATTAATTCTTACCTGCTTTATATATTGTGGTTATGAAATAATGATTTCTTGAATACACATAAGAGAATTGCTAACAATTCTGTGACATTCAAATCTTCTAAAATTATATATTGAAAGTAGGTGAACAGACTTGTCTGTGACTTGTCATAAGTGGTTGTATTTCCTTGTGTCATTAAAAGAAATCTTTTCTATTGCTACACCTTTTTCTCTCTAAATGGAATACCAACTATGTACATTAATAGAGGGAATTATCCTATTCCCCTCCATGTACTGGTAGCTCTTGTAATATGCTAAACTTTCAATTAGGCCCATCAATTCTGATTGTAATGGCGCAGTGTAGACCTTCCCTTGATAAATAACTAGTTTTATTCATATAGACACCTTTCATCCATGTAGATAGAACTGAGACAAACATGTATTCAAACTCATTTGCAGGCTTAAGGGTAGATTATTGTAAATAAACATTGCTTCAGTTTCTTCATTTCCTTAATTGACTGATGTTCAAAGAACTGAACCATCATCAGTGCTAAATGTGTGCTTTCTTAATTAATTATCTATAATTTTAAGCTTTGCAGTCTATAATTAAAGTTTGTACCTATATGCTAATTTAAGTTATGTTTATTTTTATATTTTTATTCTGAAAAGATGTATTTATGTTTCAGAAATCAACTAGGCAACACATGGTAAGTTTTAAAAAACATTATATAAAAAATTGGAAATTCCAAGACATCAACATGTTTCATACTGCATTTGCTGCAGGGACATACCCCTGACAAACCACAGTGAGCCCTCCACCATGTAACTCAGGGAGGGAAAGAAGTATTCTGATCTGTTACTTAGGTACAGGCAATTCACCAATCTGTGGGACAAACAGGCATTTTATTTCACCAGGTTTTGCTGAAAAATTGCAGAATTTCTCCCTTGGCCAAGGCTCTGTCCATCTCTGCTCACGTATGAGTGCATGATGTGATAAACATTTTATCTTTCTCCAATATATTTAATGATCTTTTAAAGCAATATTGCAAAGACTTCCAAACCATTACAGCTTTTCCTTTGAGGCTATTGCTGGCACTATGATGAGGGAAAATGCAGGCACTCACTGTTCATGGGAATGTGCGGTGGAGGTCAGAGGACGTTAAGATAGCCATGGGCAAAGGCTGTCTTTTATTAATTACACTTGCATTCTTCCTCTGGGCACGTACATCCAGGCTAGATCTGTGGGGTTGGGTTTTTTCACAGCGGAGGGATTTGTGTGGTTTTTTGGTTTGATTTGGTTTAGAATCATAAAATTGTTAAGGTTGAAAAAGACTGCTTAGATCATCAAATCCAACCATAAACCCAGCACCACTGTATTCACCACTAAATCATATCCCCAAGTGCCACATCCATACACCTTTTGAACATTTACAGGAATGCTGATTCTACCACCTCCTTGGGCATTGAAACAGGCACTGCAATGCCTGACCACCCTTTTGGTGAAGACATTTCTCCTAATATCCAATCTAAGGCTCCCCTGGTGCAGCTTGAGGCCATTTCCCCTTTCCCTGTCACTTGTTCCTTGGGAGAAGAGACCAACACTCGCCTTGCTACAACCTCCTTTCAACACAGTTGTAGAGCAATAAGGTCTCCCCTGAGCCTCCTTTTCTCCAGGCTAAACAACCTCCAGCTCTCTCAACTCTTCCCCATAAGACCTATGCTCCAGACTCTTCACCAGTTTCATTCCCCTTCTCTGAACACATTCCAGCACCTCAATGTCTTCCTTGAAGTGAATAGTGCAGAACTGGACACAGTACTCAAGATGTGGCCTCACCAGTGCCAAATGGAGAGGGACAATCACTTCCCTGGTCATGCTGACCACACTATTTTTGATACAAGCCAGGAGGATGCTGTTGGCCTTCTTGGTCACCTGGGCACGCTGATGTCGACCAACACCCCCAGGTCCTTTTACATGTTCACTGACCCTTGCAAACTCCCAAATTTTTGAAAAAGTACTAATTTTCCTGAGATAAAACTATGCCTGAGACTCTTCCCAGGCACTTTTAATTTACTACGACTGATGCAATCTTAGACACTAACTAACCTAAGGACAATTTGGACATTGCCCTGTTCAGTACACTTTGAAAATCTCATTCTTCCATAGCTAATTCTTTTTATTTACTGCATAGAGAGACTTGGTATTCATATCAAAGATGCTAATTCACTAGAGGAGTAGTGTAGCACCAGAAAACTTTTGCGAATCTAGCTTTTTATACCTTAGACACCTACGGGATTAAGTAACATGTGTGTGTCTGTGTGTGTGTGTGTGTGTGTGAAAGAAAGAGAAACAAAAACACAACAGAGATCAGACTCGCTGTGCCTAAATGATAGGCTAAAGAACTTGTGCTGACTATTAGATGACTAAATCAGTCTTTGAATTTATCCTAAAATGATTTCGGATAAAAAGTTCCATTACCTTTCAATCAAGGTAAGGTATTTACTTGTGCATTAAATTATATTAAGTATTTTTAGAAAGTCCCATTAGAAGTTTTATCCAGTTAGCAAAAGAGTAAATATGTTTAAAATTACTATCACAACCTTTCAGTTATTTTCAGTAATGACCAGTGATTTTGCAACTCAGTTATTTCATTTCAGATGACTTAAAAGGAAAAATACCTGATTTTCAAAATGCCTTAAAAAGTCAATCCCTGAAGAACAGGCCCTTTCACTCTTGGCACCCAATTATTGAAGGCTCCATGTCTGATTTGGAAGTGTGTCAGAAGGCAATCCAAATAAGTTTAACCAACTCTAGAGAGAGAACAGAAACTCATATTTTTGTTGAACTTGGTAGATACTACTGTGTTTAGCATGTATTATAAAAAGATTTCACTTACTCATATGATTAATTTTTTATTTAGTTGCTAAGATCTAGAAATAATATTTTGATTTTTTCCTGTGAACATTTAAGAAATTAGTAAAATACAGATTCTTTCGTTTGCTCAAATCAAATGAAATTGTTTAATTTACTCATATAAAACTACTAATTTCAAAAGTAGGTGACAAGAATGGGATCTCTTAATAAAGAGTTATCAGTAATCCACAAAAGAGCTTGCACAAAACAAAAATAACCTGGACCATGAACCTTTTAAGTCACCTTGTGTAAAATGTGATGTAATTGACAGGCTTCTGTACAGGCTGACTGATATACGTGAGTTAAAGCAAAATGTCTAAATATTATTTTCAACCTTTCTTTGGAAAAATAGACATTATATTTATTGGAAATTATTTTTTTAAAATCTGAAAGTCATTGTCTCCAGCTGTGAACAATCTAGTAAGACAGAAATCAGCACCTGGGGAAACCTGCAGCTACATAATTTTGAGGAATCAAAGAGAAGTTTAAGATTAATCTTTGTAATACAATTCAAGTAGAACTAGGAGGCAATTTGGCCTTGATTTTGACTTCTCTAAGTTTTTTGATAGCAATCTGTTGAGTGAAATACTAAATCGTACAAAAAGAATCAAGACTTAGAGGAATAGAACTTAACTGAGAAAACCAAAGGTTCTTTTAGAGTCACTGAAAAGAGACTAGCTCCTTCAGAGAGTGATTCAACTCACGTAAGTCCTGCAGCATGCCCCGAAGTGACCTGTCTTTAAATTTTTTTTTAAGAAAAGCCCTTAGTATGCATAGAGTCTCAGTTAAATGGCTGAAACTTTGTAAGTGAATCTGGACTTAACAGTTCTATGGAGGATTTGGTATTCCTTCATGAAGTAGTCCTAAAAGTCCTTTTAGGTTCTAGATCCCACAGTAAGTACTGAAGTGTTTTCTGCTGTGGTGGAGAACCATCTCCAAGTGGCAATTATTTGTTACATTTTAGGAGAGAAAACACAGTTTAACAATAGAATGTTAGTCTGCTGTCTACACAACACTTACTCTCAGCTAATACTCTCATCCATACCTGATTTGGATGATTAAAAAAGAAAAAGGTAAAGAAAAAAATGAGATATGAGACACTTATTTTATCTCCAAACTTCAGGCACAGAAGATATCTTATATTACTAGAACAGTTTGAGAACGTAATACCCTTAACACACATGATTTTCATGAAGAAGTACTTGAAAAATCATGCTATGGCTTTTCCTTTTACCCTCTGTCACTCTAGATCTCTGACAGAAGGAAAAAATATCTTGATAATTGATAAAATACGTCCAAGGCATCTGTGTAAAGCCTAAAAGTGGAAGTTTCCTTCTTAGTCATAATTTTTGTCAGCATTTGTCAACTTCTCTATTTCAAGTTTCATCTTGGTTCTGTTTTTAGACATGATTATTCTTTCCCTTTGGGACTTAACAACTTTCTTTTCACTGAAAATAAAGCCTTAACAATCAGCTGACCCCACTACTAGGTATTAGGTAATGCTGTTATAGATTCTGTCAGGTATTTACAGAAATTTATTTCCCATTGTGGATATTCTTTCCAAAAGTTCATGTCTTATCTTGATCACAAGCCAAAAAATCCTGTAATTCAGAGCTCTGTGGCAAAAGATATTTCCTCTGCCCTTTGTTTTTCACAGTTTTATGTATTTCCCTGCATATTATTTCTGTCGACAATATCCACTGCTTTCCCCTTAATGCTGACCTCTCAAGAGTCAGAAATAGTTAGCAATTTGCCCAATAAGTTACAGACAATAAGAAGGGGGTCCTGAAACAGGGGCCTTGTCTTATCAGTGAAACAGGCCTCATATCTTCAAAGGAGGGACCCTGAACAGAGGACCACCTGGGCATTTATCGTCTCTTCTGGGGTCTTCCTTTTGACTTGTTGGGGTCCTCCCGTGTCACCTAGTTGTCTCTTGTCACCTACTGTGTCTCTTGTCCCCTGGTTGGCTCCACAGGTCTTCATGCCCTTAATTGCAAGGGATCGGTGCCAGTCCCTGGCCTCTTGAGTTTGGCAGTGGGAGACTGGGACCACGGACTCATGGACCACCATTTCAAGAAACCCACCAGCTCCAAAGAAGAAAAAGATTGAGCGCGTGGACTAATTAGTACAAGAATCAAGAGAATAATTCAACCAACAAAAGGTAGGATGCTACTACTATCCTTTCTAATGTAACTGAATGTACTCGTTATCTATGCAAATGTTTTGTGCTCACTTCAACTGCAACATCTGAAAAGGTGAAGTTTGTAAAGGCAAACAGCTGAGTAAAATCTGAAAGAACTCTTAAGTAAGAAATTTAAACTTTTGTGCCTCAGGGCACAACACTAACTGCCTGGGGCTGGAAAGTAATTTCCCTTTTGGCAGGTTATTCCAAACTCTTCATTATAGGAAGTATAACTTCATTATAGGAAGTATCACTTACTAACCTCTGTCAGGAACAGGTTACTGGATATCTGGACAAATGGACTACTTATCTGAGCCCTTAAGATACTTCATGTCAGATTTAGAAATGAGGGAAGAATGCAGGAGAATAAAGGAAATACATTTCTTTAATTTCAGGCTCATCAAAAGCAAGTTAGAAAATTAAGTACTATAGTGTGATCTTAGATCCTGAGGCATTGAAGTCCTACAGAAAATTCAGGACCATCTGTGTGATTAACACTTGTAATCAAACGGATAAAACTCTAGGGAGGGCTAAAAAAATTGCTGTCCTATGTTTCATTTATTAATTGAAATGTGTATAAGAAAAAAATATGAGGGTGTTACATTTAGCTCCCAAAGGATGTAAAATTCAATTTCAACATTTAATAGAAGGATATGAGAAAAGGTTAGATGTTAAATAAAATGCTGAGACATTTGTGAGCGGGATGAGGAAGATAGTACATGATACGGTGGGTTAATTTTGTTCCAAGTTATCACAAAATAAATATTTTTTAAAAATTAAAGCTTTTGTCCCTGTATGACCAGGATAACCTGATATTCAGATATAGATCCTCAATTTTTTACATATTCTGTGCTTCTGGGGTTTTAACTACTAAATGTTCCAAAGGTGAACGACTCATCCAACAACACTGCTAATAATTTCAATCAAGAAGATCTTTAGATATGACATAGTTTGAGTATTGGCAATATTTTCTGTGTGATGTTCTGCTTAAAAGTCTCTTGAGGAGCAGTTGCATAAACCTGCTTATGGTTTATCTTTTATTTCAAGAACTGAAAAATAAATAAAACCACAGCATTCAGGGTCATAAGAGGCACTGCTAGAACACGATATGTTTTAAAATTAACAACTACTGCAAAATGCTAGATGAAATTAAGTTTGTACTTGTAGTACCAGATTTAATAGTCTGAGTATTTAATTCACACAAAGGAATTACTGAAAAGGAGTACAGATGCAGTGATGAGGATTTCAGCTCTACTACCTCTGGGATTCCCAGTCTATCCCCTAAGCCACTGACACGTGGTTTTCTTGTAGCCTTTGTCCTCTAGCTTTCTTCAAGAACTTCAGTTTATTTCTGCACCAAAGCACAGCTTTAACAGCATGGTGAGAAAGGGCTGCTGCATGCTATTTACACAAATCCAGTGTCTTTGGGTGAGATTTGATATTTATGGAAGGACATTTTCAACAGTATTTACCACTATTATGGCCTCATTACATCTTCTATGAGCCTACAATACCATAGGAAACCTCAGCTCTAAAAATACTTAGCTTTTCCTCTCACCATGTAATGTTGGAAGGTTAAGCTCTCTACTTGGAATTTTGATTTTCACTGATCTTTTTCATTCATTTAGTTTTGTATTTTATATCACAAATGGTACATTTGTGAATTAACTGTGCAAGAAAATGAATGACAGTGAAATTACAGACAGCCTTGCCAATAAGAAGATAGACTGTGATCTGAGAAATTCTGGGGTTTTTTTCCAAATCTATCATGTGTTTCTTATATGACCTTGGACAAAATGCTAAATAGACCATGATAATAACAGACCCTGTTGGTGTGGGGAGGAAGAAAGTAATAATTTTCTTGATCATAATAGAACTGATAGTAACGTATTCCAGAGAGAATTACTTCATATTATAGCAAAATACCAAAGGATCACCAAAGCTGCACAAAAGCACGCAGGTTCATCTGCTGCTAGACTCCTGAGCAACACAACTACAGAATGATGCACCTGACAGCTGTCCTACTTGTAATATGCTGGAAGTGTTTGTTCAGAGCTCTCTCTGATCTGTGTGGTAAACAAATCTAAAGGAGTGGAAAAGATATGTGAAAATGAACTTCTGTATAGCAAGAGCTCATATCTGTTTTCACTTGACTATACTGTGGTAGATTGAGTTCATATGTCTCAGTTGCAATCTATAGTGTCTGGTTTGTTATTTCATCAGCGTTAATACTTGAGGAACCAGGCAGTGTAAACTGTTTAATAAAGCGCTATCTATTTTCTTGACTTTACCTTCTTTTCCTTGGATAATTTGGCACTAAATTATCTATTTTGTAATGGTGTCAGACCTGAACAGCTAGTGCTTTGTGCGTGTAATAACAGATTACTAGTCTTCACATCACATCATCTAGGTATGTCATCTTAAGGGATGAATAGATGGAAGAAATTAAACAGTACATATTCTACTATGGTGTTTCTTTGTCATAGGAAATCCTGAGCACGTAATTGAGGATCTTTAGATTCATTAGATTATCATTCATTCCTTACAACAGCTATCCACCTTCTCAATTGATATTTTGTTTTTCTGTGTGATGCTTAGATATTGCTGAGGTACATAGCTTTGCTCTGTCACTCTTTCAGATACAGTTGTTCATGTCTGCTAAGAATACCACTTCCTGATCTGAAATGGTCCAATAAAGCTAACACGATCCCAGATATAGAGGCAAAAACTGGAATGGTTTATTGAACACACAAGTGGTATTTAAGGGTCTCGGGGGCTTACATGCAAATGAGGAGGCAGAGTTATTCCAAACAGGGGTTTCCAAAATCTATTAGCATTTCCATTAGCAGGGGTGACATAAGGGAAAAAAGGGATTTACATTTCTCAGATTCAATATTTACATTTGGGGGAAAAGGTTTGATATTTCTAGTAAGCAGGTTTACATTGGGGAAGGGTGATCAGCTTTACAGGGAGGGAGAAAACAATGGGATATCTGATAGCATCATGCAAAGTCTCTCTACATCTTACTGGGGGAGATCAGGACAATGGATCTTGTCTGGTCTTTTAGATGGTAGGTTTTTTCCCCAGCCTCTGTGGCCCAAGGTTTCCTGTTTAGTCTTAGCAGTTCCTTTGCTGTTGGTGTCCGAATTTCAGACTGCAACACTGATCAGTTTGCAAAATCTCTCCTTGCTCTACAAGTGCATTCTGACACTCTAGTCTCTTTCTCGTGAGCCATAGGAAAGGTTTTTATGTGACTCCTCATACATAAAAATACATCAAGTTTTAAAGTATCCCATTATCCTTTCATTTCTTAGTGTACTACTCCTTTCTTGTGGTCATTTTTATTTAACTCCCATTAAATCAGTTCCCTATTGCATTGCAGATACAGGCCATGACCAAAAACCAGAAGGCCTGTGGTTTGAAGAGGAAGATTCTGACTTAGAAAGGTAACTATAATGGCTTGAGTCCATGAGAATTTTGCCACTAATTTCATTACCTCCAGAACAGGCTTCTCATTGAAAATCAAATATATCAATAGTGAATAATACCTTTAAATATTTGCTCATGTGTTTTTGCCATTTCTTGGTCTTCTCTGCTTTGGTAATATGGGTTTGCTCTTTATGCTCTGAATACCGAATTATCTGTTATGCCTATGATTTCATCAAGTTGTTTCTATTCACTAACCCATGTGATGATGTAAAATATCCCGTGCATCAATCTGATGACAATATGTAGAAAAATAGCTTCTTTTACAGGAAACAGGTTCCTTAGATACTTATTACAGGATAGTGGTACATGAGGCTGCTGTAATAGTTAGGCTTGCCTCTAAAGAATCATAATTGTTGGTCTAAAGGAAGTAGATACCGATATAACTGCTTGCCCAGCATCAGAGGCACCACCAGGTTTACTGATCACAGAATACTTACTCAGAGAATGTATAAAACAGCTGATGTGGGGTCTCAGGGTCTAGTTAATCCATCCTTCTGTCTCTAACAGGCCTGACATAAAGTTTTAAAACCATGCAATAAAAAATAATAATTTCAAATGTTTCATTTTTTTTTTATAATTCAAATATTTATTTCTCTATGTCTAACCTAAGAGTTCAGTCATTTCATTGTAAGTTTGTAAGTTCTCCTTCTGCACATGATGGACTTGAAGAACCAATGATTCTCTTCCACTTCAGAGCAATCCTTCATGATTTTGAAGACTGTGTCTCAGACTCTGATGACTAAATGATAAACCTAAGTTCTTCCAGTATTTCTCATAGGTCATATTTTTCAAGTTTCTCTAGAATCATATAGTACATGAATGAAGGAATATTGTTTCCTAGGTTTACAGTCTGTACTGCTCTTTACAAAGTATGTATTCATAACAGCATATTACTGATTCATGCTCAACTACAATCCACTGTAACATCTAAATTTTCTATTAACTTAATCCAGCATGTGTACAGGTAATCATTCCCCCAGACTCTCTGCTTGAATTCAGATCACTGCACTCTAATAGCATTCTCTAAAATGATGGCAGTCTTTACAATCATCTTCAGACTTAATAGGCATATTCTCTATTCCATCATTTCATCATGTATACCCTATATATCCATATAAATTCATAAATATTTATAAATATATGTATGCAAATATTAATGAATAAATATTCCTTGAGGTATGTCACAGCTGAATACTTGGGACATTTAAACTTTCATGGCCTGTATGAGATTAGGTGTATGGTCTCCATGCAGACAAAGGAGCCCTGAGGAGCAATGGCAGGTGCAGAAAGCCAAATATCATGATTTAACTTCTTTGTGACTATTGCAGGAGTCATCAGACTCAAACTCTCATCCTCAGCCATGAAGGAGCACTGAAGCCCTGCACTAGTCCCATGAGAGACAGCTAACACCAGGAATCAGTGGGGAGGGTGTCAGGGTTGCCCCACAGACTGGTGACATTGCCCAGAGGTGCAGGTTTTGCTGTGGGGTGCAGGGAAGAGCATTTCAGTATTGTGCAATGCTTGTGGGATGTTTAGGAGACCAAAGTAAGTGAAATGGGGGTGATTTCAGGAGGGTCAAGTGTGGAAAAATAGAGAGAGAAGAGTATGAAGGGAGTAAATTACACCTAGAAGGTGCTGGTCTTTTGACACTTGAGCCTAATCATTGCAGTGTCTCTTGTCTCCTCATTAAACTCCATGTCTAGTATTCTTTTCTGGGTGTGGAGCTTCCTGGCTGTGTGTATGTGTAGAGAGGATCTGAATGACAGTGGCTGGAGTGGATCAGGAGTGGGAGGCCCATGTGCCTGGTACCAGTATGGGGTACCAATGAAGGTGTGCTGTCAGCAAACCAAATTTTCCAATTTGTCATATATTTGTCAATATATGTAAAAACTTCTACCCAGTTGATACTCAAGAGGAGGAGAAAGGAAGGACTGAACTAGTGGAAAGAAAGGAAATGAAGACCTGAATAAATGAAAGAAATAAAAGTAATCTAATCTGATTTAGTTCTGCTTCTTTTTACATTTGTCTCTTTCTTTCTCCTTTCATGGATGTGTGTTTGCATCTTTATCACCAAAATTAATTACGACTGCAGTAAATTTCTTGACTTCATTTCAGCTTTCTTAATTAATCTGGAAAAAAATTGCAAAGAATTATTTTCAATCAAAATCATAGAATCATTAAGATTGGAAAAGACCTCCAATATCATTGAGTCCAACCTTCGACCGAACATCACCTTGTCAACTAATCCATAGCACTAAGTGCCATGTCCAGTCATTTCTTGAACACCTTCAGAGATGATGACTCCACTACCTCCCTGAGAAGCCCATTCCAATAGTAGACTATCCTTTCAGTGAAAAAATTCTTCCTGATGTCCAACCTGAACCTCCCCTGGCACAGCTTGAGGCCATTTCCTTGTGTCCTGTTGCTAGTTGCCTGGCCTGGGATAAGAGGCCGATCCCCACCTTCCTACAATCTCCTTTGAAAGTAGTTGTAGATAGTAATAAGGTCCCCACTCAGCCTCTTTTTCTCCAGGCTAAACAACCTCAGCTCCCTCAGCTGCTCCTCCTATGACTCACTCTCTAGATCCTTCCTCAGCTCTCTCTGGACATGCTCCAGCACCTCAATGTTTTTCACACAGTGAGGGGCCCAGAACTGGACCCGGTACTCAAGGTGTGACCTCACCAGTGCTGAGCACAGGTGGTAAATCACTTCCCTAGTCCTGCTGAGCACCCTATTTCTGATACAAGTCAGAATGCCACTGGACTTCTTGGCCGCTTGGGCACACTGCTGGTTCATGTTCAGTCACCTGTCAACCATCATCATCAGGTCCTTTTCTGTTGGGCAGCTTTCCAGCCACTCTTCCCCAAGCCTGTAGTGTTGCATGGGGTTGTTGTGACCCAAGGAAAAGACCCAGTACTTCTTTTTGTTGAACCTCATACTGTTGGCCTCAGCCCATTGATCCAACCTGTCCAGATCCCTCTGCAGAGCCTTCCTGCCCTCCAGCAGATCAATATCCCATCCAGCTTGGTGTCGTCTGCAAACTTACCAAGGGTAACACTAGATCCCCTTGTCCAGATCATTGATAAAGACATTAAACAGGACTGGCCCCCATACTGAGCCTTGGGGAACACTACTAGTGATTGGTCATCAGTTGGATGTAGCACCATTCACCACAGGATGTCCAGCGAGTTTTTAACCCAGTGACGAGTGTACCTGCCCAAGCCATGGGCTGACAGCATCTCCATATGAATGCTCTGGGAGACAGGAACTGGATCTGAAGTCCAGACGAATGTTTACAGCCTTTCCTTCATCCACTAGGATTGGCCACCCCACTGTAAAAGGAGATTGCGTGTTTCAAGTAGGACCTGCCTTTGCTAAACCCATGCTGGCTGGGTCTGATCCTCTAGTTGTCCTGAACATGCTATGTAATTGCACTCAAGATAATCTGTTCCATAACCTTCCCCAGCATCAAGGTCAGGCTGACAGGCCTGTAGTTCCCCAGATTCTCCTTCCAACCCTGAATAATTCTGAATTTACTGCAATTAACACCCCAAAAAGGTGCATTAGTTTTAGTTAAGATGAGTTCAGAGACCTACAGAACACCTCTTTGAAACAAAGATCTTGGCACACATAGACAGTAAAGCATTCAGAGAGTCTACAGAATTTGAGCATTTAAGGAGGTTAGACAGTAATAGAGAGTTTTCATAGTAATTGAAGCTATTGTCTAACTGATAAGGCAGATATGTGTCTTCAAAGAGCTATAGACTTATTTTAATCGTGCCTGATTAAAAAATGTTCTGATAATTGCATGTTTTTAGCTGAAAATGTTTAAAGATCTTTTGTGTAATTTGTTAAGTTTTTAAAGTACTAGCCTATCTGAAGTAAAATTCAATAATTATCAAAATAAGCTGGTTTATATTGATCTGCAGCTAAAAATGTGTCATTTTTCAAGTTCTTTTCACTTATAAAGTGTGCAGAAGCTTTACTGCATATTCACAGAGTATATTTATATTAACTCTATATTATAGCATTAATTGCACAGTATCTCATCTAATTACATAGTTGCAAAGAAATGTGGCAATCAATACCAACAAAGATTTACTCAAGAAACAAATGAAGCATTGCCTTCAGACACTGTAATAAAGTTTGTACATTTTGACTGAATATTACTTCAGCAAAATATACAAGGAATATTTATATAAAACACTCTCAAAAAAGAAATTAGAAATAAGCAACATGTACTCAGTTTAATAATAAACATAAATTGCATTGAAAAACTTTTCAGCTACAGAAGTACTGATTCTGCAGTATTAGAAATTATAGGACAAAGTATATGAAGTTTTGAGTGGTTTGTTTTTTCATGTACAATCAATTATATTAATAAAGGTTCTATTCAGTTACAAAAGAAACAAGTTCAAAGTAAAAGATCAAAATATTTTATTGTAGGTTTTAATAGTTTCTTATCCAGAGAAGCACAGGCATAGGCATAAGTTAAGCTTTTTACTGCTCTCAGAAAAAAATGAACAACCAGTTATTTCAAACTGGTAAACCTTCAGTTAACCTTCTACAACCAGTTATTTCAAACCAAATTAACATACAATGTCTGAGATTTTAAAAATACACCAAACAACAGAACAAACAAACAAAACCCCCTTGAAGAACTTTACACTTAAGGTGGAATTGTAATATGTCACATGTATTTGCTGATATGATACCCAATATCAAAGCACACTTGGCAAAGCTCTTAGAGGTGGTGGTATAGCCATTGCAACTCTTCCTGGTTAAACTTATGTCAATGTTGTCCTGTCAGAACATTTAGCTCACTCCTGCTCTCTGTGCAGCGGTTTGCGCTCTGGAGGTAGCATTGGCTGTAACTTCTGCCAGCGTTGTGGAGGCCAGAGAATATGAGTAGCTCGAGCATGCAGAAGTCCAAGAGAAACCTGTAACCAAAATATAAACCAGAGAGATTATTACACAATGCAAATAAATTAAAACGTAAAAAGTACTAAGCATGTGATGATTGTTAGAGTAATGGGAAAATATAAAGCAGAGAACTGAGTCCTCTCTCATGAATGTAATGAGGGGAAAAGAAAACTTCTTCAGTGACAATTTCTTTTTTCAAAACAGTTTGCTGAAATGCACTGTCTTCAACAAAGAAGAAATAGGAATTTTTTTCATTTTCAAGAGAAACAGGAGAGGCATTCTATAATCCTTAAAGCTTTTGGGTATTAGTTATTCTGGATCAAGAGAACAAAGTAACAGTATAGTCTCTATACTCCATATTAGGAACCACAGAGGGAAAAAAATATACTTGTTTTATTCTTATGCTTTAATGATCTGTTATTGGCTCTTTTTTTGTAAACTCAGTTCTTCTCTTCCATTCCATTTCTCATTAAAAAAAAAAAAGTGATTTTAGTAAGCGGGTAACTCAGCATTTTATGCAAATAGATACCAAATGGTCTCCTAGGAATATCTTCAGCTAATTTTTTTGATTTAATTTCACAGGATTAATGTATATTCACCAGTTTCTCTCTACTACATAATCAAATCAGTGAAGCTGAAGTGGTATATATCTAATTCCATATTCTGTAGCTTGATGAAGCAGGTGCTGAATTACTTGAATATAATTTGGTTACTTAATAACCCATGATATCTAAAAGAATCTGAAGTAGATCATGGAAATTGCAATCTAGGATCATATTTCTCGTTTGATCCCTTGCAGGGACCACTTGTTTCCCAGATTCATTGCAGCTTTTTTTCCTACATTTAAGCAAAGGACAGGCTGCTAAGTGACAATGCTTTTTCAATAGGATTGAGCAACAATTTTTTATATCCTGACATACTTCTGTGTAGTTTGGTTAATATTTATGAAATTCACAACACCTTTTGTCTTAATTAGCCCAAAAAGTAGGCTGCAAATGTAATATTACCATGTTTTTTCCTTGAATATACAGCATGATAGCACACACATTACAGGCTGGTGCCAAAATATAAAACCACAGCAAATCCCACTGCTGCATGTAAAATATGACAGCATTAGTACAGAGAAAAATGTTAAAATACTCTTTTCAAACACAAATAACATCTCATTTTCAAAGCTCTGTGTTTTTCTCAGTACATTGCTTGTTACTGATGTCAGCAGGAGGTCTGCAAGCAGACTGAGAATATAATAAATGAATCAAAACTTGTTTTAAGTTCAGGCTGGGAATAATTTTGCCCAGAGGATTACTACTATTGACCATCATCTACCGTGAAACTAATAAAGAAATCTCCTTCCTATAACACCTGATTTACAGGACAACATGACTAGAGTTAAAAAGGAAAAACAGATATTTTTGGGTGATGGAAGCCTTTACTAAATAACAAATTACACTGATTCTATAGGACTTCTTTTATAGTAACTTATAGATTCTCTTTAAAAGCACCTTTATGTTTGAATTCTGCAAACAACCTTAATAACTTTTTTCCATTGCCTATTATTATTCTTTACTTACCATACCAGCCATGAATTTCACTGAGGAAGAACAGAATTGTTTGCAGAGAATAACCTGCCTTTGTTAACAGGTTTACCCTAATCAAGGTTAGATATGGACAAAGGATGAACTGAGAGGCTACACTTTCTGTTGTAACAGTGAAGTACTGAAATAAACTATTAATTAATCACTTCCCTTACAGACATTATTTGCTTCCTTTAAGTAAAAAAATAAGTTTACCCCCTTGAAACACTGTCTTAACTATAAGGAAAATCAGTATTTTACAGGCACAAATCCTTTGAGGAACATATTTCATTTATAGACATGAGTAGGAGATGCCAGCAATCTAAATAGTTGGGGATTACTTCTACATTATGATCTATTTGTTATTCTTGCTGTGGCAACAAGGCAATATATTGAATATTATTGCCCCTAAGCCTTTTAGGTTTGTTTGTTTTAAATAACCTTTGAATATTAAATTGAATAACTGAGAAGTCATTCTGTTAACACAGTAATTTAATCTACAAAGTAAGTTTTGAATTAATAATGCTGTTTTAAACTGTTATTGTGATAAAAGCATATTTCCTCAGAGTCTGTTGTTCTTAGTATGTTAGTTCTATGGAGACTGATTAGTTTTGGCACTGCATAGGAAAAGACAAGTCTAAGATTGATAGTGCTACCTGCAGTGGTATTTACAACAATCTTGCTCATTCTGTCCTAACAGATTGGGATAAATGCAGCTTTATTAGAGACTTACAGTACTTTCACTTCCCCGGTACGAAAGTACACCACAATGGGAAAAGCAGCGTTCAGACTGGATAAGAATCCTGCATATATGTAGCATGCAGTGGAGCACATCAAAATTTCTATGGAAATACAGGTGTTCGGTTTGGATCTCAAGAAAAGGAAAAGTCTAGATAAGGATATGATCCTAACAAGGATATTCGGCTTTCCCCAAGCATGTAAGGTCTACCCAAAATTCGAAATTCAAGCACTGCAGCTCCTAGTTGTGAGTTCACAGAATTCCCCACAGATTTCTCCTTGCTTCTTTTTTCCTTAAACCTTCTTGATTTCACTCTAGTTCAAACAGCCAAGATTTCAAATTCTGTAACAACACTGCAACAAGGAAGAATAGCACCACTTAATATAATCTGAGAAACAGCAATGCAGAATCAAAAAACCCAAGCCTCTAAAACTTTTTCTAAAGTCAGACTTCCTAACTGGTCAGTTTGCTAATTGAAGGTAATAACTATAGAATCACAGAATCAAATACTACTTAGGTTGGCAAAGACCTCTATTTGGTCTTTGGATCAACATGAAAATCCTCTCTGAGGGTGTACTAGAATAAGTACTTGAATATGAATCTACTTCTGAAGACGAAGAAATACTATCTGACAAATCATCTTGTTTCATCATATTTAAGCCTAGAAAAATGTTAATATTCCTTTCTATACCCCCATCTTCTGGTCTCATTAATAAATATTTAAACTGTGCAAATCCCCTACAATACCACTGAAAGAGAATAAATAACAGCTACCAAACTAGAAACAAAACAAAACTACAAGTGCTACAAGTAATAGTACCTGTGTACTTGAGAAATTTCATCAACAGACAGAAAATTACAATTTAAAAGGCATATATCAGCCTCTGGTTTTGTAGAGAAACTTTTGCTTTAGTATCTTAAGCTGAGTTCTATTCTAGCAATATTGCACGGGCCAAATGCTGTGTCCAATAACAAACATAGAAACACAAAAAATTAAAATGTTCTCAAACCAAAAAGAGATAATACATAAAAATACAGTGTTTCAAAATATACTTCCTATTCTCTGAAGGAATACATTCTCATTACCTGTACTGAGCTTAGTAAATAAGCTTATATATAGCCTTTTATATGGTAAGCACTATGGAACATCAGCCGTATTCAAAATTTTCTTTTCAAATTTTCTGTTTCGCAACACAAGGTCATCGGGGATGGGCGAGAGTAATTCTGTAGCATTAGAGGTCTATTCAGACCACATTGTACTGGCTGGGTAGTTGTTACTCCCCACAGAGGTTCTGAAATGTGCCAATACATATTAGGTGAAAAATTCTCTAATATGGAGAAATCCCGGGAGATTTAGAGATGGCACGATTTGAGCAAGCACAGAGCTTTAATGAAATTTTTCAAATCTAGTAGTTCATAGCCCTGTTATTCTGGATTCCAAAATTTGGAAATGAGAAAAAGAAAACTCCTAGGTTTAAACAAAAGCCTTGGGTTAACAGATACTGCGGAAAAACCTCTATCTAGAGTCCAGACAAGGATCCATTGATGTCATGGGTTTGGACTGTCCTGCCCAAGCCCAGAGAAACCATACCCTGATCTCATCAAACCTGTGCAGAAGACATATTGTACCTTATCTCTCCCTTTGTGTTCCCTGGATCCTTGCATTCTGTAAACCCGAATTCCCCCAATATAAAATGGGTTTTCCCCTATGATGTATGTGCAAGACCCAAATTTATTAACCTGGGTTTTTCCCTTATGTCATTCCCTGAAACCCCCTCTTTGTGACAAGTTGTAATAGTTACAACCCCCTGTTGAATATGTAGACCCTAAACTCTTTAAATATGATCCTGTAAGTCCAATAAAGCATTCCAGTTTCTTGCCCCCAAACTGGGATCATCTTAGCTTTATGGAATGCAATGCCACCTATCTCCCATCAGTCAGTCAGCTGCAGTTTGACTATACTGATATCCTGAAAGAATTGGAATGACAAATTTGCATGGATATTGAAAACTGTGTAAATGGATCAGGTTAATGAGAAAGGTGAGAAACAGTTCTAGAATATTTCAGTCCCCAAAACCTCAAAGAAGTCCTCAAGATAGAAACACTTAGGCAACTATGCAGTATTTCAGCTATGACTCTAACAAAAATATATAGCATGGGATAGCTATCTGTGTCAAATTAGATTGCTTGTCTTTAAGAAAGGTTGTGGCACTGGGTTTTGATATTAGATTGTAGCTGTAAAACCGTCTCGCAGAGAATTGTCCCAGTAAATTAGTCTCTTAAAAAAATCCATACTTTAATAGAAAGTAAACACAATTGCTATTACATTTCATTTTTTGTACATAGTTGAATTTTGAAACAAGTACTGTCAAGTGCAGTAGCAGGAAAAGGGTTCAATAAAAATAAAATCCTGTGGATTACAATAAAATCCCAGAGAAACCAATATCTCTGGTAGAAGTATCTGGGATAATGAACAATGGCAGAAGAAACAAATATCCTCCACCTCCTTCTTTTATCAGTCTAAGAATAACACAAATATGAGAATCAATAGATTATTTTGTAAATAAAACCATACCACGACACATGTTAATATATCATCTCACTGAAGGTTGACATAACGAGGTACCAAGTAGCTCACGAATACACCAAGAGTGATAATACATAGCAAAGTGCTGGCATATTCGTAGTTCTTTCTTCTTCTAACTGAACAAATCAGACCTAATGGAGCCATGCAGGTCTAGTAACAAAGAAAAGAATGCAGCCCACTAATTTTCTTACTAAGTGTTCTATTATAGTTCCATTAGTTTGATAGTTGAAGCAGCAGCTCCAGCTACAGATAAAACATCCCATATGTGCTTTCTTTCAGAGTGCTAGTATATAATCAATAAAGGCTCTTGTTAGTTATCAAATTTAGAACTTATTTAGATAGAAAATATTTTTTAAAAATCTGAACGCATGTAAATGACAATTATTTTATTTTTAGGAAAGTTTTAAACAGTGAAAATAGACACTCATATATGATGCAAATTTCACATATATGTGCAGACAATCACAAAATAACATGTAAAAGAAAGAAATATATTTCAAATTCAATGGTTGATTCCCAGAATGAATAAAATTTCCATGTTAGCACAGAGTAGCTGTCTGAAATTAGTATAACAAATGTGACTGCTCCAATCCAATATGGTTTTGCAATTTAAGCTATTCATATCAGAAGAGGTGAGCAGTCACTGCATCGTAATAAAAACTCAGGTTATTGATTGAACTGAAAGAAAATGTACTAAATACCAAAATAATTGAGTTGCATTCTCATTTTTCTATCAAGTCTACATGCTTATGTTAAGCCTAAAGTTGCAAAAGTGGAAAAGGTAGGAAAAAGGCACTGAAAATAGAATATATTTCACATATGAGATTTTTCTACAGTTAGATATGCAGACAAAGACTAGTTAATGTTGAACCATAATTTAAATTCATAAGAGTAGTGCAGATTTAAATGAATTCAGTATAAAATAGTGTATCTTTTATTCAACTCCTGAAGAAATCAGCTGTCAATACCATTGATTAAATTAAACAGTAACAGTCTTGGTACAAGAATTTCATGAGCTGAATTCTATCTCAATGTATTTTCTTGGAATTGTCATGGATATATTACCGAAAAGGACACTATAGTTAATTAACTTCTTCAATACTTCCCAGATTTTTTCTGTTTTTTAAAATAGAGATTAGCATATTACATTGCACTACTATTCTTTTTTCTTCAGTAAGTATAGCAATCTTAGTAAATATTCTTTCTTGCTTATGATTAAAAGTACCATTATGCTAAATAGGTCTTCCAAAGGATTTACAAACCAATCTCTTATTTATTTTAGATTTCTAGTAATAAAAATGGTGAAAGAATTTGCTTAGTGCACAGTATGATGTGCTTTGCACGCTACATATACATAAATACCATTTAAAAGTTAAAAGCTTTTTAATATTTCACTGGGTGACGCACAAAGTTCCCAGACTAAATAGGATTGTCACTAAGTCACATAACTCAACAGAAAAACAAAATGTACTAACAGCTCTCATGAAAGAGCCCCACATAAAAAGCTGTTATATATTTGCAATTCAATATTTTAAGAATTGATAAATCAAGTGGTAGGAAACAATTATTAAAACACATTTATTATCTTCACCTAGAAAATATTAGCTAATTCCAGAATCTATGCATATTAATTATTCAAGACTACATAAAAGCCCTCAATACAAATTCCTATTCAACAACATATTGTATCAGTGACAACAGTCAGAAGAATGTCAGACTTAGTGACATTTTTCAGCTTACTACACTGATATTGATTATGTGCATTGTCTTTCTTGACTAAACAATTAGGGCACTACACAGAATTACTATATATTACAAATTCAGTTGATTTCCAGTTTGCTACTGTTGTGTGTCATTAATTTAGTTTCAGTTTAAAGCTTTGGCAAACGCAGAGGTGTATGTGATACATACAGGGGAAGGAGTGATGAAGTGGCTCCAAAACCTCACAAACTACCCAGGGTCTCAACTCTTCCTCCCACTACATTGGTCCTCCACAGACCCAACTCATCCCCACAGGCTGGTGCTCAAGCAGAGGCAATCATGCCTTCTGCTCTGTTATCCCTTCTCTGCAGTTCTCTGAGCTTCCAGGAGAGCCAGACTTCAAAATCCCAGCAGTGCTCTGGCTGGGGAGATTCACTGTGATGCTCTGTGCAATACATGGGAGAGCCCTGGTGTGTTTCTGCTCTGCTTCCACCACACTCTCATAGATAAAGCAACCCTTAATGATGAGTGGTTAGTCTTGCAAAGCTGAGCAAACAAGCTGACAGGTGAAATTTCACCCAATTTCTGTGGAATTCCACAACTGTTCCAGGGATCATATGCATGGAAGCTGGGAGAAATGACATTTCAGACTCATTCAAGATAACTAAAGAAAGAAAGGAGTCCTACTGTAGAAGGAAACAATAGGCTTCAGTTTCTGGATACACTCAAATTCTTCTTCAAGAAAAGTGACATGCATAAAAGCCTTATGCTAGTTCTCTCTTGCATTTAATTTATATTCTTCATACACTTTTTAAAAGCTCAGGAAAGTACCTGATCTCATGGGTCAAAAATCAGGGCTATTTATGAACTTAAAGAAATACCAACACTACACAATGTCATGGAGAACACCTCATTTTGTGGGTGCCTTGTCTATTAGGAGCAGCTCCAGTCTGAGAGACTCCATCAGTGAGAACTGTGATGGGAGAGCATTGGGAGCAGCAAATCCCAGACATGGGAAAGTCCATTATCTTAAATTTTCCTTGGCAGATACCTGTTAGTCAGTCAAGGGCATGTTACAGTAATTATCAAATGCTGAGGGAAGAAAGAAAAAAAAAAAGACAAAATAAAGAATGCCAGCAGTAGCAAGAAAAGTTAATTCAAGGGAATAGGTGAGAAATTACCTCTTAATTAAAACAAAATGGTACAAGAGCTTATAATAGTACAACTGTTACTGGGCAAAGCAAGCCTTTTCTAAAGTTAGGAGAACTCTTCAGAGATTTTTAGTGACAATAGCTTGTGTGTTAAGCAAACAGATCTGTCAGCCTGCTCAGTGCTTCTACAGGTTTTATCACATCTTTCAGTTTTAGTTTTATTCTGATAGAAATGAAGTTGTTGCAATTTGATTTCCTCTTACCTTAAAAAGAAGACTGCTCAATAGAGTATTCCACTTAACCAAATATTTTTAAAAAATCCTACTGTGAGGCTTGCCTATATTTTCTTCTAAAATGGCATACAGAAACAGTTTGACTTACAGAAAACATGCTGTTGGCAATATAAGCTGTGAAAAGCAATGGGGAGTAAATATTCAATGAGCAGTTGGGATATCAAAATGTCATTAAATAGCTGCATGATATGTTATTAAAATTATAAAAGATTTTTTAATAGAGCTCCTTGTGTGAGGATGGCTAGAGCTCATCTAAAGTGGTAAATTTCATCAAGATAATTCTGTATATGTAATCTCCCTAAGCTGATTTACTGGAACAAAAACCTCACATAAATACTTCTAATATATACAAATATTTTTCTCCCCCATCTAGCTATAATAATAGTTATGAATGTAAGAATATTATATACTTTCTCTCTTGTTTTTATCTGATTTATTCTGTATTTTTGTTAAAATTATGAAGAAGTAGATTAAATGTACAAAAGCCAGCCTTTACTTGGAAAAAAACCCTCCCAAAACCACTAATATATTTCTTAGTCAACCTTACAATTATTTAGCATTCTGTTTTTATACAATACTGTGACATTTGTCAAAATACAAGGCTTCTTGGTATAATTCAAATCATATAGCTACACTTTCACTTCATAACAGAAATTATGATTAAATAATTGACACTATATACTTATGAATATAATTTCCACATCCTACATAACTAATCCTCTTCGCATTCACTTTTTTTTTCTTTAGTTCACTCTTGATTAGCTTAAGATAATGGCATAACAGGTTTTGCAGAGGAAAACAGGTTTCACAAAAATAAATCAGAAGTATAACAAGATATATATCCTTATCAAGATATATCCTTAAGCAAATCCTATTGCAACTCCTTCACTCAATTCTGAATCTAAAAGGATTGCACATATCACATGTGAAATGACTTTAATTCTCCACAGAAAACTCCCTCAGTAAGGGAACAACCGTGTTTATGGAGAAGGCAGTTTTATAGAGCAGTAACACGACAGATCAAGTCCCCAGGCCTGTCCTGTGCACCAACAGTCCCAGCAGACTGATTGAGAGGAGGGGTAGGGGACAGGCAGTCAGCTCCCTTTAGTTATGGGGATATCAGAAAAACAAGGAAGAATGGCAGGAGCCTATATATGAGCTCCCTGATCCTTGTCTTAGAGGTCCAGTTAAATGGCTTAAAGAGAGGCACTACCTTCTGCCATTTGAGATATTCTAGGAAACCTCTACTGGCCACTGTGCTTCCTCATTCAGAAGGGCACAGGCTTCTTCAAAGTCCTGTGCTACACCTTCCAAAGGAACATAAAATTTGACTAAGATTCACTAGGACATAGGAAAAACAGTTTTGTAGACAACTAGAATTCTCCCATTCCTCTCTTTGGGACGTTTGCTATTCTTCTTGCCCTTCAAAGCCTCTCTATCAATCCCCTCCTTAGCTGGACAGGGGAGAGAAAATATAACAAGAGGCTCGTGGGTCAGGACAAGGACAGGGAGAGATTGCTCAGCAGTTACCATCATAGGCAAAACAGTCAGCCTGGGGAAACTGACTTATTTCCAATAAAATCAGGAAAGGGTATTGAGAAATAAAACCAAATCTTGAAAGCACCTTTCCCCCACCCCTCCCTTCTTTCTGGGCTCAGTGTCACTCACAAATTCTCTCCCTCCTCCCCCCACACCAGTGCAGGGGAATCAGGAATGTGGGCTCCAGTCAGTTCATCACACATTGTCTCTGCTGTTCCTTCTTCCTCAGGAGGAGAACTACTCATACTATTCCCCAGCTCCAGTGTGAGGTCCCTCCCATGGGAGACAATCTTCCACAAACTTTTCCAATGTGAGACAAGTCCATCTTGGAGCTGACTGGCATTGGCTCTATTGGACATAGGGGATAGCTATCTCGATGAAATTTACCGTTTTAGAAGAGCTCTAGCCATCCTCACACAGCTTCTCACAGAAGTGCCCCCGTACTGTCCCACCCTCCCCCCAAGCAGAACCTGGCCACACAAACCCAATAGACACAATTTAATCCACTACTTTACCATCAAGATCTACATTTATCTCAAGGAAGAATTAAAATTTGCTCCAAAGCCATACATGATAAGCAAGAAAGTAGTAAAGACTAATGAATTCAGCTGCCTGCATGTTTAATAACATATTCTCTCATAGTCATAATCAAGCCATAGTTCATCAAAGCATGTACTGAACTTTAAATATTCAAGTAATACACTTCAGCACATTATTAAAATTAAGTAAAATAAAATAAATAAATTTCCAGTGAGCTGATGATCTAGATTTATTAACTCTTTAAATTACTCATCTTTCAGATTATATGTAGCTATTAAGCTATTTTAGCAAGATATAACCACACAGGACTGCCAGGTCATCAGTACAGAAAAAGAATTAGCACATTTAGGATCTGAAAGTTATAAATGTTAAAACTTAACACCACTAACACTAATTCATTACATGGAGCTCTTTCACTTCCAGTAAGAAAATCAATGTGATTAAAATTCCTTTTCAGTACTTACTTTTATAACACACTTGCATTCAAAATATGCTGCAAATCCAATCCTTATTTTGTACCTCAGTGTTTTGGGTGACAAAAAAAATCACATTTTTGTCAGCAGCAGACTGTGTATGCATTTCCATTGCTACAATGCCTGAAGATCCAAGTACTGTCTCTGAAATTAGCTGAGGAGACAGCAGTAGTGAAATGTGCAGACAGCAAAGTCTGATACATTTTCATCAGTCTACTCTGGAGAAAATATATTTCTGTATATTTACTGAGCTGTTTTTTCTTCGCCAGGATCTTAGAACTCAAAGCAGATGAAAAAAGTGCTCTATATTTTAATGAGATAGTTCATCTTCTAGCTTGCTAGAGTACTAAATTTCCATCAGCTATAGGTAAAGGCAATGGAAAGATGCAATTGTTTTGCAACGGATGTTTGGCAGCCTCTCTGTAGCATGTTTGTTTTCCCATGGCTGCACAGCTTAAGCAACCCAGTTTGAGCCTGATAAGAACTCTCCATTCTTGTTTCCAAAATATTTTGTTATTTTCTTGTTCAATGAATCTAATGCACATTATTCTTGAACAGACAAACCCCCAAACCTACAAAGAAAGGCTTCCATGCTTTATTCCAAATTTCTGACAGTAACCTAAGTTTTCATGCTGTCTGGAGCCACACACAGATAGAGCTGAATCTGAACCTGCCTTGGCCTCAGAAGTCTGGTGGTAGCACTATTAGCCCATGTGAATTGCTAATCAGTCTTAAACCGGAGGCTGCCACACTGTGTTTGTAGACTTGAGGATGTGATTTTAAGCATGACTGAAATATATATCATTGGTCAAAATCGTGATTCCACAAACTCAGCAAGTGAGAAGATGGAAGTCAGTAGCTAATGATAAAATGTGGTTCTTATGAAATGTGAAGAAATGCAGGCCCAGATTTTCAAGAGAATTGGAATAACCAAAAAAAAAAAAAAAAAAAAAAAGGAAGATGTAGATACTACCTAGAGACTTTTTACGAGAGTTTAGATTTACTTGAACAACCAGCATCCTGAAATTAGAAGACTTCCTCCCCAAATATCAGTAATGATACAAATTCAGTGAGCATTAGCATTAGCTGCAACTAGAAAACATTCCCAGTTAGTACTAACATATTAAATAAGAGGGCAAGAGCTTGAAATTTATACTGAGCAAGACTAACCTTGAGCATCCATGGCAACAGCAGAGTCCAATGCAGCACCTGCTATGTTCTGCAGCAAAGCAGCTCTCTCTCCAATCTCAGAATACTACTTTACATCATCTTCCTTCACACTGTCTGCAAGATCTCAGCTGAAATTAATTCAGAGCTAAACTAAAGCCCTTTAGTACACATTTGCATAAGGTACTTTTTATGTACAGATTTTATCTGGATAGAATCCTGAGACTTTCCTCCCTCTTAAGTCTGGCTACGACTCCTAAGTGACCTCTCCTGTGGTGCCATTCTGGCAGGTTTGTTAGCCTTCCCACCTATGTGCCAGCTGGCCTCAATTATTCATCTGCAAGACATCCTAGTTGCTGCCTGCTAGCATTCCCCAGGCATAAGAAACTACTAACCTTCCTCCATTGCTGGGCACAGTAGGACCCAGCTCCAGCTTCCAGACTCTCTGCTACCTAACTCCATTGCACAATGGGAAGAGAATCCACTGTAAATCACCAAACAGTTTTTTATGGGGAAGGCTCGAGAGCAAAGCATAATCACAAGCATAATGTGGACAACAAGAGACACAGAAAAAATTTTCAAGAGAGATTAGTTTCCAAGTTCAGCCAAATGTGAATTCTCCAAAAAAAAAATCTGAACAAATATTTAATTCTCTGGCATCTGTGGCATCTGAACAAATATTTGATTCTCTGGCCACAGAACACCACCCTAGATTAGGTTTTAATTGAGATTAATGGGGCATGCCTTATCTCCCTTGTTACTTTTTCAAATTTCATCTAGAAAGCCATGTCACCTGTCTGATTGCAAAAAAACCCCAAATTGTTATGGTCATCTTTTAAATCATAAAGAGTAAGGCATTTTAAAGAGAATTTGAGATTCTCCTCAAAATAGAGGTAAAATATACATGAAATTTGTACAATATGTATTTTATATACTATAACTGTTCAGAAAACATAACAGAAAAGGAAAATAATAAAAGGTTTATTCTTAGAAAGAATATTTCAGTGGGCCTCAGTTATTAGCTTTAGTGATTAAAAGAAGTTCAATGCTTTTTGGTTTTCAAATGTCAAGGTTATAATACATTCCAGTTCTGTTAAGTAAAACATATTCATGCCCAGCCCCTATGACTCTATGTTTATTTAAAGTTCTTACTATCCTGTACTATGGTATTGTTATCAACACTCCTTAATCACTTATATGCATTCCTGAAAATGCTAAACCAAGCCCTTGAGCTGATGAAAATGCTAGACAGAGTGTACTTCAAAATATACATACATAGATGAGACTTTTTTTTAAAGTCAACATCTTTCTCAAAACTATGATGATCAAAAAAAAGTTCGGTATCCACTTACCATTCCTTAGTACTTTATCCATATTCATTTACATAAAGACAAAACACATGTAAAATGTTCCTTTTGTTGAGCATTATAGACATGAAGCTACTAATAAAGATATCAGAATCTCTATCAATTCAAATTACATCTTACTTTAACCAATTTTATTGCTGCTACACAAACAAGGTTGAGCCTATTTGATGATTATCGTTTGAGATTTCTTACTTATAACCATGTCAAAATTAATCCTTATTTAATGAGGTTTTTGAGAAGAGTTTAAAATATCAAAATTCTGAACCATGTTCATTAGAACTATTTGTAAGTAATTAAAAATGATAGCTTATAAATAACTTGTGATTGGATCCTAAAGCCATGTTAGAAACAGTGTTTACATGACAGCCTGTCACATAAATTTATGCTTGATACATGGGCCCTGTTGAGCAATAAATAGTGACATTTTTATTATTCTCCTAAAAAAATAAAGTTAAAATTTCTGTTATCACAAGTACATTTTCCTTCCTTTTCCCTCATAGTTTCTGACATGTTGGCATCATCTCACTGAACACTAGAAAATCATTAATTACTTACTCTGTGTCCTCCAACTTCTCCATTATCGAATGCCACTGTTACAATGTAAGAGAGCCATAAATTGAACAGAAAAGGTAACCAACTGCTCATGAAGCTTTAATTTTCCTCTGTTTGACAGAGACACTAACATGATGAGCTATGACAGTTTTGTGTAAAATTCTTTTGGGATTTGGAGTGTGTCACATTCTATCACTCAGGAATCAACATGTTTCTCATGACATCTCACCCATAGGGAAAGCTTGGGTGTGAGTTTTTGTTTTGTTTTGCCATTTTAAGAGTATGGCAAGGATTACAGGAAAGGTTCTTAAAACTTATCAGCCTTCAAAGTGTGGTATAAAAACTGTCTTTAAAAAAGATATTCATAAATATGAAGTGCACTTTATTTTTCATAAATAGGACAAGTGAAAAGTGTTTGAAAATGTTTGTTAACAAACCCATCAAAATTATTTTTGCTAACAATATTTTTTTCCTATTCTACAGAAAGTCAGTTAGATGACAATAAATAAAATTAATATTAAATGCCAAAATAAAAATAAAAGTGTCTTTATTAAACAAACTCAGGTCAGTGGTAGAAGTTAAGCCTGGAAATTTTTTTGTAATTTCTTGGTTGTGATAATAGTGTTTAAGGCTTTTTAAATGACTAGTTCTTGTCATTGGGTTTCCTAGAGAAAGTAAAGCTACAAAGCCACACAGAGTCAATTTTACATATATAAATAGGTATATATATGTGTTTTTTAAAGTAACGATACATGTTGTATATGAAAAGCCACAATGAGCTGCGAATTTCTTAATGTCTTATTTTCACGTGTAATTTAAATATTGACTGGAGTCTGGAACCTTTCCTCAAACTGATTAGTAACTCGAAAGCTAGTTACCGTAAATTCGAAAGAACTATTCCTGTAAACCTGTGCTATTCTTCATGTATAAGGACATCTGAATTCTACACTAAGATTTATTTAATTTCTTCTGTAAAATGAGAGATTAAAAATAAAAAAAGAAAACAATGACAGATTTATGGAAGATTGTAATATATATGTATGTTAAACTTCAACTTTTGAATCTTGCAGGTTTCAAATATTAATTTATAGAGCAGTGTAAGCAACAAGTCTTAACAGTATTATTGATCTGATATAAGTAGATGACAGTCTAATATTGTACTACATTTTGCTTTTGATGAGAACTATTACTTCCAATAGGCATAACGTAACAATCCCACAGCTTGTCATGACTTATCTGAAAAACAAGAGATCTTGACGCAAATACATAGATTTATGAATGTTGCTATTACACAGGTACTGTTTTTCGTGGTACGTACTGAATTGCTATGTAAGTATGCTCCTACTCATAGGGGAAAAAGAGAAGGAAAATATTAAGAGGAATTCTAAGTTTTCCAAAGGGAAAAAATCCCAAAGCTCAAATATTTATATTTCTACTACAAAAATGTGAATGCTACTAAAAAAATTCTTTTCAGCATTAAAAAGTGCTACTGACCTGAGAGACTTGTTTAGAGAACTAACTTGTTTATCAAACAGAACAAAGCCTTATGCAAACAAGGAGGAACACTTGCTCTTTCTGAAATTTCTGAATCTCCTGTTCATTTGTGTAAGACAAAATACGAGTAGTGAGCAGTCAATTGCCTCACAGGCATTAGACTCAGACAGCTATTAGAATATACTGCAGACTACTGTAAAATTTACAAGCCTAACACAGAGCTTATTAGATTTAAGGGATATAATTGCATTTGTTTCAATGGACACTGGATTTAACCTTGTTGTATGATTCATTGTCTACTGAAGCATATGGACAAATACTCACAAAAGGAATCATATGCAGGCCCTTATGCAGAGCTCTTTGGGTGGATGAAGTAGGAGATTCAAAGATTTTTAGTACTACTGTCCTTGGCTTATAGTATTGCATTTTTTCCTCATTCAAGGATACTTGTCTTTACGTAGGAAAAGTTCCATGGCCATCAGCAGAGAACAATTTCAAGTAATTTCTCTGCATTTGGAATACATGCTGCAATCTTGCATTTTTTAAAGAGACTACCAACCTAAACATCTCTCTGGCCTAAAAAAAGAGGCACTTGCATGCAGGAGAGATAATAAATCAATTACCTTAGAGGTTTTAATAGTCCCAAATTAAGATAATAAAAGTCCTGGAGTGATATATCAGAAAAAGATTGATTTAACCTGGCAATTAATGCTTTGTGCTGAAGTGCTCTGATGTCCAAAACACAAATGTGAGAGAGCAGTAATTACTCTTAAGGTAATAAGTTTATTTGGAGAACTTTAAAATACATACTAAATTTAGTAAATTAAAATTATAAAACTGAGTTTGAGAAAACATTTATGTATAAGACTTGAGGTTAAATGAAGACTGATTGAATTCTCTGTTTATTAGATCCTCTCTCCACATACTCTTGAAATCTCATAAGAAATTCAGCAAGCTTGGATTCTCTGACCTAACTCAATAGCCTAAAATGAAAATCATACTAAGCTCTATAGATGACCAGTGGAAAGACAGGACCTTGACACAGTGATGTAGACCAGAGGTAAACTGTATCAGTTTCCTCCATTGTTCTCCCTTGACTGTAGAGGGAGTCTAGGCAACTGTGCTATTAATTTGGGTGTCTCTGTTCAAGGTTTACAATTAGATTAAAAACATCTGGGTTTCTATATTGACTTCGAAATCATGTAATGTTCTCCAGTAAAATCCATCTGTTCAAAAGATATGCTGGAAATAAATGCAAGACATCATCTGACATTACATTCACTTCCTAAATTACTTGGTACTATATTTAGAGAGGACAACAGCAAAGCTCCCTTCACCAGACCAGGACCAGAATACAGTAACTGATATTGCATTTCCCAGTTTAATGAATAAGATGTGGGGAGGGTTTTCCTTAGAAAATTCTCAGAAGTCCTTCTTTTTATACTGCAACGCTAAAGGAGAGCAGTAATAACTGCAGGTTGATTACAAATCATAGGTTACAGGGTTTATAATCTTAGTGACCTTGACTGGAATCAGGTTCCAAATGCAATTTGTTAAATATCATTATTATGTTTGTTATTTATTATTGTTACGTATGTTATTTATTATTGTTAAATACCATATTGCTATTACATGACAGTTCTGAAAGTAAGGGAATATAAGAATAGTAAAGACAAAGTTCCTTGGGGTATTCTGATAAAATGTAGCAAAACCTGACTAAATAAGACATTTATTATATCTAGTCTTGCTGCTTTAAAATGGTTTGCTCAGTAAGCTGCAAAGCTCAGAGGAAGAAATCACCTCATTTCGGCCATCACAGAGGCATTGTTGTACACTGCTTCTGTTCTAACCATGGCAACATACTGCCACCAAAAACTAAAATATTAAAAAAAAAAAAAAATCAATGATGCAAAGATAGATTAAAAATATTAATTTCAGAATTCAAGCATAACACATTAAACCCAAACATTTGTTGGCTAGCATTTAATCATAGAATTTTCTCTTTTTTAAAAAACTCTCAAGTTGACCTCAATTCTGAGGTTTTCTTTTTTAGATTCCACTTCCCATGCAGTAGATATGCCATGTTTTCTCTATGGGACCACATCTGAAACGAGTCAGTCACTCTATACTACTCACAGTCAAAAGAACTTCATCTAAAAGTACTTTAAGATTGGATCTTTTGTGTGAAGCCTGAGCAATCTGCAGCCAGTGAAGAATAAATATATTGAGGATTCACTGCCAGAGATGCAATCGTGAGATGCAGAAATAATTGCTGGAAAATATCAGAAGCTGGTGTGCTAGAGAAAGTTTGAGTTTTGTCTGCTTTTAGAGGATTCTGTGTATCCAGCCTACATACTGATTTTACTATCCAGGATGCATGGATAGTAAAAAAAGTATCATACACAAAATTCATCAAGAGCTTTTCCAACATAAGAAATAGCTGATTTTCTCATGAAAAAAGATAGGGGTAATAACGGTATATTTTGTTTTATTTTTAGATACAGGATAAAGTCACGGTCAGGTTCCTAGTTGACAATGGAGCCTAGTTTTACTCCAGGTTAATTAACATGTAATGTTAATTAACATGTAATGTTAATTAAGTCATTTATGGTTATAAATGTAATATATGCTTCTATTAAGATAATAGTGATTACAATTTTCATTTTTCACAGCATTTGTTAGATTTAAATAAACTAGAGCTTTATATTTTCACTTTGAAATAGAAAAAAACCCAAACAAAACAAACAAGAAAAACAGAGAAAAAAAGAAGTGGTTATACTGAAAGATTTATGCTCAAGCTCTGTTTCTGCAGATAGTTAATGAATATATTCTCTGAAAATAATTATCTTTAATATAATTTCCTTGCACTTTATACTGTTTTATGAATTATAGAAGAATCTATACTGGCTGTGTATGTTATTTTGGAAGAGTCACTACTCTCCTTAGAAGCAGACTGAGGCAAGGAAAACTGAATAATCTGATCAGCAGTCACTTGGCACCATCTCAGACTTGCCCAAGGGAAAAATGAAAGTCAACTTGAATATTATCTTGAGAAATAAGCCTTCAGAAGGAGATCTTAAGGCAGGTTAAAAGGATTCAGGGCACTATTTCTGTGAAAACAACAACAATGATCAAGCAGATCAACAACTGAGACTTTTACAACTAATTGGAACAAGTGACGAAGATACAGTTCCTAGAATATTATAGACTTTCCAACTGAAAATCAAAGAATGGCATGTACTAAAAGTAACCTCAGATTTTCAAGTGTTTACTATGTTTGTACTAAGTCATTAACCTACCCTAAAATTCACCCCTCTCCCGTCCAAAAAAATTTTTTTTTAAAAATTCCATCTAATAAGTCACCATTCTTGATATCTACAGAAGTTGTAACATTTTTAAAAGAATAATAGGACCTAATGCACTAAAGACTGTAGAAAGGTTGGTACTGTTGATACTGTTCAGAGGATCCAGTAAAGGTCCTCAAAGTTCCTCAGCTGGGGAAGCTTCAGCTTTTTGCAAAGATTAGACTGCATAGCAAGGCAGCTATCACTGTTCATGCATCAGAGAGCTCTCTGTTTAACAGTGATATTCATCTCTTCAAGGAGATACTATTTTTAGGATAATTTAGAAATGCTGTTCCATCTGTGAATTAAAAAGCAATTCATCTTTCACAAACACCAAGAACTAAGTAGAAGTCACTTTCACTTTTTGTCTTTTCATTTAACATTAATTTTGCTGAAAAGGCATGTAATCCACAGCTTTCTTGTTGTGCCTGACCATTTTAATTTTTGATCCTTTTTAATATACTGTAATAATCTGTCTATAAAGTGCAATTACTTAGAGTAAAAATGACTGGCATCTTTAGACTCAACAAATCCCAGCCTAACAAATTGTACAGCTCCAAACTCTATAATTTCCTATATAAATCATACCACTTATTTTCATTTTGTCCAAGCTTGTATCTTCATTGGGAAACCAGCTTTTGCTCTTATAGGGAGGAAAATGTAACAATAAATTTGGGAGCACATGAGTGCATGAATCATTGCATGCATGTTCAAATAAAAGTGGAAGCAATCTGCTGTCCAGGAAAAAATGTGGTTACATACCTATAGGTATATCATTTCTTCAAGAATAATCCTGGAAAATTGGTGTGACTCTACATTAAAAAAACAATCAGTTTCACTTAAAATCTGAATGTCCCAGAGACCCTGATAAAATCATCTTTTCTAGTAAGCAAAGACAAGGCATAAGGTAGCATTAGAAACATTAATGATCGGATTCTCCATTTATCTAATCTTTTGCTTTTATCTGATTCATTGTACTATGCACCCTTCCAAAACAATCTTAAGATTTACAAATAAGACATTGTTTCAGTAGATTTGCAAGATTCAAATTCAACACTTTTATGGTGAGATGATGAAGAAAGTCTATGTGTAAAAAGAGTTTCCATTAGAAATGTCTTCTTAGAAATACTTAGAATATTACATCTCTCTCATGGTTATACCTAAAGGCAGGAAAAAGTAGCTTTTACAGTGGGCAAGTCATAAAGTATTATGAAATGCACTATATTAAGAACCATGCCAAAAATTAATATTTTCTTTTTTTATTTTAAACTATTATGTAAAGTTAAAAGCTCTTTTTTCCCTAAACTGCAAGAGAGAATCCTTTCCCTTCTCAAAGTAAAGTTCCTTTAAATAGTAAGGTAATATTTAAATCCTAAAGCTGGTGTTGCTACACAACTGGTGGCCATCTGTCTGCTGATATGAAGCCAGTTGCAATTTGCCTAATAAGGATGGATCAAAACTTCCTACAGTTTCCTGAATTTTTATAGAAACCTCAGGAGAAAAAAAGTATTAAAGATAAATTTCCAGAATATCTGCAAACACCAATAATGGGTTTAAAAAAAGAATCCCACAAAGCCATGCAGTAGACCCCCAACATAAGGACATGGACCTGCTAGAGCAAGTTCAAGGAGAACCATTAAGCTGATCAGAGGGCTGGAGCACCTCTTCTATGAAAGAGAGTGTTGGAATTGTTCAGCCTGGAGAAGAGAAGGCTCTGGGGAAACCTGAAAGCAGCCTTCCAGTACTTAAAGGGGCCTAGAAGAAAGCTGAGGAGAGACTGTTTGCAAGGGCATGTAATGATAGGACTAAGAATAATGACCTTGAACTGAAAAAGGGTAGAGTGAGATTAGATATCAGGAATAAATTCTTTACTGTGAGAGAGATGAGACACTGGAGCAGGTTGCCCAGAAAAGTTTTGGATGCCCCACCCCTGGGAGGATTCAAGGCCAAGCTGGATGGCCAGCAACATAGTCTAGTGGAAGCCATCTCTGCCCATGGCAGGGTGTTGGAACTAAATGATCTTTAAGGACTCCTCTTACCCAAACCATTCTATGGTTCTGTGATTCTATGATAAATCAATGCTAGAAAATAAAAGTAAGTAAGACAATTAGAAATTTATATTTTCCCCATTTAGTGACATCTAATATGTGTCTTGAAGTGTCTGTTCTTTAATAGAATAAAAAGAATATCTTTTTCTTTGCCTGAAACACTGAAAATGAATAATTAGATCAAGCAAAAATAACCATGAAATAAGGAGAATACAGTAACATATGAAAGAAGGTAATTTCTCAAGTAACAGTATGCAATCTTGAACCTTTGACAACTCAAATAGTTTTGAACTATGAGTCATTATGGCTGTGAAAGGCCAAGCACTTTCCTTCCTTCATTTATTTGTTTTATTCCCCTAGGATACAGCAAATAAATAATATTACTTCTAAAGAGCCATTTTCTGCTGTTATCATTTGTACCTTAAGGAAAAAGATCTTAAAATCCTTGAGCTTATGAGCAAACCAACTTAGAGAATCACAGAATATGCTGAGTTGGAAGGGACCCACAAGGATCATCGACTGCAACTCCAGGCCCTGCACAGAACCATTCCCAAGAGTCACACCACGTGCCAGAGAGTATCATCCAGATGCTTCTTGAACTCTGTCAGGCTTGGTGCTGTGACCACTTCCCTGAAGCCTTTTCCAGCACCTAACCATCCTTCGAGTGAAGAACATTTTTCTACTATCCAATCTAAAACTCCCCTGACACAACTTCAGGCCATTCCCCTGGGTTCTGTCGCTGGTCATCACACAGAAGAGATCAGTACCTGCCCCTCTCCTTCCTCTCACAAGGATGTTGTAGACTGCGATGAGGTCTCCCCTCAGTTTCCTCTTCTTCAGGCTGCACAGACCAAGTGACCTCATCCGCTTCTCATACAGCTTTCCCTCGAGGCCCTTTACCATCTTCGCTGCCCTCCTTTGGGCACTCTTTAATAGCTTAATATCTTTCTTATATTGCAGTGCCCCAAACTTCACACAATATTCAAGGTGAGGCTGCACCAGTGCAGAGCAGAGCGGGACAATCACCTCCCTCAAGCGGCTGGCGATGCTTTGCTGTCACACATTCCCCCTTTTCCTCATTCTTCACAATAAATTCAACAATTTTTTGTGATGTCACAGGTGTTCTAAAGAAAAGTAGTATTAACAGGCTTATTGTGACATTTTAAGATTCTTTAAAGATTCATTAATTTATTAGATTCATTAAAGCTGGGGCATTTGTACAGAAACACAATAATTATTTCTCCTAGTTGTGGAGATACATTCTTGTCTTGTTCAATTTGTAAATAAGTCCTATATATTCTGGAAAGCAGAATCAATTCAAAACATTAAAAAATCTTGAAAATTAAAAATGTAAATAATTAGCAACTTGTATATAATTAAAATTATACAAGGTTAATCATCAGAATCCAAATGTAGAGCCATTTCCACAATGACTCACTGCATATTAATTAACAAGGTTGAATACTTGTTATTTTATTTTAGCAGCATCACAACAAAGCATAAGCTCTGCAACCTGGAACAATATTCTAAATCCAATTAAAGCATTCAGGAATATAGTTTCATAATTTGACAAAAATAAATACAAGAAAGAATGTGTGTGCTGTAGCTAAGTCTAGGTACTAACTACTTAGTCTTGACTCTCTTTACTCTCAGTGGTGGCAGGGAATAGGACCCTGCTGAACCCCTGCCTACAGAATTCCTTCATCTGTTTTTTTTTGCATTGACCACCGATGCATCCTAAGAAGATTATCCTAAAGTTTGCCTTTGGGAATACCCACCGGTGTCTTTTTTTAGGCAACTTCCCAAGCAGGTGATTACAGCCAGAGGCTCAGGTTTTCCTATACATTGCCATGCAAATGTAGATAAGATAAAAATATATTTTTAAAAGATAATATCAAAAATTACCTAAAAATACAGTCTTCCTAAACACTGGCTGTGGTCACAAGGAACTAGATAGCCAGCAGTAAATAAATCAGACATGCCGGTTTTAGAACATATTACATTACTGCTTTATGAATGCAGGTATCCAGGAGTGAAATTGTTGATCTTCATCTACTTATGGTTAATACGCATTCCCACCTCTGTGCAGGTTCTGTAATTCAGTAATTCTTCTGTGTCTGTCTTCCCTAAAGCTGAATATTTCCCAAGTATTTTTCACCTATTCTTCTATATCAGGCTGTGATAATTTACCATGTGTAGCCCATTTCTTGAAGATCTTCAGAAGATAAAATGCACAGAAACCATACAAGATCCTTACCCATAGCAGTAGATTAATCTGAACTAAGTGTATGCTAATTTTATTCTCCATTATCCTTGGAATCCTGTTTATCTATCAATGCAGTTAAATGTGTGGGTTAGAATTCATAAACCTAGGAATGATCTTGGGATGTAGAAATTTTAGCTGCCACCTCTTCCTACACTTCTTAAAACTTGCAATTCATTGATGATTTTACCATCTGTCTCAAAACTAAAATATTTGGTTTAAATATATAAAAGCCAGACAGGCAACTCCCTTATTATATGCAAAGGCATCTCTAGCTCTGTAAACACAAGCTCAGAACTTCACACCACTTTTGAAGTTCTACCTGTGTTAACAACTGTAAGACTAGAATGGGCTTGTGACCAGAATGGCCTAATCTAGGCTTTGCAGTGCAAATTAAAATACAAAATACCTCCTGGATTATTTTAAGGTTCTATCCAAATGAACTGCCTTACTGCTTTGTACATGTCACTGAGACATTTCAAAGAGAAGTTGGGAAGGTCTGTTAAAGTAAATGAAACCTTGTTATTACATTCTTACTCCTATATGTTGTAGAAAAGACTTGGACAATGCAATATCTTTATCATCTAAAACATTATAGTCGTGCTTTAATTAGGTAAGTAAAATCAGAAAAGAAATCACAGGAATATGCTAAGCTGCAAGACCCCTGAAGTCTCATTTCTCTTAACAACTCTTTTGTTTCTGTACAAATTTTCAGTGTAACACTGGGCATTAAAGCATACATAACTTTGATATATTGTAGATGAGTAGTAGAGGTATAGTGTGCCAAAAAAAGAGGAATAACAGTGTGTGGAAAAAATCTATAGCTTTTTTTTTTTTAGTGATCTTATTCTGGAAGCACAGAAATGTAATCTAAGCTCCTACATCAAAACTTTACAAAAATACATTCAATTCAATTTTATAATAAATTGTTTCTGGAATAAGATTATCTGCCATATTTCAGCCTAGACACATTTCATGACATCTTTTCACAAATGGATATTCTGAGTAAGTTTGGCATACTTTTAATTACAGAGGCATATATATGCCTCTAAAATAAAAGTTTTCACTATTCAAACTTCACAGGGACCACTTCACTTAGGACTCTGAGGGTGATATCAAATCTGAAATGACAGTTATGATTTTCGGGCATAATTCCCTCTATAACACATACATTTTTCACACTTTAAGAAAAAGAAGGTAGTTGCAGCTGCTGCCTACTGATCTATGTGCACTGAGCAGCACATCAACATATTCAGCTTATCAGAACCATTTGCAAGAGCATGTTTGTCAAGGAAAACTATCTCAGAGCATGAGAGAATTGGTGTTTCAGTTTGATTACTTCACTAACTCTTCTGTAAGAGTGTAGAAGGGTTATTTTAACTGAGACTATGCAAACAAAACCAAAAAATTCTTAACAGACTGTTAAGCGACTCAGAAACCTCAGCACTGTGAAACTTAAAATCATTTCAGACTTGAGGTTCAATATGCAAATAAAATCTAAAGCTATTCAGAATACAACAGAAGGAAGAAAATTATAAACTTTAATGGTGGCTTGTTTTCAAAGTACAGGCCATATCTTAAACAACAAATGGGCATTCTAATGCAGAATAAATTAAAAAATTACTGATAATTCCATTGTTTTTATAGTGCTATTCCTCAGTGAGTCACAGCAAACTTCACAAATGATATCATTATGTTCACACTGTAGGTGTGGAAAGAAGGACAACAGGACTCTCCTGAGCTTTAAGCAAATACAAGTAATAATCAGAGAACACTGATTGTCATAAAGAGACCATGTCTGTTCATTTGTCACACTAACTTGGCTCCAGACAATATTGGCTCTTCATATGTGACTTTCAGTTTGAGGACAGCTGAAGAACAAATTCATTACAACAATGGTCTCTCTGTTGGCTAACCTCTTAGACCTCTGATGCCTGAACCTAAAATTCCATGTGCTAAGGGCTGTGCTTGTTTAAGGAAAAGGCAAGTTTTCCTGAATTGCTTTGAAATGTCAAATAAGCATGGACCAAAAATGATAGACTGGTAACTTTTTACTATGTGTTGTTAAAAGAACTTATGGCATTCCCATGGCCAGAATGATATAGCTACGATTGTTTTTTTTTATTTTAAGCTTGTCTAGCTAATTTTTTTATATTAGGCTCTTCCTGACTAAGATTTCTCTAACAGATCACCTCCTTTCCTCAAATTCCATAGCCAAGTGAGATTAAGAAACCTTAAGTAAACAAGATGAGGCATTCAGAAAAATAAAAGCAGGGAATCTAATAGTCTTAGCAATTATATGATTACAAAATTCATCTTTGTACACTAGAATATTCCTAACACATTACAATGCTTGATAAATGTATTTCAATACAATTTGTTATATTTGTATTTTTATATATGAATATATACAAGTAATATATAATCAGATCTTAATCATAGAGCAAACCAACGACAGAAAGCTTCTCAGAATGTTTTTTAAAAGCATAAAACTGGCAATCCTTTTTCCAGTAAAATCTATGGAAAAACTGAACAATTTCAGTAAGGTCAGAGTTTTGCTAAGGTTCAAAGGAGGCAATCATTTTGACTGGACTGTGACAATGCAAAGAGTCTTGCTAACTTGTATGGCTAGTTTTAGAAGGGGTAAAGCAATTGACATTACCCATTTAAGGAATATGAAATGTAAGGACAAGGACCCATAAGAGTTCATCTTTTTCCATGATTGCCAAGTTATTTTGATCAAAAAGTATCTCAGCAGAAGCTTCTGCACTTTCTTAAGTATCTGCAGTCCCTCAGTTGTGGCTCTGGTTACCCTTTATTTAGCAAAATTTACTCCAACTGTTGTACTGCCATGTAGAAAAGATTGGCTCCAAATTAATCCCTTCTGATATGAGATACCAGCAAAATCAATTGCTCAGTGCATTCATACTGACCTTCCACTCCTTTGAGCTTTAAAATTTCAAAACTGCCAAGAATACATGAAAGGTTTTTACATACATAAGGAATTCATTTGATCACCCTCATATGCATACATATATGAATCCTCCAGTAGAATAGGAGAACTGTTTAGATTGTTAAGATTAAGACAGTAATATCATTAATATTTCAAAGAACCAGATTCCCATCTCAGAGTAGGCAACAAATAACGATAGCCAACAGAAAATGCTGTGTCGGGGAGATACTGTACCCCACGGTAATTAGAGACCTATGTATGTGGGGAAAAACTCAGGCAGTTGATATCCTAAAGATATCTGGAAAGAAACAAAAAGCGTTAAATAGATATGTCTTATATATGATGAGAGTACTAGCCTGGGCAGAAAGATGCCTTCATGAAATAAGGGAAGATTCTAGCTGTATCAGGCACTTCTCGAGGTGTTCTTTCTTCAAAGGGCTACTACTGCACTGTGCTAACCCCCTGAAAGTGAGTATTATTCGAGGAAGATGCAAAATTCCCATGCTCAGAAAAAGGTGGCCTTGTGAACATCTGAAGCAGAGACATTAAACTGAAGATTGGCTACACAAAGCAGAAATATTACAGGAACCAGGGAGCAGCAGCCAGGATTATGCAGCACATGTGTGAGAGCTTTGTCTGTTTTCTGGATTCCAAGAAATTTTGAGCTGGGTGGTGGCACTGACACTCCTAAAGCAGAGTACTCATAAAATCACTTATATATGGCACTACAGGAAACGAGGGAACACCTTGTCAAAAGGGGAAACACCTTGAAAGCTTAGCAACTTTGAGACTTCGGAAAGTACTAGTCAGTTGTTTTTATATTCAAATTTGAGATTTAGATACGTGAAGGTCATAAAATTTCCTCCTTAGGAATCCTTTGTAGGATCACAATGAGTAAATATATTTTGTGCTTGTTATGAATCTGATAAATAAACAGTAATTTCATTTTCCCAATAAAATTATCAACTGGGGAAAAATTATTTTATTAACTAAAACCAGGGAAACACAGTATGATTTGTGCAGATCTCCACTGATTTCAGTAGGGCTTCCCATAGTGGCAGTTATCCTTCCACTTAGTGTAAATTACAGGGCCAAATCTAACAGTCTAAACAGCTTCACTAATTATGCACACATTGCAAGCACAAGCACAAACAAAAAAGTGGAAGAAAACAAGCTACCTACTTTTACCTACTAATTTAAATACAGACTAAAACTAGCATTTTAAGGGAGAGATTTCATTTTCAGAGTATGAAGAACTATTAATAAAGTTTCCATAATGATTTCAGGCAGCTCTTCTCCAATACATACTATATTATAATGTGAACAAGAAATGCTTTTATTAACAAAGAGATGAGTTTGTCATTCCTATGCCAAGTAAGGATTCTCTCATAATTAGAAATTGCACATTCCCCAGAAGGAAAATTCTTACTGAGTACACAGCTGCAGGGAAACCCTGCTGCAGCTGCACCCTGCTTCCCTCAGAAGAGGTCCCCATGGTGTGGAAATCAATTCCAGCAGTGTTATAGGTATAAATGCAGAGCAGATTTTAAATATATTTCTAGCTTCAGTTTTGAAACACATTGTGTACTGAGAGTGCAGTTAGATTCCACCTATCTCTTCCTCTTTGGCCCCAAGTATAATAGCAGTATGTGCAATTGAAAATTAAAGGTGTAATTGATGGGGAAAATACAAACCATAAACCAACAAAACCATGTTTGATTTAAAGTGGATACAGAGCAATTTCAAGGATAAGGTTAAGTTTCATAAGCATATCCCAGCATACAGCAATGACCTTATAACTAGTGGAAGGTCCTCAGGCAAAAGCAGCCCTCCCTTCCAGAGGGTTCTCCTGAAGCTTCTGTCATCCCATTCTACCAAACCTAGCAATAACTCTTTTAGAAGGTCTGCTTAAACAAATTCCCTCGGATCTATCTCATGTAACAAGAGCTTCTTCCTTTCTTTCTCTTTCTCTTCCTTCCTTCTTTCCTTTCTTTCTTGCTTACTTTCTTTTTTCTTTCTTTCTTTTTCTTTTCCTTCCTTCCTTCCTTTTTCTTTTTCTTTCTTTCTTTCTTTTCTTTCTTCCTTTCTTTCTTTCTTTCTCTCTTTCTTTTCTTTTTTCTTTCTTTCTTTCTTTCTCTCTTTCTTTCTTTCTTTCTTTCTTTCTTTCTTTCTTTCTTTCTTTTTCTCTCCCCCTACCTCTCTCCCTCCCTCCCTCCCTGCCTTTTTCCTTTCCTTCCTTCCTTCTTCTCTCAAGTTGACATGTGGAGGGGGCTTAATAGCCTACATCCATTGTAATAACTTTTGGGGTAAATGGTCTGCCTAAATTCTTTTAATACCCTTCAGGCCAGACAAACCACCCTGGCTTTTAGCTAGAAATTTCTTCTGTTTTGCACCTTATCATGTTAGCAGCTTTCCGACACCTTCTTGAACTCCCACTCAGCTAAGTGGCAACAAAATGCTCAATTTTGAGACAATCTGGAGATTTTCCCTTGCTTGTCATAAAGTTTTTTGCATTTTAAAGTGTAAATCCATCTTTTCAAACACTTGGGAAACTCATCTGATTTGCTACCCAATAGGGTCTATCTCATTATATTCTAATGTCTATTTCTAGAATCTGCTGTGAGCACATTTGCAAGGTAACATGTGAATCACACACAATATACAGCTATACTTCTCTATTCCCAGTGCTGTCAACTTGAGTTTTATATCAAGGAAACATGCTGTGAATATGATAGAGAAGGTCATCTGAGGGCTTTTTAAACATTTATTTTAAGGCTATCAGAATTTGGGGTAGTCTGCAAAGAAAAAGATAAATAGAGACGAACTAGTAGCTTAAAATCAGTAGTTTATTTACCTAAATATTTAGTTCCCAAGTGCTTCTTTTCAGTGTATACAGCACTGATTCATAATCTCTGTTAAAGATAGCTTGATATTCTAAATTATCTTCTCTAGAATTTGTCACTCTGAAGAGTAGAATAATACCATTAGTATCAGCAGACAAGGACAGGCAAATGAAAAATTCTAAACTGACACATACTTGATATAATTTTAAACATTTGCAGATTTTTACATCCAAATCTATTTTTCTGTAACAAGTAATGCTGGCCCTAACAACAAGATTATCATCTGCTTTCTGAATCTGCCATAGCAACAACCACTTCTAACTGTACTGTAATCAGTGATGGCAAATGAAAGTTTCTCACACTAGTTTTCAGAAACGCTCCTTCAAAGTTCAATTAGATAAAGTAAATATTTTCTTCTGAAAACGCTGAGACATAACACTCAATTTTTTACAAGTCACTGAATAGAAATATCTGGGTGAAATATTCCTATACGTTAATATTTAAAGTAGAGGTGTAGTTCTAAACACTAATAATTCCTAATCTTTAGTGAATATCACAATGACTGCCTATGATCAAATTGTACCTACAAAGGTAGTTTATTAATGCTATTTGCATTGAGTAGGTTAAGATATCTGATTAACATGTATGATTTTATTCAAATAGGTTATACAGACCTTTTTCTCTAAAGTTCTTTATAGTAACAAGGAAAATTAATCAGTTAACTCACAGCATCCCACATTTTTGCAAATTCCACTTGGTACATTTCGATTTTCAGTACAGACAGCTACATATTCACCAGTAAGAATGAAAATTTTAAAAATTAGTGAAAATCTAAACTTCTTTTTTTTTCCACTAGTATTTGGAAAAAAAATACAATCAAGGAAGTAAATTTGATTTACAGACAGAACACAATCAAAAGCATGACAATTGTAGGGTTTTACTCCATCCAGACAAAAGGCTGAAAAGCTGTCGATAATGTAATTAATGGAGCTTAATGGCAAGTGAGAATTCTGGCCTCCTTTTGTGTTTATTGGTACTCTTGTCAGCATGATAGATACACACAGTTTTGTTGTGATATGCTGACAGGTTTGGACTGTATATATTGCTCCGAGTGGTTGTGGGCTCAGTTTGCACAACATATGCCTTCACAAACTGAGTTTCCTCTAAGGAGTAAATGAAGGGCGTCTGATACATGCTGTTCCCACCATTTGATTACTTTTCCTGTAGTCCTAGGACTCACGACAGTTGCTCAAACATTATTACTGCAAACATCTAAAATAAAGATGGAAAATTCCTGGTAAAAGGGTTTCTTTTTTTTTCAGGACATATGAAAGATTCAAGTAGTAAGTATTTAATCAACAACAGGTTCAACTAAAAGAACCCTCTACAAATACATATACATGCACATATACATATACATACACATATACATATACATGTACATATACATTTACGTATACAAATACACATACATATATACATCATCATCCTAGCAATCTTATATCATGTCTTTCTTTTGGCTTCTATCAAGAATGTATCAAGCCATGTGTCCTTCTCTCAGTGACAATTCTGCACTTTCTGACCTCCTGCAACATGGGCACGGATATTTCTCAACTGCATCCTTTTGGAGGGTTCATATCAGGTGACCCACAGTCCTGAGAAGTTTAGTTCATGCCAACATTACATAAAAGGTGAAAAGAATTCTAAGAAACTACTGGAAATATTCAAAAGCATTAAATCTTGATTTATGTGGCAAGTTCAACTCAGTCCTTTCAAGATTCTTTGTTTATCTTGCCTGTCCTTTATAGACAGTCGAAGTGTATAAAGTGACTTCATACATAGTCAAAGCAAGGAATATTTTATAACCTGATTCAACAAAATAATTTGGAATATGATGACAAAGAAAAATATATTTTAAAAGTATAATTTAAAAAAACCCCACATACTTTCTGAATCACAGTGTATTTATATGTCTAGCACAGTGCTGGGAAAACCATTGGAATTTTCTGCAATACTACTACTACTACTACTACTACTACTACTACTACTACTACTACTGCTACTACTACTACTACTACTACTGATTCAAAATTATAAAAGGTCAGTACTATAGATCTGGACATAGATTTACGCCATAGAGTTCTTGCAAATATACACTTAAGACCACAATGTAGCACTAAAAAAATAATTAGAACTACATACTCTCCAAATTCACTACTGATTAATGAAGCATTCTGAAAAGTGTCTTTAAAAATACAAAAAACAACCGTATAAGATATTGTAAAATAATTCTGAAAAGGAATTTTTTTTTCTCCTATCTCAAATATGAAGCAATATCATTTTCAGTCTCATACCTACCATACAGTGGTAGTATAAATATACCCTTAAATATAATCCAGTAGTTAGATGATATCAGTTTGTCTTGTATCACTATTTATTCAGTGACTCAATTAAGATTTTTTCATTGTAAATCCAAGTAAAAAGTATGTCTTTCCTACAATAAAGAACAGTGCAAGGGAAAGAATCTAAGTCAGAAAATTTGAACAATTATGTGATCAGTGATAATTTCATTTATTAGCTAAATCACATGCATTTTTATTTCATTTATCCCTTTCACTTTTTGGATATGAAGATTTTTGCAACTATTTTAATCAGCTCTCTTATCCTACTTGATTGTATGCAATGGAGCAACCATCCTGTGTGTATGGTCATATCTCCATGGTAACAGATTATAAAACATAAGCATAGCATTGTGCTGACTATTTAGAAAAAAAGGTGATTGAACACCAGGAAATTACACTCCCAAGTACTCTCATTTCCTTGGGATTTCAGCAACAACATTTAATGAATGGAATGTCCCAAGTCGCAATCCCCAAGTTTCCCTTAAAAATATAATTAGATGGTTTATATATTTATACTAGAAAAATAAATCAGGAAATAAATTAATATCTATTTTTATCATATTAATTGTTCTATCTTTAAAGTAACTTTACTTATGGTTCAATATGAGTAAAAGTCCTCCAAATAACTTAATATTCCCACTGAAGTCAATTTATCTGTGGCACCATTTATACGCTTAAGGCATAACACTTATTTTACAGGATGCATGCCTTTAAAGTCTGCTGCATATTGCATTTTGATCTAGAGTACAGACACAGAAAAGAAAACAGCAGAGGTACCTGAATCCACTTAGCTTTTTGAGAATGCATGAGCAAAGAAAAGGATCTGATCAGACATTCCCTTAGTTACAGTTATGGACTATTAATAGGAAGAGACCAAGGATAATATGATTTCGGTCCACTTTTAGGAAAATTGCCTTTATGTACGTTACTTATCTCTTTGGATAAGTAACACACTTATGTTTGGAGCATATTTAAGCAGGATGAAATAAAGGTGTCAAAGCTTTCTTTTCAGTTTTCTGCCTCTCATCTTCTCCTGTGTTGAAAGAACCTATCATCTTTTCCTAACTATAAATCTACTGTTTTGATCAGTGATATCTACTGCTCTTGATCTTGCAGAGCATAGATTACAAGAATTACAAAAGGAATTATTTAGATGAGCTTGCAGTAAGAACCTATGCATTATGCCAGTTTATTGACTTTTAGGAAAAAATATTTAAATATATTATTTACACTGAATGAAATAGGCTGAGTGAGAAGTTTAGACTAAATATCTAACCATTCATACCATTCCAGGACGTGTTCAAGGCAAGGAGGATGATTTACCTTCAGGAGTAATTATTTCTCTGCACTGGTGGCAGAGGGAGCCAATACAAACAGCTAATTTTACAAAGCTTCAAGTTGCACGTCCTAAATTCCAACCCCAGTTGCAGTCCAATGTTTTATTTATTTACAAATAAAAGGGACTGGCTTGCAGAAGATGTATTGTTCTCTTGGCACTTTTTGACTGAACGAGTTTGTGTTTAAATATCTGCTATTTTGTTCCTGCTCTATCAGTTTCCCTATAGACCCAGAAGTATATAATCATTGACCAAAGAGCAGACAGCCCACCTACATGGCATTTTTCTTGTTGTAGCCTGCTTGGAATAGAAGCAGTTTGAAAGATGCACAGTTGCAAGCGGTAGTTTATTTACATTACTTGTGAAAGTCCTTCAGCTAAATTTCCACACAGCATGCTCATTATGTCCATGCAAGTATGTCTGTGGAGCTTTTAAGATTATTGAGACAAATAGTGAAAGTAACAAACAGAGAGAGCTTCCTGTACTATGTATAACTAGATTTAAATTTTAGCTTATTCTGAGCTCCCTCAGTGAATGATCCTTTTAGGCATTTTCAAATCATCTTAAACTGCATGTGTCAAAGGTTGAAGGGCAGCACTGCTCTGATTTAAAATCTCTAATTACAAAAAAAATGCAATCTGTTAATTATATTTCTTGTAAAATTATAGGTATATTATCAGTTATAATCTTAGAATGAATGTGTTGGGCTCAACAAACTGTGGAAACATTATAATGGACTGTGTTGTGTACAGGTTGCATTTTGCACATACTGAAATAACTTTTCTTCTTTTGAAAAAGCATTTCTGAACTAGGTAATAACCTGTCTATAAGCAAAAGATCCTTGGGCAAAATTCTATGGACTTCATTATTCTAGAGATCAGATTAAACCATCCAGTGATCCCTCTCAACCTCCATGAAACTTACAGAAACTACATGACCTTAATGAGGGAAAGTGTAAATATTTATTACTCTTTAATAGATCCACACATTTTAAAGATCATTATGATAATTTGCTATGACCTTCTACAGTAACTACTTATCAAAACTTAATGAGATATAGAAAAATTCCTTACTAAGATACAATATTGATTTTAAGACTGCAAGTGAGAAGAATCCAGTACTATCGGACAAACTGTCCTGGAGGTTACTACCCTTCATCATTATTTATTTTCTTTAGATTTTATTTTATCCCCAAATTCTGATTTCAATCATTTAATCCCATTCAGCCATGTTTGTTAAACCCTCTTTTGTCAAAACTCTGTAAATAAAAATCTATTGTAAATATAAACCTACCACATTCATACTGTTCAATGGGATCACACACTAATATTTTGTTATTAGACTGCACAAGTTGTAGCTGGTATTTTTCTGAAAAATTCTAACTAACATTTTCTTCTTAAAAACAAAGTTACAAATTCAACTCACAATTTACCAGCTAGTTCTCTGGCAATTCTATTTGCAATAGAATAGTGGGATCAGACTACAGTTAATTTCAAGATAAAAAACACTGCAGTGTGTATCATGTGCTTAACAGGTCATTAGGGCTTTCTGTATCACTGTTCAGATTGGCTCCTGTTGGTACAAACTACCTTGTAAACTCACTAATTCCACTTGAATAGACACTGTTCCTGAACCTCCAAAAAATCTACCTGAAGACTCTTTAATTTCCAAAGATATATACAGACACACTAGGAGACTTGTTATGTTCAGCAGTCATATTATGTTGCTTGCCTTAACTTTTACTTCTCTTAAAAATGAAAATTACCTTTTTGTAAGGTCCGTTAAAATACATTTCATTAATATTCACATTGGCTAATTAGACCATATCACAATTTAATCCAGTCTTTTCATCCTTTGACTCCACCACGAGGATTCACACTTTCACAGGTGAAGTGACAGGAAGATAGAGCAGAAAGACCTCAACAACTCAGCATGGTTCTTGTACTAAGTAAGATTTCGAAGCTGTAACAAAAAGTTCTTTCACTTTCAGGATTTGTACGGCTGAGTACATAAAAGCATATTTTTCCCAAAGACTGTTGGTTATTTCAAATGCTTCAAAGGCATTTTCTTCTATATTTTATCATTCAGAACAAAAAGCTATCCCACTTGTTGGACATGTTGTCAATTACCACCAAAAGGCTCAAATTTGGGAATAAAGAGTACAAATGTGGAAAGGTCACCACATCCCAAATCAGGAAGAAGCCAAATCTTTTGTTTCCCTACTAGGATTTTGAAGTCTGAAGTGGCAGAAGTTTAAACCAAGGCTTACTTTTAAGGAAGCCTTATTTTATTTTTCATCTTATTTTTCATTCACTTCGTAACTAATACTTCCCACCTTTACATTATATCAAAGCTGCCCACCCTGAAGGAAACTTACTGTGTCTCTTTAAATTCAAAGCTTTATTTTTAAGTAAAGAGCTTGATAGAATTGAAGTTTTTAAAGCTTCATGGTTTGTTTCTGAAGCAACAGCTAAGCAGACTCCTAAGTGCAGAGGATCACTACAAAGTCTCACAGTACTGTCACCATCTGCAGCTATACAACAAATAGGTGATGCACCCAGTTTTGCAAAAACAAAAAAAAAAAAGGAAGACAAAGAAGAAAAAAGAGACCATTAATGAAGAGAAAAGAAGTGCTGGTAAAATAAGAGCTTTTTATTATCAGGAATGTGAGAATCCTCATTAGGTCTATCCATTTTCAAAGACAGTATGTGTAAATGCAGTTAAAACTTCTGGCTGCTGCTAACTAGCAAATAGAAGAAACAAAATGCAATTTGCATCTGTAAACAAAGGAACATAGAAATCATCATTCTAAGTCAGTCTTGTGGACGTCTGAGACCATCTATGGATGAAGAAAAATCTATGAGTATCTTCATGTAGACAGCTGCAACACAGGAAATCAAACCCTCTCTTATGTGATGTCACTTCCGAGCAGAAGCACTGCCATAGTATTTTTCCAGCAAATCTGAGCGCAGCAGTTAACGTGAGTTGCGCCTGATTAGCATAGCTGTTAGCATAACTACGTGAGCTAAAGCCAGCTCTTAGTTTCAATAAAAGTTAAAAGGTTTAGGAAACGTTTTTTGTAAGTAGAAACAGACAAAATGTCAATCACTTGTCCCAAACAAAAACCTGCATCTTAAATTTTGTGGTCAAGTAAGCAGATGGACAAATTATGATAACAACTTGCTGACCATCAAGAAGTACAAAAGCAAAAAAAAATATCTGGACTATGAGCACCACCAGCAGTGTCAGCAAAGCAGAAAACAGAATCACATTTTGGACAGACTAATCAACAAGTAGTTCTCTACACAACCCTGTAACTAAGGACACTTGATTGGGGAATGTTGCAGTTAGTCATGATTTTCTGAAAAAACTTCAGGGAGAGAAATGTCATGACCCTGCAGAAGCATCTAAAATCACCAGGAACAGTGAAGAGCCCAGGGGACCCAATAGCTGTGCTCTAGGACCATGCAGAGCTTGACTGACACTATTCACCGACCCAACTTCTCTGCAGGATTGCAGCATCTCTCCTGTGGAAGTTCCACGAAAAACCACTACAAAAACCTGGCTAGCTTCTCTGCCTCACTACACCACCCCGCTCATGGCACAGGGAAGTTGTGTGACTTCTAAAATTGCACATATCTTTCACTGAAGTTATGTGATATTCAAATCTTTTTAGCCTTCACATTTTCTTTTGCTCTTTGACCATGACACCAAGATGGCAGGTCAAAACATTTTCCTGCTAAACTTCAAAAGCTTTTGCTTATTTTTCATAATTCTAGTAATAATATATTTACAGGTGCATAATGCCTTGATTTTCAAAGGTATGTGTACCCCTATATCACACAAATTTAAAGATCTCGTAATTGTACACATGCTGTATACACAGTGGAGAACAAGTGCTTTCTGATTTGCCTAATGCTACATGGGAGAGCACCTGCCTTTATGCAAATTCATTACTGCACGAACACATTCTTCCAAGTGCAATATGTCCCTTGAAGTAGTGGCACTTAAAACTGTATATGAAAATGCTCCTATGAATGTTAATGACATTGAAGATAATCAGGGTTTGGGTTGGTTTTTTTGTAACTGAAAAGAACAGTGATAAAATATTTAACAGGTGAATTAAGTCAATAGTTTTTTCAAAACCAACATTTTGCTACCATAATGCTTCATACACAATAGAGATAATCAAAATTCCAAATGAAGGACTGTATTAAAAAAGGGAGAAAAAACTTACTATTCAGTCTTGTCTAAAAATTGGTAATATTATTTTAAGCTAGATAGTCATACCCAAATTGCATAATGTTTTTAAAAATCCAGCCATATCCAATTTGATCAACCTTTCAGATCAATTCAAAAGAATTCAGTAAAACCTAATTTTCTCAAGTGAAACCACTATTACCTTGAAAAAACCAATTTGTAATTAAGATGATTTAGGCTATGCCTGCTACTGAACCCAAAGATGCATCCTGGTTTCATTTCAGGTCCAGATACGCACTTGATCATCTCCTGACTCCTTTGTATTGTAAAATCTAACCAACTATCAATTGTATCCCAGACCTGGGAAATCTTGCCATGGTAGTCTTGGTATAGCAGAAAATGGTTCTGAAAGTTTCTGCTTGTATATATGTGTCATTTTAGAGTATACTCAGCTCCAATTTTAACCTCTTCTATAACTAAAATATTTCAATAGTTTGTTTTTATTTTTTTCCTGAAAAATTATTTCAGCACAGTGGATTGAGATTTCTTCATTGATCAGTGGGAATAGATAAGACCTGGGACCCATGCTGCTGGAGGGCAACATAACAGTGACTCGGAACACCTCACTGGCCTCAGGGTTGAAAAAATTGTTTGGGAGCACAGAATGACAGAAGGTATTCTGAACATGAGAATTTAACCTGCAGCACTGCAACACTTCATTAAAACACGTGTTTGGGGGCTTCATAAATCCCAAATGAAAAGTTTAATTTCCTATCAAATTAAATGTGTCCTGTTGTTCTAAAGTAAATTTCAGTATAATAAAACAAATATAAAAAATTTAAATTAGATTCCCTTTTCCTACACATTTTTTAGTTCATCAGCTGAACTAAATATCAGTTATTTATATAGTCCTACTTGCAAGTTTTTTAAAAATATTGGATTCTGTAAAATCCATTATATTTTGTATAGTTCCTAGATAGTTTACATTATTTTAGGTAGACTGGGTTAAGTCCTTTTTTACCAGTCTTTGATCAGCTATTCTATTATTTTGACTAGGAAGAAAGTTAGGCTGGTAGAACTAGGTAGCAAGGTACACTGATTAGTGCTGCATTTGGGCTTTTTAATCAGTTTTTTTTTTACTTCATTCTATAAAAATAGATACAGAATTTTTCAGTGAAACCAAGGATAAAATAGTAGGCAATACGGAAGTATTGGGAAGAAAAAGGACAGCATTTCTATGCAAGATTTTTTAGCCTACCATTGGGAATTTGATAACACTCTTAGCAAGTCTGAGGACTTCATCAAATTGAGTAGGAACCTTAGAGTTACACTTAACGATTCTATACATACAACCTATGCTTTAGTGCTTAAAAGTTGGACCTGTAGGATTTAGACACATAATCCTGACTTCCTTCCCAACTACTCAGACCAACTAAAAATTATTTTTTCCTGAGATGTGTCATTTCATTACAAATACAAATTTTTTTATGGGATGACTCTCTTTTTCGCTGTTTCCACAGACAACCTTGAGTCACAACTCAGACATTAGTATATAAGTTTTAGATAAGATGACACTTTACGTAGGAGCTTACTTTTTCTTCTTTTCTTTTTTTTCCCTTAAACTAATTTATAACTTTAATTATTTAGGCCTAAAGAAAAAGAAGTACATTCAGGTCAACATGCCTACAGTAGCCATGCATGATGATGGTGTCCAAAATTTAATCAACTTACATATAATACTATTTATGCAATAATTTTTTTGAAAACACAGATTCCAAATACCTTCTTTAAGTTATTGTTTGTGGTTTTTTGTCTTTACAGACAAGTATTGTATCATCTGTAACATTAATAAAGATAAACCATAACGGCCCTGATTTTTCCTCATAAACGTATTTCATTCTATATTCCTAATGCATTCAATGAATATATTTACTAACTTGACAGATGTTGAAAAAAATTTACACATCCTTTTTCTAAGAGCATAGTACTTCTATATTCGTTTAGAGTATCAAAGTGGGAGAAAAGTCTCTGCGTCCTCTCATATATATTTCTTCGATGTTTATTCTTACATTGCAGATGTAAAATATCGTCCTTACTAGGTCTGTCACAGAATATAAAAGCTTACTCTCTGCATCACATTACAAATTCTGAACATCTTCGTATTGATTGTTACCTTTGAGACATGTTTGAAAATAATGATAAGAAATGCAAAACTAATTCAGTGAAGAAGGTATGAGCACTAAAGGTCATTTATATTTAATACTCTACTTTCAAAGAGAAGTTCTCACAAACTTCCTACTTATACATATGTATTTAATAATAACTCTGACCTTTTTAACGTAAAAATGAAAAATGTAGTTGGTAGAACAAATTCTTTTCCTGTATTGGAAATCGGTTCAAAATTGATTCACTTGCATACAAGAAACTTTTTTTACTTCATAATGTATGCTTAAAATAAAGTAAAAACAAGAAGACTTACAAGAGTGGCTTTTACTTCAAGAGCTGTATTGTGGCATGTGTTGTACAATCAAATCATGGGAATGGGGCAAAGGGAGTAAAAACCCTCCTTACCACCACTCAGAAATTAATTGAACCTTTTAAATGGGCAGAGAGGTGTGTGTAATCAGCATCCTTGGAGGTTTTTTTCATATTAATGACAAGTAATAACAGGAAGTTCATAGCTGTGTAATTGCAATCTCGAACAACAAACTGTGGAGGCAATGCCAAATGCTGACAGTAAACACACCTCTTTCTGGAGCAAGTAAAAGGTGATCAATATGCACTTATAATCCAGTTTCCATAGGAACAATTCTTTTAAATTTCATTCAAATGCTGCTTTCATTTCTCCAAGCTTTTTTCTTTCTTTGCTTCTTCCTCCTTTTTTCTCACCTTTGCTTCTTTTTCTCGTCATGTCTTTTTTTCCTAAAATTGTTCTGTTTCTGTATTACACCTTCCTTTCACATGACCCTCACTTTTTTGTGTCTCAGATACACAAAACAGAAGATCAAAAAATCAAGAAAATTCTCAGTGAAACTTGGAAAATTAATTTATAAGAGAGAGGTTCAGTTTAAATCACATGTAACTAGCAGGTTGAGGAAAGAGTTAACAGCATATGAGTTTTTACACATGAAACAGTAAGGAATTAAGGAGTAAGACTCAGAAAGCAAATGGATGTGTGAAGCATGACTACAGAGCTTAGGGAGACAATCTTTTTGGAGAACAGAATAAAGGGGATCTGGAAATTCAAAGCCTGTTGTGTGAGAAGCACGCTGGGTTCAGACAGATGACTTTGAAGCAAGCATGCTCAGGTGTTTTAGGCATCTATACATGTTCATGTACCCTGTAGAACAGAGTAATGTCTCTGAATCTCAGTTTGATTAAAACAAAAGTAAGTGGCACAACTCAATGGCAATTTTTCATGAATTAACTACTTAAATTTATGACAGAAAATAGTTCACAAGGTACCTTTTATTTTATACCAGTTTGACCACCATTTTTATTAGCTACATTTAATAGCTACTGAATATTGTCATTTAGCTTTTCCATTATTTTTCATTTAAACTTTTTATCATGCTCTTAGTTCTAGTCTAGCTGTTCCTCCCCTTCCACTCACAGACAGTTTCAGTCCTAAACTGTGCTTACTTCATGCTTCCATTCAGGACAGACCATGGGAGTCACTATTCCAACTTTCTGTCAGTTTACTACCTGTCAACAGCAGGAATCTCTCTGCCATCCCTTCCATCTGAGGTTGACATTTTCTCACTCAAAGTAAGAGAATAGAGGAGGTAGCTCTGAGCAAAATTCTGGAAAGCTTTGGCACTACTGTCTTTTTTTTAATGTAGTGCAAAAATGATGGCATGTATAAGGGAAAAAATGGAGCATGATGATGGAAAAATCTCTGTGACAGTGAAAGGCTTGGATTTGAAAAGGTTTCAGAAAAAGATCATAGATGGCTTTGAATTAAATCGTTTCACAGTTTTCTTACTTGAAAAGAAATGTGTCAAATCATTTTTCAAAGTATATAGCTTGATTATCAATGAAAAGAGTATAGGAACCAGCCTACATTTATAAACATGACAATTATTTTAGGTTCTTCAGTTCTGAACTGCTCAACAATATACCAGTATAACTATATATAGGGAACTGCATTCAAGTAAACATCCAGCCATTCAGCTACAATTCCTTTATATTATTTAATTGGGTTATCAAAAAGAGAAATAACAACACAGTAACTTCCTGGAGTGCAGTCTAAAGTTTATGTAAAAATATAAGATCTAAAGTCCTATATGCACATACAAGCTATTCCTTAATAAAATTATTACATCACTGCTATTATGTGTCAATACAACTCTTCTGAAAGCAACTATTAAAATAATAAAATATTTAATTAGTTTTTCTAAAATTTGCTTGGGTTTTAGTGTATTTAACTATAAGGCTGATGAGTTATAATGAAACTGTAAGGCTGTTTATAGTTTAAAATTCATTGCCTGATATGTATCTTGTAAGTTAAATTAGATCTTAATATTGGCTGATAAAGAAAAAATGGATCACAATAATAATAACAGGAAAGTCATTATGATAACATTAATTATTTTAATCATCGTGTCTGTCTGTATTAAAATCATGCACTGGTATTAAAGTGCTACCAGATTGAGGTCAGTTTTATTCTCTTGTAGAAGTCTTTGTAACATGAAATTTAAAGTGGTGGAAAGTAAGTAGCAGTGAAAGGGCATGTTTCATGCACACACAAAGTGGTTTTCAACTAACAGGTAGCTGAAGATGAGAAAGTAATGGGTACATATGGCATTTTGATACTTAGTTAATTACTCTACAAAAGAAAATATAAGAGAAAAACTCTTCCAAGCTGTAGTTGTCATGTCCAGAGACTCTGAGCTGCTCAGCCTAATTTAAGTCTCATTATCCAACGTATTTGTTTAGGAAATAAGGTGCTCTTTAAACTAATTGCTTTTACAGAACACAAAAATTTTGTCTGAGTAATATAATGAAGCTTTATGAGGTAAGTCAGACTGACACAGCAACAGAGGAAAAAGATCTAGTTAGAAGATATGTCAAAGTGGTAGGATTGGTCCAAACTACTACAAATGGAAACATTGCAGCACTGCCTGAATGCCTAGAACAGGATAAACAGAGGAGAGCAGATAACTTGACTCTATGGCTTTTAGGGCAAAATACTTTCTACCTGTCCTCGATACTATTTCTTTTCTTCAATAGGTCTTTAACAGGTCATTTTCATTTGAAGATTTTTTTTTTAAAAAAGGTGGGGTTTTTTTCCACAGCAATGTCCAGTAACCCTTAGATACCAACGTTGCAATACTGAATTCAACTTTCAGCATATAAATGTAGCATAATTACCATTTAGGCAATATAATAAAAAACAGCTACACAGTATATTAGTAAGGTATATACATTTTCACATAGGTTAAAAGTACAACAAGAGCAACTTAGTTTTAAAATAATACTATAAATTAGCAAGCTGTAAAGATTGCTTCTTTAAATAGCTTAAAGAAACAAAAATATTGTTTTCTCATTCAGTAAAAAAAGGACACTATTTCTATAAAATCTTTTGTTCTGAAATGATTATGGTCCTTTATTGCCTATAGTCAAACTCCATGTTATATGCATTTTAAACAGATGATGCTCCATAGTACTTGCATTGCAGTACACAAACATAAATAAAATTGATCAACAATTAATGATATTTGTTTCAGGGATATTTCATCACTAAATGCTGCTTTCCTGCCAACCTAGACATGAAGTATTTAATTCTAAATGACACCACCTGCTCCTACCTATAAGTGAAATGAAAAAGCTGCCAAGTAGCATGTTGGGAATTAACTTTCAACCCTTTCTTTAATCAGGTATTCCTCCATAATGCCAGCAATTTTCTGGAATGAAAAGCACCATAGTATATGTCTGCAATTCAATTTAAAACCCTCATTGTGATGTCTAACTTAACACATTTTTCCTTTATCATTTTTCTTTAGCTGCCAGATGGGTCACCAATTACTTCAAGCAGACATAGTAGATAAACGCCCACACCTTATTCTGACAAGTACTGTGCTGTTAAACAAACGTTTATAAATGAAGGCTCCTCTAGTTTTAGTTGGTGTGAAGTTCAAGGCCTACACTCAAACTGTCACTTTCCAAAATATGAGACTGTAAGGACATCAGTGGAAAAAGAAAGACATTTTAAGAGTTAAAAAAACATACCGCTAAAAAAAGCAGATATGAACTTGCCCATACAAATGTTGAGCAAATGTAGCATTGGACAATAATGCATAAGGCTGGTTTTGGGGGATACTTTTCTTATCTTTGTGCTTGAACATTCCATTTTCCTCTAACCAACTGCTAATAAAAAGGTAAAATCCAGTACACTTATACATTTTACTCTATACCCTTAATGTCACAAATGATAGTTTGTCAGACAAAGTTTTATCATCACATATAAAACTGCCTTAGCAAAACACAAAGTCATCCTACAAGCACTTTGCATGATAGAAAATAGCAAGGTAACAACAATTTCCTCTCATGATTACTGTCAAGAAAAGCCAGTGATGTTTTGCAACAAACTGTCAAAACCTGTTTATATCTATCTCTCCTTGTCTCCTTGATGAAGTGGCTACAAATACTTTAACAGCTACAACAAAGTCATTTGCACTGCTAAAGTTCCTCATCCAAACAGCTACTCAAATTTAACAGGTGTGCTGCTGTATGTTTACACAGCACACGGCCCAGGTTTTATGCTCAGTATTTGTTCATGTACACAGTACGTGTTTCTGATAAACCATAGCCCTTTGTGTCACAAGCATCATGCTGTTTGGCACTGAAGTGAAAAGGAAGGAGGGCAGAGGAGTTAGAAGAACAACTTTCCTCTTTTCCTGAAAAAATCCACAGTTTCCTCTGTGATGATTGGGTTTATTCCCTATACATCCTGTGTTTTCAAATTCCTGCTGTTAAAAGTGTTATCTGCTTCCTCAGCACCGCCTCCTGATAAAATACCTGCTAAAGTCAACGGCTGTTTTCCCCAAGAGCATTAGTACTAGACAGAGTCAGAGAGGCTTAAAACAGACAATTAGATGCTCTGCAAGATTACCCTATGGGGATATTTCCATAGTTAGGCACACCGCTCAGTTGGGCATATAGCAATGGTCCTTTCTTTTGCTGCTATGTAACTGAAAACTAATAAAAGATCAGATTATGGATATCTCAGAGTTTCTTCAGAAAATCCTATTCATAATAAAGCAAAAACAAAAGTGGGTCAAACAATTTCACATAGCAACTCCACTCCAAAACCCTAGGGATTACTTTTTTTCTTTATATATAGATATGACTTAAATGCATACAGTTCTCCCAGCAGAATTCACAGTACTCAGTCACTCAAAGTTCATCCTAAAGGTAAAGAAGACAGTTGGGTTCCTAGGCTGTAGTTCCCAAAACTCAGTGTGCCGAGTACTGAGAGTCTAAATCGCACGCAGGAAAAGGAAAAGAAGGAATGCTGGAAGTTCTGCCTCCAGCATGAAATAGGGTAGCCATTCCCTGTCACACATCTAAGATTACACACACAATTTCTCTTTTAAAGCTCAGTTTTAACCCACTTCCTGTACTTGAATGCCAACTTCTATTTTAACTTCTGTGCAGAAGCCTGGCTCTAGCAGGAAGGACAGACCAGAGTAGCTTACAGCTCAGTTATTGAGACACTCATAAAATGTGGAAGTGAAGTATTCAAACCTATTCAGGCTAAAGAAAGCCTCGAAACCGCAGCTAAGTGTTTATCCTAAGTTAAACATGCTTGAGCATTTCAAAAATCAGGAAAATCAGAAATACTTGAAGCCCTAGACAAAAGGAGCATGCCTATATGTATCCAAGGAAGTTTTTGAATGGAAAAACAGGCACCAGTAGAGTCTTAGGAATCCAAGAGTTTAAAGAGGAGTCTCTTACACCTTCCTCCCACTCTTATGGTATTCAACATATTCCTTTAGGAAAAGCCTAATGCTCACCATTGTGTCACACAAACTGTGAATGATTTTAGCATTCAGTTTGTCAAGGGACAGATGCTGCCATAAAAAAATAAGCACTGGAGTGCCACTAAACTTGGAGAACCTTTCTGATTAGGAATAGTTCAGGAATTTGTACCAGTAAAGACATTTTATCATTAAGCAGAAGTTGCATGCCGTCTTGAGGTGGTGCATATGAACTAACTACATCTTTCCCTTAATAATCACTGAGAAAGCATTAGAGTGCTGGTGAATTGCATAGAGCTGATCTACACTACCAAGAGGCAAAAAAATCTTAGGGAAGTCAAATACTGACATCACAGAAAAATGGTATTAGGTTTGAAGAGGTGGGGGAGTTGAAAACTGATAGCTCATAATTCAGGGTCAGGCACTTCTTATTTTTAACCTAAGGGCTGAAATTTTACTTTATGTCATGGAAAAGATTAATAGATCCTTCAGGGGGTACCTAAAAATTGTTTACTGTTCTCATCACTTTGCCACAGTTAATACTCACAGCCCATAATATATTACCTAGCACTCTAGAATTATTGCTTTGCAGCAATTTCATAGTGCTTACTTCAAAAGAAAACATGATACATGCCACAAAGAGGATAAATGATGACAACAACAAATAAAAGATATATTAGTGGTATTTTGAATTACAAAAAGTTACAGTCTATTCTGTTTTGTCCTGCACTTGTCAATAATATAGTAAGGCTTTTTTAGTAATTTTTCTTTCTAACAATAGAAGATATTTAAATATTCCAATACTTGAAATGTACTCATACTGAAGACATATGAAAAATGGACATGTATACCCATTAACTTATCTTCCAAAGGTCAAATAGAAAATCTAAAACAAAACACGACATTGAGTGCAGCTTTTCCAAGTTTTATTTTGGAGTGAGCTTTCATCTACCACTACTGCTGTTCCTTATCTCATTGTCCCACTTCTTCCCTTTCAGAGTAGAATTTACCTTTCTCTGAAAGCAATTATAAAAAGATGAAATTATATGAAATTATTTCAACCAGCTTCACAACTTAGAAATTCAAATACTGAAGTTGTTCTCCTTGTGAATTTCACATATTAAGAAGTACCTTTAATACTTTAGACTAAAACTGTTTTAAAGAGCTGAAGTATTTAAAGTCCCTAAACTGTTTTCTTAAGAGCAGACAAAAAGTAACCAAAATTCAATGTCCCATCTAATTTTAATCTTTATCAACATCATATGGTATGCCTTGCACAAAATAATGCTTCACAGAAAGAATTGTATATTGATATTAGGAAAAGAAAAGCAATTAATCATCCTCTGTATAAAATGTTCTGCAGTCATTGTCATATGCAATTTTATCAGCTGTACTGAAGCCAAAGTGCATTCTGAATTTTTCACTTCAGGGCAGGAAATGGAGAACTTATACAGTTGTCTGGATTATGATGAGCTGTATTTTGATACTTTGTGTTCCATTCCATTAATATATTCCAATCATTCCTGATTATCATTTTCATAGTTTATTGAGGTTTTAAACATGTGGGCTGGTAAACCACTGGAAAATCTAGGAGAGGGTTCTCTGATGGCAGGTATAGTCAGATTTCCCACCTTTCTGATACCTTGGGTTTATAGGCTGTTTCCATTAGGAACAACATCTAGAAACTGCAAATAAGTATGGTAGGATATTTTCAGACTTGACAGAAAAATCCATATAATGTCAGATAAACTACACCTCTGAACACCACTGTTTACATATCTTCTGCCCTTTATATGTTGTATAAGAATAGGCCTAAATACCCTAAATACACTAAAACCATTTGAACTAGTAAAATCCACACAGATATTTTATAGCTAAAGTACATGTTCAGATGTCCTGTTAAGGCTTATTTTTTCTAGGTCGAAAAGTTAATGAAGTCCATTTCATTAACCCTTTTTTTTTTTCCCAATTCATAGGTACAGATCTGTGAAAAGAAATGGTCAATTTTTAAAATATCTATCAATTCATGAGGTTAAATAAAACATCAGCATCTAAAGTAACTGCCTTGTTCTGAAGATATTAAGTTCATTAATTAATTCACAGTTAGTAAACTCTAGTAGAAGGCTGTGTTTGAAAATTGGGGGTTCAGAATTTACATAGAAATTATTGTTTTTTATAAACTAAAGGCTTAATTTAGGGATACAATATTCTTGAAAATAAGGAGTCAGCCCTTGCCTTCATTCAAGTAATTTACACAGTCTTAAAGGACTGTCTGTCCTAAAGGAGTATTGAAAACATGCTATCCAGCCAAGAGAAGAAGGCAAAATATCCTAGAATAGAGGTCATGGAGTAGAGAGTGAGAGGACCTATGGGTTTGACAGCATCAAAAGGAGATTTTGACTAGAACTGCAGTAAGACAGGTAGATAGAGAGACACCACTACTGGGACAGGTCTCCAAGGACTGTAATTATATCAAGGACCTCAAAGTTACCTGGTACCAGGAAATATGAAATGCCTCAGAACTTGTCATTTCCTAAAGGTTTCTATTTTGTGATGGGCCTTCTAGTTCTGCAGTAAAAATTTCTACCTGCTTGTTTCATGCAGCCAATTGCTTGTATATGAAGTCTTTTTCCCCAGAGATGCACAATCCATATGCATGTATTTCACAGAGACAGCTTTAACTAAATATCTGATTATGAACTAAAACGCTTTTTGAAATATTCTGGGAAGATATGCGTATGTAGACTGCATTCACAGTGAGTGATTTTCCCCAAATATTGTTGGTGCCTATTGGCAACTTCACTGTTTTCTTAGTAGCCACAGTGCAAGCACTGGTCCTTACAAAACAATAAAGACACTTCAGAATGTGGCCACTGTGGACACTTGGAAGTCCAAGGTTTCACAGCAGCAGAACAGATCAGGACTTGGAAAAGACCATGGGTTCTGTCTAGTTCATTTGCCACACTTTTTGTCAACAGAGCATGGGGCAGGAGAGCTGGGCACGATGTACGTGCTGGTCTCATCCAAACATCCTGCTGGGATGTGGCTGGGCATGCTCCCAGCCTTATGATCTGGAAATAGCTGGCATCCCACACTCATTAAGTGACTGCCAGCATTCAGTCCTTCTGTTGTCTAAACCTGTGCAAATTATATCTGTCTCACATGGTGCTTATGATGCCAGGGCATTAGGAGTGACGTTATGCTAGTGCTAACTCTAGTGAGCTGCTTCAAAACTACGGGCAACTTGAAACCGATAATGATTAGGAAACAAATCAGAGTAGCCTAATAAAGGTGAGTGAACAGGAAGCATGATGACAGACAAAATTGAATTTTGACATAGGCAGAATATTGCCCATTAGCAGGAACAATGCAAACTACTTAGATATAGTGCCTAGTTCTAGTAACTGTAATTAGTCTCAGAAAAGACAATACAGTTGTAATGTAATAAAAAAGTAAAAATATTGACCTGTTGAACTCTTGAGTTCATAGAACATAGAAGCAAACAAGCCCATATGTCCCCAGAAAATCATATAAGGCAATGTACTAAGAAATAAACTCTATTTTTAATCTACTATTAATTTATTTATTTTTAATCTACTATTTAATTTTATTTAAATTTATTTGATTTCAAAATCACTATACAGCAACAGGCACAGAAGACACAATTTTACAGGTCCATATCTACACCACAAAATCTGTCCTTAGCTCAAGCATTAGCTATTCAATGTTAAATGTTATTGGTGTAGGGTATAAAAGTAACTGCATTATGAAAGGGGGAATCTTGCAGAATGGTATCATCTCCTGTCTGGTCTCCTTACCAAGCAGCCATCATTTCCATTTCCTTACAGTGGTGTCATAAAAGGCTTGTAAGGGGCCCATAGATTAAAATAAAAACTAAAAAATATTGGGAAACCTGCAGTTTTTTTCAGAAATTCAGTTAAAATGAAGATAGATACATAATGACATACTGCTGAGAATGAAATATTTCTCACAGGATGGACAAAATGACCTATCAATTGTAAAGAAGGAAAACAAACCAAACAAAAGGCCCAGGAAGAAAGGAAAAGAGTAGTGCATAATTTTCTTTGTCTCACAGCCATTTCTGAGCAGGTTTAAAAAAAAATAAATCTGCATGTCCTAAGCAAAACATTCTGAATACGCATTACATGTTTTGGACATACTTTTTATCAAATCTTCTCAAAACACCATTTTTGTCTCTGGGCTAGGTTTGAAATAAAGAAATGTTAAAGAACCTTTTTCTCATGTCATGTTTTCAGTTTGCTTTTTTTTCTAGTGCAGAAAAAATATTGGTAAAGTCCACAGTTCAATTGTGAAATCCAAGATACTGCACTCCCAAATCCCCAATGAAATTATATGGGTTCTATGGATTGTAGAGCAAGACATATCTTTCATCTAAAAATGCAAGTTTGCCAAATGTGCAGTTGTAAAAGTTGAAGACTTGTAGAGTTTCTGTGCACTACTATAGACTACCTATTAATTTCATATTTTTTTCAAGCTTAATCACACTTCTGGACTTGTGACTCTATTTATGCACTTTTTCAAACTTTATTTTCCTTTTAAATCCTTTGATTTGAACAACACTGGATTATTTAATATTCTTGTATATAGCTAACAAGTACTTGTTCAGGCAAAAACACATCCTCCATATATTTACTGTTATAGGAGCATAAGATGCCATGTCACTTTAACTGCTATTAAAACATTGAACTTGTTTTTAGCTACCTATCAAGTAGAGTGCTCTCTAATAGAGAACTATGACAACAGCAGTAATAACAAAGGTTTACTAACTTAAGCACAACTTACTGCTTAATATTGCAGGAGCATCTAAGTGTTTTCCTGCAGTCATATAAATATAAGCAAAGAATCCTCAGCTGGGCCTGTGTTCAACAGAGTGTAATATAAGAAAGAATTTGAGATAAGGAAATTTCCAATTTTAGAGATTTGGATTGTCTTGGATTTGTATACAATTTCAGTGTTTCCCTGAAACTTAAAACAAATGAGTCTATGGAATCTAATTCTGGAGTGGAAATCTCACAGGGATACAGAGTTTTTCAGAGCTGTATGAGTTGGCTTCTTGCAGTACAGCAATAAAACTGCGAAACAGCCTCTCGAGTAGGACTCTTTAGAACTTTTGGAACTAGTCAGAACTGAGTCTGTGAAACAGAAAATGCAAAAAATTACATGAATGCATCTAAATTTTTTGGACTACACAGAAGATTCCTTGCAGTTTTATATTTCATTTGGGTATAGTTTCATTTAGTTCCAGTTCTCACCAGGTTGCTATATACTTATAGAACTAAATTTCTAACTAAACCTGGAAAATAAATTTGGAATAAATTCTGACAAAGAAATCTAAGCTTGTAGATCTATTGTACATTAGTAGTAGTGGTTAATCAATATTTTTCATTTATTCAACAGTTAGTCTAAAAACCAATTCTCTTTCTTACCTCGGTGATTTCTAACTCTCACAATGCAAAAGGACTTCTACATTGATGAGAATATGAAATGCCTTTGTGAAATTGAAACAGTAAGGCCTTAGTGTGAAAGTATTGCCAACATTATGCCCCAAATTCATGACTCAGATCCTGAAAATCAATTATTATTTCTTATATAACATTGTATTTGTTTGTATTTGTATTTGCCTTCTGGCTGTTGAACTGTATTTCCAACTCCTTCACTGCAAGTGCTATAGTTTCCTCTTGATAAATTTTACTGGAGATCTGTGAATCCTCTCTTATTTTTCAACATATCAATTTACAGAATGGAGTAAAGTATTTTGTCAATGTACAGAATGGAGAAAAGAGAATAGTACTAAAGTAATATAGATTATGTTCTATGATATTGCATATAGCAGATGTAGCCTCAAAATGGAAATAAGTCTGTGGTCATAAATTGGATATGATACTCAAGTGAAAACACAGACCTATTTTCCTTCACAGTTTCACTTCTAATTTATTTAGTATAACTTCTATATGTCTCTCTAACAATTTATATTTACTCAATGGTTATACACTCACTCAACTTTTAAAGTTGAGTTTAATTTTTTATTTTCTGACTATTTTACATCTATCTTTGCAGTTTGCCTGGTGATGCAACTTCAGGGAATCAAGCATCACCTGCAGTGTAATTGATACACTTTATAAATCCTCTCTCATACAATTAATGGAGGAAACAGAAATGACATGTTTTTTCAAGTCTTGCTTTCTTCAGTCTTGTTACCTTTACAAATGTAATAGAGAAATATGTGACAACACCAAAACAGGTTTAAAAAGAAAACTTTGATAAAATTAAATATTGACTACTTCTCTTTATATTTATATATAGTATTTATATACTATTTCCTTCCTTCTTAAGTGAATCTGAACCTGAATCAACATGTCATAACCAAGACTTACCAAAACACTTCTCCTAAGTGAACATTAACCGAGTTGTATTTATATGCAGTTAACAGAAGCAGCACGCTCGTAATTGAGACCTTACATTATCATTATCTCTATGAAAGCGCATTTGATTTATTTGCAAATGAAATCAAATTCATGAAAGCTTATTTTTCCCTTTCAATTTCTATTTAATGCTTTACCATTCACTTCATAGTTTTATGTGCATTCTACATAGTAAAATGGTATCAGCAGACCACTTCAATAAATCTTTCTAAATGCCCTGTAACTATGGACTGTTTCCAGTTTTAAATTGCAATCCATTCTCAGAATGTGTCTGTTATTATATTCACGTATAGGTCTCTTTAGCAACCACTTCAAAGGTCAATTCTCATGCCCATGGAAACAAATTAAATTGCAACATTAAAATTAATTAACATGTATTATTTTAATGTGTAAGCCAACTGTTAAAAATCAGAATTCTTCTATTGACTGTGTTTTTTGAAAGTTATTATTTGTGATTCATATTTCTCTATGGAATTTCCTTTTATGACACTGAGAATTCTTTTTCCACTTATTGATACAATTCACTATTTTCTGTTAGGCAATACTTCAAGATAACTATTAAAAATTGATGGGAACAAAATATCTGACACATGAAAAATGGTGTCACAGTGGGATCCATTGACTCAGCAATGAAGCTCGTAAGAGAATGGGAGCACAATGTTCTTAACAGCCTTTCTACATTTCTAAACTTCAATCTCCCTAGATATTTACTTGGGAATTAACCCACCTAAAGTTAGAAATGTGTATGGTCCATATGCGGATTCAAATCTCATTTGAAAAATGACATCCAGGATCACAACTAGACAGGTACTAAATCTTGTCTCACAGTAGGAAAGTTGTAGATTTGACTTCCAAATCTAAAGAAATGTTTCCAATTGTTGTAAAAGTTGAATTAGAAGGAATGAAATAATGTGTCCAGCAAATCAAAGACTGACATTTGGATGATCATACAGCACAATGCTATTCCTCTTTATTAGTCTGTTAATACTACCCATACAGTTTCACATACAAGTACATCAAACAGCTCAGCTTACAGACAAAGGAAATAAGAACAGCACAGAAGCAGACAGCATCCCAGAGGGTGGAAAATAGATATGCAGAAAATGACTCATTAAAGGATGTCAGAACCCACCTACAGAGAAAAAGAATAGAAAATTCCTTGGTCTGTGCTAGGGGTGGAGAAGATGGCAATTTCATGAATCACATGATTGCAAAAATCAACTCTGATGAGACCCTAAGTAACAGTGGTGAATTTAAAACATTAACTCAGAACCATTAGCAAATTTTTTTGTCAAGACTGCAATTAATAAAGTATACACTGAGTAGCCAACAGAGCAAACTGAGATAAATTTTGTTTGAAAATAGCCACTTTTTAATTGAGAATATCTTGGACAATTTGCATCTTAGGAAATCTATATTTTTCATTTTAAATGTATGCACTCGTGGTCAGACTAAAACAGCCACGACCAGGTCAGGTAGAGGAGTTTCACTAACTGATACGTTTAAAGCAACCTGAATTTTTAATTTCTTAATCTGTTCTCAGAATAAGTAGATATTTTCTATTTTAATATTTTTTTAATTTTTAATAGACTAATACCAACGACAAAATGAAAACAGAACAATCAGGATAACAAAAGCTTAAGAACCTGAAATGTAAATATGGGCTTTATGCTACCATCATCATCCTCTAGAAAGACATAAGAGGGGAGGTGGTTACATGCTGTGAACATGACAGTTCCAGGAGAATGAAAAGCAGTAACAAAGAGGGGAAGTGATCCTCTCATAATGAGAAAGAGTTACAGTTAGCCTAGATTAATATACCATTCTATCTTCAAGAAATGTGCCAGTGTCAACCCCAGTGGATGATTAAGGATATACTAGATTAAAGAATATCCTTCTTGGACAATAGAACTAAGAAAAAAATCATTAAAAGAGAAGTTGGAACATGTCTAGAAAATTACTTCTGACTCTTTCTGGCATGTGAAATTCAGGCCTGCAGCATTTTCTTTTGTGGTAAATGAGTTTTATTGTTTATTGACATAGACTCTGTTGGTTCTACATTAAACTACTTTGCCAACAGTAAATTGCAGGTTGTTGACGATATTTGAATAGAAATGTTCTGGTGTGCTATGTATTCTTCAGTAATACAGACAGAAAATTATAACACTTCTATGATATATTAGTTCCTAAGTCTCTATTAGTTAATGAATCCCTACTACAGGGAGTAGATGGTTGATTGTGACTTCGCAAGTTTATGAGATGCACTTGCAGCATCTACAATGAGGATTTCAGCAAAAGCACTAGGATTACAACATAGGTTAGACACCTGGCACTTCCAAGATATGTGTGTATAGCTGCATGCCCTCTTGAATTAACCTGTCTTCCTGGCATCTGCAGCTAATTCAGGCATTCTTGGCTTGTTTCAGAAATGTCACCACTGATGTGGTGGTTGAAAAATTCATCTCCTCCAGTGTCTTAAGGGGATGGATATACTGGAATTCAGTACCCACACAGAAGATGTACTATAAGAAGGACAGATTTCGAACACATTTGTTTTCATCTCAGATAAAGCAAATAGTCCCAGGTGCATATACCTCACTCTGGTGGTGTCTGATCTTAGGTCACTCATCAAAAACTGGAAAGAAAAAACAGGCAGGTTTCTGCCAGCAGGGTAGTGATCACACCTCTAGTTAAGCATCTGCCATGCCGAGGGAACTATTTTATGTAGTTCATGTATATCCTTGAAATTGTCACTGAGCTAATAGAAAAACGCAATGTAAACCTATCTAAATCTTTTTTCAAGACTTATATCTGATTCAGGTAGACATTGATTCTCTCATTCACCAAAAGTGGTGATAAAACTGCCATATCACCATCCATAGGTATCCATCAGCTGGCTTCCTCTGTAAGTTGGCTGAAAAACTGAAAAACTTTATGGTAGAATGCTAGCCCTGCAACTCAGGAGATGTAAAACACTTGAGAAGGTTGTTGAAAGTGCAACGTGGAAGAAAATTGCCATCATTTTGTATCTGAAACTAATTTTATTAAGACTCTTTCAAGGCTCCCCTTTTTCTTAAGAATAAAGAAACTTCTTTGCCAAAGTCTAATAAAATCTCTTCTATAGAACCTAAAATAAAAACTACATTCATATACCTTTAAAAGATTTTCATGGAAACAAAGATGATGTTAGATGTTGTGAGATAAAAACTATACCTGCCTTGCTACCATACATAACTTTGGCTATTCCATCTAAGCGCTGATTGAAATGTACTCAGCTCTTCTGATCCCTGTTCCATTTTCTCAGTAAAGCCTCTTAAGGTCTACTCAAGAAAAGGTCTTATAAGCTTCAATTCAATGAAGGTCTGGAGAACTGGCCCATTGCTGGATAGACAGAGCTTCAAACATGCAGAACACAGAAGTAAGATTCATATTGAAAGGGGACTTTTAACTAAAATCACTCATGTTCAATTGTGATTGACATACAAAAAAGAAGTTTTGATTTCTTTTTTAATTTGATGCATGAAAGTTAAGCTTAAATGAACATTCTCAGTGTGTATAGGGCAATTAACACTACAATGCCACATACACAAATTATGAACTGTTGTTTGCATTACTGTATTGATAAGTGGATCCAGTTTTAGAAGATCTTAACAACAGCTCTCAGAAAAAGAAAAAGCTTCAGTTTCCTTGAAATCAAAATAATTTTAATTTGACTTCTTTTCAGACTTTTACTTTTTAAGAAAAATTGCAGGATTCGACCCTAGAATTACAGTGTAATAAATTCTGGAAGAAACACCTGACAGATTTTTCAACATTCAAAAGAAGCACAGCTACCAGATATTTAACAATATTACCACTAATTATTTTAACAGAACCACACATTCCATATATAAGATTTGTTTTCTAAAATGCAAACAACCCTCCATGTGCTATCGAATAGCTGTCTAAAAGTCTAATTTTCAATTTGTCATTTTATAAGATGCAGTTGTACATTTTCACTTTAACAATTTACAAATTCTTAGAGGTTGAACCAAAGGCAGTATCAAATGTTCTATTTCAGTTAAATACCAAGTAATATTATGCTTTTCAAATTCGTATGATATCCAGAAGACTCTTTTATTTGTCTGGATCTTCAATATGCTGCATCACAATGATACAGATTCAGTGTCTTAAAAAATGCAGGTGAAACTGGGCAAGTCATATAAGGGGACTGATGGAAAGGGAATCCTGCTCTATATTAGCTGTGTCTGTCTTAAAAGTGCTAACTAGTTGCAATATTGAATACACCAGAAATGTCTTTCTTGAGACAGAAAGCAATTAAGCTGTAATGGTATTCTGAATTTTTTTGTGAAATAGAGCCTGTTCAGACACATCAGATCAGATTCACACCAGGAATGCTCTTAGTCTTCAAGATACCATTCACTGCAGTACAGTTCATGATCGTCTCAAAACCAATAAATGCTTGGGGTTTTATATTAGTAAAGTTATACTGCAGTAAATTACATCTTTAAAAACAATTGGTTTTTACCTTAAAGGTTATGCTCACCTATTTGCTTGGTATCTTTCACATGAATAGTTCCACACAGTCAGCACAGGATACATGAAATCCCAATAAACAGGGGTGGTGACCTTTCGTTACTTGCTAACATAAGGTAAACTTTATCAAATATTCAACAAATTCTCTTTCAATAGCACCTGTGTTCTAAGCCCAAGAGGGAATTCAAGAGCAAGCAGATGGATGAGGTGCTTATATTAAAATACAGTCCCAAGAAAGAGATCAGTGCAGAAATGCCAACTGAGATTTTATTTACTGTTCAGCCACTGAGATGCACATAGAACAGGAAATCGAAAATACTGATGTGATGGGAATTATATATGAAAGCATACAGTAAAACTCAATTCTACTTTTCTGTATACTTATAATACGCTGAGATATTAGCAACCTCAGTTTTCTTAAGATACTCTTCCTATTAAGGTTAATTTATATATTTGCTTCATCATCAGACCTCCTCTTTGAAAATGTCTCCTTTCTAACAAAACAATATAGAACTGATATAGTTACATCTGCAACAAATAGCATTTTCATTCTCTTTTGGCCTTCTGCAATTCTAAACCTTTCTAAATTGAGAGAAGTAAGAAGTTTCCTCTAAGGTTCCTTTCAAAATTTCCCTGGGGACCTTCTGAACTAAAATGGGTATGGTTGCGTTTTGGGTAGAATTGGGGTAAAATTTAAATTTTTTTATCAAGACTAGAACTGAGAAAAAAAGCACGTCAAAATACATTGTTCTACTGGAAAACTGCCTCTGCCTTTGTTCTTCAAAACCTTGCTCTAGATATACCACTCTTACATGGTAGATGTAACACAATTATTTAAGATAGTTGTAAGCACTGTGAATCCATCAACCACTGGTGCTAAAAACAGCCTCATCAAATTCAGTATCAGTCAGAGTTTGTGCATGCAACTACGAACCTTCAGGTTTTGTCCTAAGATTTTTAACTACATAAAAAAATATGTATTTTGTGTTAAGGAAAAGCAAACAAACATTTTAGTCTGTGTCTGCTAATCATTGTCTTCAAAGAACAAAACCAGATAGAAAAGGTTTTAAAAGAAAACCCACTCAAGAAAAAACAAGGTTGTAAAAATAAATTTCAAAACATTAAAATGGCAACTCCAATGTGGTATAGTTTTCTTATATCAATCAAAACAAAATTTAATCTTTTTCTGAAGCATTATGGCCAAACTCATTTTTAGAATTCTAAACTCAAGAGACCATATTTTTTCCTGGCCTAACTTCCATGATTATGATGAAACTTTTAAGAGGAACAATTTTTATATGGGTAATTTTTGGTTTTGCACTTCTCTATATACTCCTTAGAAAATATTTTTATGAACTAGGATGATTTTCCTATCTGAACATAAATGAGAGGTTGAAACTTTGTGGGAAAAAGCTCATAATAATTTATATAATGCATATAAACAAATACTTTCTTAAAACAGGATCAAGAAGATCATGCAATATTCTATCTATTTTGATCACTTACTGTGATGAAGACCCTCTCTGAATTATTAACAAACAGCTCATTCCAGAAGATTTTTTCTCCTTTGAGTACCCTCACCAGTGGAAACACCTGAGATATTTTCAGTACTTGTCCTGTAGATTAATACTTGTGGTGATGAAAATAAAAATAAAAATAACTAAAAAGATAATAATTTTAAAAAGCGTTTTCTCACCACAAATCAACCTTTTCTGACAAATCTTTCTTATAATACTCCATTTGTATTAACTCATCATCAAGTAAATAATATTTGGGGCTGATAAATACACTTCAGTACTTTTGTAATGTGTAACTGATCTTTCAATTATTAGCAGAGATGCACTCAAGAAGGCAGAAGAAGATTAAATTCAGTACAGCATTCACATTCTCAAGCTGTTTCACTTAAATAAAGTGGAAACTTTATAATTTCTTCTTTTTTTAGCATTTCTTAAGTCCTAAACCATTAAAAAGAAAGCAAAAAAATAAAATCACAGATACATTGAATTTCCTCAAGATCAAACATAAAGGCAGTGTCAATTGCAGCTACAGTACAGATGTTTTTTCTACACTATTTCACTGACTACTAAACTGATGCTCAAAATTTTTGAAAGCATAGCAAACAAACAACCAAGTATAAAAGCCCTCTGCATTTATCCAATAGTCATATTCAAAATAACTGGATGCCTACCAAATTCTGAAACATGAAAAAACAATAAAGCTATACTCGGGAAAACTTTGAAAATAATTATTTTGAAATTACACATAATTACATATTTACCTTCTTACCATGATTAATAAAAAAGGTAAGACTCTGATGGAAACCACTGTGGGATGGGAAATGCAAAGAATACAATCACTTGTGTGTACTACTAAAAGGATTTCCTAGGTTGTGCAGAACAAAATGAAACTCACTCAGTTACAGACATTTAATACGGTATGATACTGTGACACAAAGGCAACACATGGAGGCACCAGAGGGTGCAATTGGATGCCACATGTTCTTTTGACTTCTCATAACCCCTTAAAGCTTTTAAACTACAATGACATGAAGTTATAAGTTTTCACTTATAACAAAAACCTGGTCCAAAGTTCACTCGGCTCACTGTGGCTGACAGAAGGAATGGATTATGGAACCACAATTTATTCAAAATTTCTCATTTGACTCCACACATATGATGTGACAGAAACTCAGCAAACAAATGTGGTTCTATGCTTCCGGCATATGAGCATCTATAACATTACACATGGTAGCTCAGGCAGGACCATTAGTTATCTTGCAATGCTTTTCAACATTTCAAATTTAACTCTTTCTTTATTTTTTCAGTATTCAGTAGAAATCAAATCACATATTATTATACCAAATGTAAGTTATTTCTCTTGAAGTAAAAAATTACATTCTCTTTTAATAAATTAGTGGATTGTTAGTTAAATAGTTACATAGTTTTAACTTGTCTTAAGACTGCTTCAGTAAAATTTCCTCAATACTTGTAAGTACTATATTTTTCTATGGTCTTCTGATACAGTCTTCCTTCTTTTGCCAGAGAAAGGATACATCTTATGCACATGAATTATCTAAAAGTATTTAGAGTCTTTTAGCCACTGACATAGGGAATCTTTAATTTCTTTTGGGATTCTATCTCTCACAAGGAGTCACAAATCTAGAGCAAGTGGGATAATTTTTTCAGGGGAATTAATGACTGTTTCATTCTTGAGCAGTGCTGGCACTTTGCTGGTGCTTTGATAGTAGGTAGATTTTTTTTTGCTGCTTCTTTTTCTTAAAGGCTTTCTACAAATAGCCTTTCACTTGCAGCCAGTGTTTAGGCCATAGGAAAATCTAGAGATTATTATCACATCCCTGTTCCATATTATGTAAACAACCACTAGAAAATGCACGGTGCCTCTGCTGTCCTCCTAAAAATACAGCCTTGAGCCCGCAGAGCAGGGTGGAAGATTTTTCCATGCATATAAATTTACAAGGAAAAGAAAAATGTAAAATTTGTCAGATAAACTTGTAAAAAATTATTTTGAGCCATATTGATAAAATACAGAAGAAACTAAGAGCAAGGAGTCAGCTTAAGAAGAACTGAAAAATCCTTGAAGAAAAGGGAGCATGCAACCACCCTGTCCCAGTGCAGATTAGGAATCAAACACTGACAAAGGGAAACTCTTTAACATCTCTTAGGCCCAGCATCTGTGATTCTGTGATTCTGTGATTGATTCTGTGATTCTATGATCAAGGCAGATTTAACCTACCTCAACCCTATATTGAGAGAATTTATTTCTCTTTCTGTTTTACCATGGTTATACTCTTAGTTGCCCTGAACAAGGCTAAACCAAGTTCACACAGATTCTACACATCTGCACAAAAAGATTACCTGACACCAGAGGGACTCTTGAACTGCCACAGACTATACATGAAGCAAATTTAAAAGGTCCTAACCAACACCGACTTTTCTGTACAGGCAGAAAATGGTCTTCAAATGTACCCAAGGTCATGGGTGATCTTGAAGAGCTCTTTCTGTATGAAATACGTATATATATATGTATAGATATAGATATAGATATAAAATAATGTATGTAACCCTTTTACTTTAGGGAAAAAAAGTGTAGTAAAAAAAGAATTCTTCAGTTGTTTTTCTTCTTTTTACATTCTATCTCCATATTTCCCTTTCACATTTATGTTCAAACAATACTTTTCTCTTCTTGAACATGGAACATCTTTATATTCTGTTAACAACAAGAAACAGGGAAAATGAACTCCACAGTATGACACGATAATTAAAATTACTTCAGATATGTGAATCGCAGTCTTTTTAAAATACAGAGGAAAATACTAGAAATTCTTCCTGGACTTTCTACAAGTGTAGTAAGGCTGTATAAACACCAATTATCATTTTGCAAATAATAGCATGGCTGTAATGGCTAATGAAGAAAGTGTCACAGAAAAATCTGGGACTTGGATCTACAGGGTTTTATTGCAATTTATTCTTAAGAAGCAACACAAATCCTGTTTTGTGTGCATGGGGTTTTTTCTTTAGAAGACATAGGGGAAAGAATCTGAACTTCACCTTAATCCAATGCCAAGGTACAGCCAACCTATACTGTGGACTGGAAAGTAGTCAAAGGTTCCATGAATTACTGTGGATGACAGAATTTTTCAGGACTTTATATCATCTGTTTTCAAACACTGCATAAAAGCTACAGCAATAACATTATCACCTTGTATAAAATCTCAGACTCTGAAGTCTTTTAGAATTTTTCTGTTGAATACATTTGCAGTTGTAAATTGTTTCTCATAAAAAGCACTAGTATATCGAAGTCCTAGTCATTTTGAAAAGCTTGTCTTGAACTCCACATCCACACCCTTTTACAGCCTGTCATGTCTGCATATATTTCTATGGAAGAAAAGAAGGGAAAATTCAATGCCCAGAACCTATTTCCTTCATATAATTATTCAAAAAGAACATCTATAAGATAAACATGAAGTCCAGCATTTACAATCGTACAGAAGTAAGCTAGCAACTAGAATATTCTGTTCCCTTTCAATCACTAACTAATTAACTACAATTTAATATAATAATATTTCCTGTAAATTCCTTCTAGGAGAGAGTTTTCTGGTTAAATACAGGACTAGATTTCCTAAAATTTAAGTAGTAGGAAAAAATTCATATGACACCACAGGATTGAAAAGTAATGGTAAAGAATATAACGCCCTACAAGTGTTTATAACAAATTATTAAAAATATAATCAATTCTTTTTCTTTCCAATTGAGGTTACTTTACAAACATGAAGCTAAGAAGCCCAGTATTCCCTGAAATTTTAGCAAGTTAGATTGCAGATTGTGGATTCTTTCTACAACGAGAAAAGACCATTTAAAGAACTCCTGCTAAAATGTTAGTGCAAAAGTCTGTACTCTTTAGTTATTGTGTGAACTCTGGCAAATATTTCCTTTTGTAGTTTAAAAAAGGAAGCCACTAAGAAAAAGACTTGGTTTTATTTTTATACACTAAGATGACAGTATCCTTTTGGACAAACTGTCCATCACACAGCTGGATAAACACATTATGTGGTGGGTGAGCAACTGGCTCACGGGTCGAGCACAGAGGGCAACAGTGAATGGGGTAACATCAGACTGGTGACCTGTCACTAGTGGGGTCTGCAGGGCTCCATCTTGAGCCCTGTGGTCTTCAACATCTTCGTAAATGACTTGGATGAAGGACTGGAAGAGATACTAAGTAGGTTTGCAGACAGTACAAAACTGGGAGGAGCTGTTGACTCCCTCAAAGGCAGGGAGGTCCTGCAGAGAGACCTCAGCAAATTAGAGGACTGGGCAATCACCAACGATACGAAGTTCAACAAAGGGAAGTGCCGGATTCTGCACCTGGGATCAGGTAACTCTGGCTGTACATACAGGCTGGGGAATGAGATGCTGGAAAGTAGTGCCATGGAAAGGGATCTGGGGGTCCTGGTCAATGGCAAGTTGAATAAGAGTCAGCAGTGCCCTGGCAGCCAGGAGGACCAACCATGTCCTGGGGAGCATCAGGTACAGCATCACCAGCCAGTCGAGGGAGGGGATTGTCCCGCTCTGCTCTGCACTGATGCAGCCTCACCTTGAGTATTGGGTGCAGTTTTGGGCACCACAATATAGAGAAGATATTAAACTATTAGACAGTGTCCAAAGGAGGGCAACAAAGATGGTGACGGACCTTGAGGGGAAGCCATAGGAGGAGCAGATGAGATCACTTGGTCTGTTCAGCCTGGAGGAGACTGAGAGGAAATCTCATCATAGTCTACAACTTCCTTGTGAGAGGAAGAGGAGGGGCAGGCACTGATCTCTTCTGTGTGAGGACCAGTGACAGAACCCAAGGGAACGGCCTGAAGTTGTGTCAGGGAAGGTTTAGGTTGCATATTATAAAAAGGGTTCTTCACCCAGATGGTGGTTGGACAGTGGAACAGGCTCCCCATGGAAGTGGTCACAGCACCAAGCCTGATGGAGTTCAAGAAGCATTTGGATGATACTCACAGGCACATGGTGTGACTCTTAGGGAGGGTCCTGTGCAGGGCTAAGAGCTGGATGATCCTTGTGGGTCCCTTCCAACTCAGCATATTCTGTGATATTCCATGATAAAACTCAATGCAACAAGATTTAAAAAAGAGAAGCCCAATATGCTCTTATCACCTTGAACTAATTTCACACTTTTCTAAAGCTTTTTTAATATGTCTACAGGAACAGTATTTTTAACATTTCTAATTAATATTATTATTGGTTTTATTTCTTATTTATGGATTTCTTTACAGTTGTTTTAGCTGGCAATAAAAGATCATTGTGTTCTACCGAAGTGCTATGTATTTGTAACACCTTTCCCCCACCAAACACAAGAAGAGATAGAAAAAGTTTTATCCTTTGTTTAACGGTAGTCACACAAAGATAAGACCAACATTTGGACTGAATTTCACAAATGCCTGTAAATAAACCTTTTTCAACACATCTGTTCCCTCAAACAATCATACTTTCTATTTTAGGAGGAGAGGGATTCAGTGCATTCTCTTCCATAACATACCTCACAGATACTTCCTTTGCCTCTTGTATTACCTTTGCTCATTGGACAAGAGTATGAATGACCCAGGGAGAGAGTATAAGAATTAGGGCATGGTATAAAAGGGCAAGCAGAATCTGAGGTCATTTTGCTTGTGCTACTGAAAGAATACAAGCTTTTGATGCAGCCCAACATCAGGATTCTTCCAGTCACTGCAACTACTGACTGTTTCTCTTCGGCCACCAGATTATTTCATCCGTACAATTAACTTTATGTCAACCTCCATGACTTATCTTTCCCTCTTCTATTCATCTATTTTGACTTCTTGCTTGAGTCTTGCTTTTCAGGTGCCCGGCTTTACTGAACACCCTTCTCTGTTAACCATCTTCCTTCCTGACATTTTTTCCTCATTTCTTGTTTCTATCCTTGAATTTCAATTTCAAAAATCTATGCACATAATACAAACAAAGGACGTGGAAAGAGGAAGTAAGCTATATTTTTATAGATAGACTTAAAAAATTACAATTATAATAACAGAAGAGACAGCCAAACTTGAAATTGCAATGTAGTATCATTGCATATTTCATTGTCCTATCCACCCTTCATAAACTTACATTGTCACAAATAAAATCAGACTGTCAGCTGTCCCTTTTTCACCTGAGAATGACTGTATCTAATGCTCTATAAATGTAAAAAATTAAAAAGCTAGGATTTCAGCCTTGAAAATGACACAGTGAAAAATCGAAAAGAACAAAAAAGAAAGTAAAATGAGGGGGAAGAGCAAGCAAAACAGGCATTCAACACACAGGGAAAATATGAGATATGTTTTAGTTGCAACTTCATAGTATTGATAGTACTTTGAAACAAGAACAAATGGGGAAGTAAATAAGACCAAGCTGGAAGTCTGCATTGGAAAGAGAGAGAAGGAAGTGGATTTTGTAAGAAGAGATTAATGATGTTCTAAGTGTTTTATAAGTATGGACTATGAAGTTTAAAGAGGATTTTCTACAATAACCTAATTCCCAACTGAGCCAATTTTCTAAATTCATTCACATTCCTGTCAGTTTGACTGTGTTGGTCTCGATGAAAGCTGTTTTTTCATCAAAGCATCCCCCACTTTACTACCCCCCCAATACAAACCATGACCACTAAAAAATAGCTATGAATATTTCAAAGAACTAAATGGCATGAATGGATTAATATTTTAATTCAAATTATGCTTGCCTTTTATCAAGATGTAACTTTGAACATAATAAATTCTGTTTAAAGAACCAAAGGCTTTCATATTATATATTTTCCCTTCTTTTTCATTATTTATTTTAAGTGTTTTTCTAAACAGTAGTAAGTTTATGAACATAGCCAATGGCATGCCAAAAGCAGAGAATGAAACTAAGGTTGTACCCAGCCTGCTCCTCTGATAAATTTTCGGTCTCTAAACCAAAGAAGAATTCCTTTTAACTTAACCTGTTTTAAAAGTTTGTGCCATAACTTTCTTTTCTCCAAGTGACAGAGTCAGAGCATTGTACAGTATTTACCAAAAAAAAAAAAAAAAAAAAAAAAGAAGAAATATTTTCTCGAGGTTGGCTGTAGGTGACAGCTGAATTATAGCAGTCTGGCCAGTATATGCTACTGGGAGTGTTCACAAGACTAGAATTCAATAGGACTGAGTGATTCATTCACTTCTTTTTGTGATATGATCATATCTATTTCCAGGAATTCATTGATAATAAAGTGTCGTATTTCATCTTATAGAAACAAAATTAATTGATAAGGTTACCAACCAAAAAAGACTTTGCACTACAAACCAATTTGGAGGCACAGTTAAAATTTTCTAAACTTGAAAAAGGCAAGGCTGAACTACAGAAGCATTTCTATCACAGAAAGTTAATATTTCTGATAATAACCTTCTGAAAATTTCTTAATACTTTTTTCACTTAGTAGTTCTTTCAGTTTTTATTTCGTTCACTTCATTGCATCATATTTCTAAACTTAAAAAAGGCAAGACTGAACTACAGAAGCATTTCTATCACAGAAAGTTAATATTTCTGATAATAACCTTCTGAAAATTTTTTAATACTTTTTTCACTTAGTAGCTCTTTCAGTTTTTATTTCGTTCACTTCATTGCATCATATTGGGTTTAGTTAATTTAATTCATTTGTTGGTAACCTGGGCTGTATTAGACAAAGTACTGTCAGCCTGTCAAGGGACATCATCCTTTTCCGGTGCTCAGCAATGGTCAGACACACCTGGTCAGTACAAGAGACATGGATATACTGGAAAGAGTCCAAGGGAGAGTTATGAGGATAATTAGGAGACAGGAGCATCTCTCCTGTGAGGAAAGGGTGAGAAATCTGGGACTGTTCAGCCTGGAGAAGGTTTTATTCTGTTTTTAAAATCACATTATGCTAGCAATAAGAAATACTGTCTCATGCTGATGAAAGCTACAGTGAAAATGAGGCCTTTATGCATATAACTTGAAAAGTAGAGCAAAGCAAAATAGTTCAGCTAACAAAAAACTCCATTGCAAACTCTTGGCCTATCTTTGAAGATGAAACAATTACATGCAACAGCAACACTCTTGCAGCAGTATTCAGTTTTAATATTGAGGCATGATATTCTAACACTACTATGGTAAATATTGCATCTCTATCAGCAATTGATGGTCTAAAGATTTTCCCTTTGAAGGTTATAGAATCACAGAAAGGCTGAGGTTGGAAGGGACCTCTGGGAGTCACCTGGTCCAATGCCTCTGCTCAAGCAGGGCCACCTAGAGCCAGTTGCAAAGGACCATGTCCAAATGTTTTTTTAGTATCTCCAGGAATGGAGACTCCTCAATCTCCCTGGTCAACCTCTTGCTTCCTCTGGAAACACACCAACTACCAAGCAAATTCCAAGATCTATTTTTTTCCCTCCAATATTACATACTTTATTCCTTTTGTAAAGATGCAACATTCCATAAAACCAAGATATTTTTATGTCTTTCGACACAAATTCTTACTTCAGGTAAAGGTAAATATGAGATAAATGTGAAGCAGCACAGATCTCCACAGAGATTTTTCAGCAATGAAATATCTGATTGTACTTTTGAGACCAAATATCTATCACTACATTGTATTTCATCTCTTCCTCAGCCTTTTTTACTGTGAAGTTAGAGATTTGACTTTTGTAATTTTTTAAAAATATATCTCAACCTAATTTGATACATAAACCCTCTTGTATTAAAAATTATATAACATTGACTTCTTGTTTGCAACAGTGAATAACAGATATTCTTGCAGCAAAAAAGTATTTTTAGAATAAAGAAAAAAATGAAAAAGAGGTTACCTATTTTATTCTACAATGGTAGATTTCCAAACTGTCATATATGCCTGTACACTCTTAGAAACCTAAATTATGATTAATTCATGAATCTTTTGTCTTTTCATACTTCTTAACACAGCAACAGAAACTCACAGATATTCTAGGTTCATTAGTTGTGACTGTTCTGTTTCACAAAGTATAAAACCTTCCACTTAAGACACCACTGTGGCTTGGTAGTCTGAGAAACTGAAAGACTTGCTACATTGTATAAATTAGTGCGATAAGGTGGGTCACAATTTGCTTATGGTTTCTTCTGTCTTGTTTTTGGTTTGCTCAGGCCTCACAAGTCATCGGACTCACAGAATAAGATGCCTTGCATATACGGGCCCACAACAAACACATCTGCATATCGGCATGCACAGCAATATGTTCCAGTTATGCCAAACTGTATGACAGAAGAGGGTTTATGGAACTTGAGGCTGCCAGGGAATGTGCTACCACAAGACAGTTTCAGTGCATTGTTGTTGCCGTCTTTCTTCTCTGGTATAGTCCTCTGGTGAAAACTACAGGCAGATCCCATGGAGGGAGAATATGTATGCATCTCACAGCTGGCTGTAGAAATCAGGAAGACTTTAAAATCCTCATTCTGTTTTGCTGTTATTTTGAAGTAGAAATTACTTTCTTCCATTAGACTTTATCCAAGCCGATTGCAAATTCCAGTGTCATCTTTCTAAATACAAACTTACAAAACAGCCATTAATATCTGCTATTTGTGTGGAATAAATAAAAAGGCGGAATATGTTTAAAATTAAAGAAAATACAAAATTAACTTAAAATTAAATAAATAAAAAATTCATTGACCATGTCAGCTTCTCTTGCTCTTTGATAATTTAGAAATAAAAGACTACTCTCATGCACATTTCATGTGGCACATGCAAATATAAGGTAAAATAGGAAAACACTCTGTTTTCATCTACCTTGCAAAGATCCTTCATAATCATCAGGAACCTTTCCTGCATAGTCTGAACTTAAAGGATAGACAAGTCTTTAATGTATATGAGACATGTACATTAAAGTTTACCATGAAAGAGAAAATCATTAAAATCCCCAGGAAAGGGTCTGAGAGTGGCAGTCAATGATAAGCCAACACTGTCATTGCAACACTTGTAAAACAGCAAATCTCATTCTTGTCTGTTTTAAAAATGGAATTGTGCATGACACACAGAAGCCAGTAATTTTCCTCTATGCAGCATTCCTAAGGCTTCCCCCACAGAAGTGCTCACAGTTGCATATGATACTAAGAAAGAAGTACATAATTTGTGAAAGAAATCAAGAGTAGATGACCACAAATGATAATTTCCTCAGGACTTCTTTGATATCAAAAACCTGAAAAAAAAGGAACTTATCAGAAAAAAAATACCATAAATGGTAACACAAAAGCTAACTTCAGCTCAAAGAAGTAATAAACTTTGACTCACAAATATAAATTCTATTTTGCAGTATGCAGTTTTACCTGCATATTTTCTAAAGGAACACATTATCCTTATGTAGTTCAATTTGAAAAGAATAAAAAAATAAAAAATTATACAGCAAACAAGAATTTGTGTAGGGTTTTACAAAAATAGCAAATGAACTGTTTAACCTGGGTGACTCACCATGAAAACTCAGAGTGAAAACTAAAACCCTACTGCCACAGGACTTGATAAAGGTCTTGGTGTGGAATCTCCTGTAAAGGAACTATACCCAAAATATTATGGGTACTTGCCCATCTGTAATCCCCAAAGGATTGCAATTCAGGACATATAAAGAAATAAGTTATGCTGTAGGTGCTAAGTAGTCTTTTCACTGCTTTTCAAATCACTCTTTCTTTATGCACATTGTCCTATCTTTGAATCAGTTGAATAGGAAGTTGCCGGAGAAAACATTTCCACAATTAATCTCTTGTTTGTTTGAGCATAATTGCATGTCATGAAACACTCACTGAACATAATTAGCTCCTTTACACTACTAATCCAAAATTTTCTGGATTAAAATATTGACTTGCCAGATGGTAAGAAACAGCAGGCTATCTCACCAACTGGGAAATCTGAGTTCAGGTTCACAGGCCATGGAACTGCAATGGCTGTCTATAACAAAAGGATACAGGGAGCCCCTCAGGAAAGGGAGAGAAGATTGCCAGTTGGATGGCTTTGCTAAAGACACACAGTTCTTCCCTATCTGATAGGAAGAGTTTTAGCATGAGGGACACAGTTGGGTAGGAGACAAAGCAAAGGCACCCAGTAAAAGAAGCCATTTTAACTGCACTGAGGTCACAGAGGTGGTCATTAGAAGACTATTACAAGTTGCTTATTCTTGTGTTTTTTTCCTTTTTTCCACTCTTGCTTCCTTCTCTTCACTGCCTCCCTGTCCCTTGCCCATTCAGTGTCCCTGGTGCTGCCTCTGCATGAAGAACTGTTCACCTACATCTATGGAAAACAAAACAAACCACAAAAAAATGGAATGACACACAAAATTTCTGCTAAACTGGCAGAGATCAACAGAAGAGAATATATTGACCCCATATTTGTTCATTTACAATTTTGTGTTATGCTGTTTCGTTGTGCAACCTTGTAGATGAGGTTCTGTGAAGTACTTAAGAGAAGGTAATTCTAGATGAGGCAGGTGATGGAAGAAAGCTATAACTGAAAATCAATACAGTAGTCCTGCAAACTAAATTCCTTGCCAAAGCAGGACACTGAGCTTAAGAGATCAGGAGGGATGAGTCAGACTGCAACTTTCTCTGAAAATCCTTCTACCAATATTTTATGTTTCTGTAAGTTGCATGTTATTTTTTAAGGCAGGTAGGAATAAAACTGCTTCTTTAAGAAAGGTAAAAAAGCTCCATGAGAGAATGGAGAGGCCAGCTGCTTCCAAAGGACAAGTAAGCTGGAAGATGAGGAAGGTAACACCTGGGCAGGGTGCTCTGGGTCAGAAAGTGTACTCAGGGAACTGGCAAACCCAGAAATAAGACCTTCTGTCTTTAAATGTCTCTTCATTTAAACATAATTTTAATCACGGATGAAAACCAGCAAACGTATTGTTCCAAGTCACTGCAAGTCCTTTAAGACAACTAGAAAAAGAGATCTCAAAGGGTTTCTTTTTATCAATATGATCTAAAAAACTAAGTTTAGTAGAATACGCAGTGCAATGAGCTGCCAAAATTCTGAACAGAAAGTCAGCATGGCTTTTGGCCTAGGCCTAATGTAGTGTTCCACAGGAGTTCATGTTTTCACCACAGTCCACACAGATGCCCCTTTGCATCCTTGCCTACAGGTGCAATGTACACCACTAGAATGGTGGGGCACCTGTCATAAACCTGGGTCAAATTATGGCCTTGCTATGTCTGCCTGTGAAGGGTTTATTACACCTGTGCTATAATCATAAGAATGATAACAACAATACTACTAATAAAAATATGATTAAGGTCAGTCTTCATTTTACCTATCATAAGACTTTAACAACTTTGCTAGAGCATTATGTTTTGCTAATACACAGCAGTATTTCATCTGTTTTCCACACAGTGATGCCATTTAACTGACTTCCACATTTAATCTTTATCTTTTCCTATTTTGTATTCTACTACTGAAAATGTTTTTTTCTGTGGTGAAGAAGAATGTAAATTTTGCAGTAGCAGCAGCAAGTAAATTAAAACATGGAAAGTTTTATGAATTAAATATGAAACTGGCTAATGCAATCAGTTCTGTACTATTTACATTATTTATTTTATTAAATTAATTTGACTGTAGCTCAGTTTCCAGGGTGGTAAAGTTTTTATATCAAAGACACAGTAGGACACTGTAAGAGAAATGGAAGAGAAGCTGATGGCTTTGTAGCTGAGCAGAGAGCATTTGGGATCTGACAAAGAAGACCCCAAATCTCCTTTGCTTGGGGTTTGGGGATACACACATTTTGGAAATTTTGGCTACTTTGATGAACAGGATGATAACTTACAGTGTCGACAATCTGTGAGCATTGGTCTACAAAACTGACACCTAAAAGAAGAGGAGGAGCAATTACACTTTCTCATGTCATGACTTAGGTCTTTCTATGAACTAAAACACCATTGCAATGGTCACATAGCATTTCCATTTTGAAATCTCCTTTTGATGTATTATCCCCAAGGGATACTGTAACAGATGGCTATTCAACAAACATACAGTCTTCCAACCCATATGCCTTATCCCCAGCTACACTTCAGAAATCAGTAAGGGAAAGTGTAAAAAATTCCTCTTGGTCCTACATCAGCGAAGTTTGTAAAATTCTGCTCCTGAAGCAATATAAATCCCCCTTTAATTATTTTTAAAGCATTCCACTCATTATATACTCACCACTTTTTCAAGATTATCTTGCAGAGGATATTTTTCTGCACTTTGGAGACTGGTTGTTTATAAAAAAGCTACTTATACAATTAATCTGCTGATTATCCGTCCAACCATCCATCTGTGCTTCTCCTCCAAACATAAACTTTCCAAAATGTTATTATACAGAAAATATTAAACTCTCATTTCCTTTTAAATAATTGTTGCTAGTACGTTGTTCATGTTTCTCATGAGGACTAATGGTACTATCACAGCATTTCTCATTCCAAACAGAGAGGTCAGCTTCTTTAAGCAATTTTCAAGGAATTGTAGTCAGAATAAAAGGTTTCCCAGTAGAAAAAAGACTGGTATAGCAATATTTAAACAAAGATCCACTGTGGGGAACAGAAGCTAAAGAATGGATGGCCACAATTTAGGACATTTTTAATGAGTGATATGTATGAATTTACTAATTTCTAAATGGTAAGAGTCATTTTTGGTGACCAAAGTATTTGAACACTACTCAGCGGAATGTATCAATTATTTATGGATATTTGGATAAATTTATCCCAATATACAGAAGTTTATTTCTTTTATGATCAATTAAACAGAAAGTTTCTTGAAGGGGACAGTTACTTTCTTTATATTTTCAAAATACATAGTACAGCAATAACATAAATGTATGTTGCTCAATCTGACAGAATTAAAAGTGGGTGGATAAAAAGATAGCTGTAAGATGTTTGTGAAGCACAAAGACAGCATCACACTAAAACTATATCAGATTTTCTTGAAAACATGACTTGAAAGCTGTCTAAAAAATCACAGACAAAAAGCAGCATGGCAGCACATAATAAAGGATGCTAAAGGGTGCTAAAGGACCCAGGAGATGGTCATCTGGTTTCTGCTGCTGGGAATTTCAGTGAAATTCGTGTGGAGATTTTGTGAGGATCTCTGCCTTGTACAAACACTGACCATCATTGAATTTACATTTACAATCCTTCATTTGTAATAATATCATCTGTAATTTCTTGTTTGTATATCATCTATGTACTTTTAAAATAATACCTTAATAAATAATAGCAATAATTATTCAACTAAAAAAAAAGCCCGCGTCCCAGATTAAAACATTCCTCCAAAACAGCAGCTAAGACCAAGGAGGAGTCCCTCAGCTGACAGCTGAAAATATGGAAAATTATCAAACCTGAGATCAAAGGACATCTGATCTTTTAAAAGGTCTGCCCTTCAAAGAGAAAAGGGGAAGCTGTCAGCTACAATTGACAAGCACCGGCTGAACAAAAGCATCTGCATACAGTAGAGAAATGAATAGCACTTAAAAATTACTGAGAAAGCATAGTTAGGGCAGGATTAATGCATGTGTTTCCATTTTGGCTGCTGTAACACTCAGTAAAAACTGACAAATTGTTCCTAATGAATGGTAACATGACTACCGAAGGCACAAACAATGGACATCGGACGTAGGATACCCAAGTGATGCTATGCAGAACAAAATGAGAGCAAAGGACTGCAAACAGGCAACCTGCTGAATACACAAGGAAGATGAATGGTAAAATCAAAAAAAAAAAAGACAAGCATGATGGAATCCTTCTTTTGGGAGCAGGAAAAGGAAGGAAGATCAAATACGATTAAATTGCATGTAAGGAAAATTACATGGAGTAAATATAATTTAGAATAGAATAGAATAGAATAGAATAGAATAGAATAGAATAGAATAGAATA